>NW_006783436.1:534821-552824 GCF_000442215.2 Lipotes vexillifer | reverse complement strand
CTGAACTTTCTAAACCTTTGCGACCTGGGATGGCAGCGCCATTTTCCTGGCTCCCGAAGCTCAGTCTCCCCGGCCGACCCTCTGGCAGGGGTGATGGTGATGGTGATGGTGATGGTGGTGATGTCTGGCCTTCAGCGAATTCTCTTGGGGCCCCGCGGAACTTTAAGCCATTTCGCAGGCAGTTACCCTATTCCTGTTTCTGTTCTGCGGGCTTTGAGCTGAGGTCACCACGAAACCTAAATGTACAACCCAATAAAATAAAGAGATGGGAAGTTAAGATTTGGGACATTTTGGCACAGAACTTGTAGCAGCATCTAAGCCGGACTGCCTGTCCCTTGGACCAATACTGCCACCTGCTGGTTTTACTTGAGAGCTTCAACGACCCTTTGCGAGAATGGGCTTCGCGGATATTCTAAGAGAGTCGTGGCACCAGGAAGATGCATTTTCCACCCGGTAGGACCAAGTTTTCTTCTTCTGTGAAGTTGCAAGAATCATTGGGCTGACGACATTTATTTTATGGACTTCTGGGTAGTCTTTCGCCTTAGTTGTTAATCCTTTGTATTTACCTAATGAGCAAAGTGCTGACCTACCACATCTGATTATCAGAACAGACCTGTGAAGAAGATAGGTGGGTTATTTGCATTTCCTTTTACAGTGAAGCCCTAGTGTTGGGGACTTGGTGAGATCAAGTATACTACAAGCTGCTACACCTAAGGTTGTCCCATTAGGTGTCACACCAGTTTGGTGACAATCAAAAGGAAGTGACATTGTAGTCTCCCGTGGTTAAATATCTGGTGCAGGAGAGCAGAAAGGTTTATGAGCTCAGACGGTCCCATAAAATGTTCCCATGTAAAAATACTCCAGCCCCCGCCCATCGCTGGAATGTCTAATGGAACTCAAGGAGATAAAAACAGTAAAACAGGCTCTGGTGAGGTGCAGATCCCAGTAAACACAACCTCGCTGAAGTTGCCACCAGGGTCGACCAGCATTTGGATTGCCTGGGCTGAAGTTACAAGAACATTTGTCACAGGGAAAAAGCAGCACATGTAATTTTCACAGTTAGAATTAACTGAAGAGAGCTGAAATTAACTGAACCTCGGAAATCTGAATCTTGAGGTCGTCAGTGACTTTTGGGACTGTGAGAGAGTCTTCTATGGCCTCTAATCATGCCAGGGTGGGGTGAAATTCAGTATTCAGTGGCTCTGCAGCGGGACGCATTGTGCAGCTGGTGATCCGGAAGCCAGCTCTCTGGCTTTGTGAGAAGAATGCCATGCTCTCTCTTCTGGAAATAGTGCCCTTGCATTGCTTGCCCTCTGTTTACTCTCTAGCTTAGCATGTTGTTTTTGACTGTAGAGTCGTAGTTAATGGCTCTTTGCTTCTGTTTGCAGGGACAGAGATGGCAACCTGTTAAAGAGAAAGAATAGTGGCTGCAAACAGATTTGTTTCTTTGTTTACATGACTGTATATATTGGTTCAACTTGAAACAGTCTTGATAACTACACCAGTCTTCACCACATGAGTTCAGATTCAATTCTCCACTATGCATGTGGTACAGGGCCAGTCAAGTGGCCTCTGGGGCCTGACTGTCTCAGTAAGTAGAAGCTGCAGTAGCCCCTCTGATGTCCCTCTCATCTAAAACATTTTTGGAGCCGGCAGAAAAAGAGGCAGTACGAAAACTAACAGCTGCAGTTTCTGAAGCCCTTTCAATTAAACTATAGAATTTAGTCTTTATAATAATGCAGTAAGGCAAGCCAGCAAGTCAGGTGTTAGTGTTGGTTTACAGAAGAGACTGAGGTTCAGAGAGGTGGCCTTGGTGTCAGATGTGGGATCAGAGCTTGCTCTAATGCCATTTCTATCATATCTTCTGAGAGAAGGAATGAAGGACCAGAGAATGGGGGGTGGGAGGAGAGACCACACTCATTTGTCTGAGAGTGAACACGGAAGAGATCTCTTTTCTCCAGTCGTTTCTCTAACCTGTGGCAACGAGTTGTGAGGATAGAGGATTGAGACTGAAGTCCAGCACACGGATGGCGTGAGAGAAATGATTATGATTTAAAAAAAATGTTTTTTGGATGAAATCCATTGCTCCTCCCTGCAAAGTGGTTTATTCTTGCTGACTCATAACATGCTGTGTTTCTCTGAATCTGTAACCTCAGTTACTTATATTTGCATGTCCGACTTTTGGATGAGCTCTAGGATAGGGGTTACCGATTAAGGATGAGCATTTACTCCCAGAGTAGAAAAGCACTGGAAATAGCAACATGACTCCTAGAGATTCTCACTCCAGGGCCAATAGGAAGGGAAGCCTCCATTCTTTCCAGTTGTTTTCTATTACCTCCCTGTCGGGCTAACAGTCTGCGATTATTCACGAGTAAATTGTCTGAGTTACAGACGAGTAATGACACGAAACTTCACGAATATGCCTAGATTTCTAGCCAGGGAACCACTCTTATCAGAGAAGGGAGGTTGAAATCATAGGTAAACACATGCTGATTTTCAGTATTTGTATCATTATTGCTTGCTCTGAGGCCCTGTTTTCATTGCCCACTTTGTATGTCAGTAAGTAATCCTCCCTGGCACCGGGTCTCCCATATCTGGATGCACAGAAGGAAACATGGTGGGGCCTGGCCGGGGCGAAACCCTCATCAGAGCCTGTGCTGTAAAAGCAGTGAGCCCCTCTCTTAAGCTTGGGAATGCTTTAAAGATGCATCATTGGCGAGCCCAGCTGAAGGAATGCAGGATATAAATGTGATAAAACCCAAGACATCAGGCTGGCTCTGGAGGGCTCCTTTGAAGTTTGCTAAGTGGATTATCAGTGGGAGGCTGATATTTATATGTACAAACACACAGGCGGTTACTGCTAATTGTGGTAAGTCAGTCTTTCCAGCCTGGCTCTGGGGCCCGCTGTGCCCGTCACCGCAGCAGTGAGGAGACCCTGCATCCCTGGGCACACGCCAGGATCCTTGGAAGCCATCAGCCAGCTAGCATTGTGCAAATTGCATTTGGGTTCACAGCACATTGTACTGCTCTCACTGCGGCAGAGAGCAGAGGAGGAAAGCAGGGCCCCAGTTTGCATTAGGAAATAGTTGGGGGTGGAGGGAGCACAGGAGGTTGAAACACTGACCTTCCCTTGAGAGAGAACATATGGTGGATTGCAGAGAGTGTGGTTTTTGCATTACACAGACGTGGTGTTACAATCCTGGCTTTACCACCAACAGTGTGATTTTGGGTCATTTGCTAAACCTCTCTGAGCCTCAAGCGGCACTTTTTAAAATCAGATGTTTCACAGGGTTATTATTAACAAACATGGCATACACATGACAACTTTGGCTTAATAAATATTGGTTTCTCGTTCCTGCTTTGGAGAAAACAGAATTATCATCTTTTTTTCCTGTCCAGCCCACTCACTGTTACCAGCATTCCATGTTTCAGTCTGTCTTTCTTCCTCCTCCATTTAACTGGTAGAATTTTTTTTTTTTTTTTTTTTTTGCGGTACGCGGGCCTCTCACTGTGGTGGCCTCTCCCATTGCGGAGCACAGGCTCCGGACGCGCAGGCTCAGTGGCCATGGCTCACGGGCCCAGCTGCTCCATGGCATGTGGGATCTTCCCGCACCAGAGCACGAACCCGTGTCCCCTGCATCGGCAGGCGGACTCTCAACCACTGCGCCACCAAAGAAGCCCTAACTGGTAGAATTTAATAGGGCAGAAATCTGATGTCTGCAGGTAGGCCAGTTGCCACTTCCAAGCAAGAATACAGGATGAAGCTCTCAGGTTCCACCGAAAACTACTAGGCTATTATCAACTGGATCCTCTGCAACCAAAAAAAAAAAAAAAAAAAAAAAAAAAAAAAGAAGAAGAAAACAAGGGCTAAACACAGGCATGCATCGATTTCTTCTTTTGTTTTGTTTTTTAGACAGCTTACTCAGGAATCATGTACACACATCAGAGTCAGTGATGGAACACATTAAGTCCCATGAACTCATTTCCATTGCATGAGTTGGGGTTTTGAGCAACTCAGAGACCCAGTACCTCCCAGGCCAAGGCTTAGGTGATTTTTATGGGTCATCTTAAAGCTTGCGCCCCTGCGCAGGCCCCTCAGCAGAGCCTCTTTAATTGAAACTTGGGTGCTCAGCAGCCCCAATACCTGCAAGCTCATCGTGGTCAACTTCAGGAAGATCACTTTCTCAATGACTTCATGTGGGAAGTGATGGGGGAGATAATAAACTTTGTGGGATGTGCATGGAAAGAAAAGGATAAAGGAGGGGGGGGGGCCTTTTCAGAGGGTGGACCAGAATGGATTTTTCAGTGGTTTTACTGCAGGGCAATATGGGTCCTTTTCATTTTTCCCTCCATTGATTTTCCTTATCCCCCCCTTTCTTGCCCACTGCGTTTCCCTGTTTTGTCTTGGGGACATTCAGTTTCAGTCTCTGTCTCTCTACTTCTCTTCCATTCCCTAGAATTTGTTGCAGGAAATCAGGGTGGAGAAATTGGCTTTTGCAGGTACAGGTACCCGTGTGAAAACGAATCATCCATTGAATTTTATCCTGTGGTTTACTGCATCCCTGAAACACAAGAATTTAGCCACACTTTTCTCTCGTACTTCCTCTCCCTTTTTCACTTCCTTTACGGCTCCTCTTTCCATGCCTGTGCCCTCGGCTTTTCTGTGCCTTGTTTAGCTTGACTGTGAATGTAGCAGGTCCTGGGAGAACTTGGGCTGGGGGCCCAGGCCTGAGCCTGGTACAGGCCTGCCTATGACATCCTCTAAGTGACATTGGGTTAGTGCAACTTGTAAAAACGTCTATACCAGAATGGCTCTTTAGTATTAAGATATTTGTTGGCAGCCTAAGCATCTTTTCCCAAAAGTTGCCGAGGATGTGACCAAGTATTTTCTGTTAGCGAAACACGAAGCCAATGACAACGCATTTTGAGTGAAAACAGCTCAAGTTTAGCAGTTGAGTAAATACATGTTTATTTGTTTTTCGCCATCTGAATTTAAATGGTTTAAGAGGAACCGTTCTTCTGTACTTTTGGACATATTCCAAGACAATAAAGTCAGACTTTCTGGAATTTGAAAGCTGCAGGCAATCAAAAAGGGTTTTGGCTTCAGATGGCTCCTGTCATGATCTCGGGGCCGCACGAGGCCATCTGATTTCTGCTTCTTAGGCATCTTACTGTTTTAACTGTGAATCTTAAAAACCAGGATGTTGTTGACTAAAATGATGCTGTTAACATAAAATTGATGGCTAATAAGAACATGCTGTATAAAAAAATAAATTAAATTAAATTAAAAAATCAATCAATAAAAAGGTAATTTAATAACTAAAAAAAGAAAAAGAAAACATTTTCCATAGCGCAAAGCGCAAAGAGAACTAGGCTCACGGGTTGTTTTATTGACTAACATTGTTTCTGTTTGACTTTTGACTTTTTCAGTTTCCCAGAACTATGGGGACTTCCCATTGGGCACTCCTGGTCTTAGGCTGTCTCGTCACAGGTATGGATCACAGGCCTATCTGAGTTCATTGTCCTAGGGGAAATCTTTTTTTCCCCTAAGTTCTGTGCTCTGCGGGTATATGACCTATACTGTGCATACTGCAAACAGTCCAAAAGAGTAAAGAGAAGTAGAAACCTATGGGACATTATCTAGAATGACCACAAACCTTCAGTTCTCTCCGCTGTATTGCACTAATTCCAGTTCAAAAAAGAATGTTCTTTATATGTGTAATCATGGCGTTGAAATATTGTTAGGAATAATAGTCTAAATTTGCCCACCGCCCTCCTCCATCTCCTGGGACATGGGTTTCCAGTAGAGGTGAATCAGGGGAATTCAAGAATGCTCCAAGGGAACAAATAATGGAAAATTCTCATCTAGAAAATCATACCTGCCTAAAGTTATACCTGTCTTTGGTGGAAGATGCTTTCGTTGCTACAAAATCTTAGAATCACCTTCGGCCTTGAAATCGAATTAATAGACTGTTTGACTCTTGGGGAAGCTTAGTAACTCTTTTCCAAAAGGAGGGATGCCATTGGGGCCATTTGTTGAAATATTTATTGGACTTTCTTAGTTTCCATCCAGATATTTATAAATTGCAGATGTTCACCATGACACCAGTGTTTTTCCAATCTGAGGAGTTAACTTAAGTCTATTAGTCTCTTTAGGTCTTACCTAGATGGATATGGTAGAACTAAGTGCTATCAGTGATGTAAGAGTTCTGAAGTCCACTCAGTATTCCCCACCTGCGGGATAGTGACCCAGGTGTACTTACCACTTCCCTGTTAACAGAGCTGATCAATCATAGTGGACACATACTGAAGTTGGGTGGGATTCCCACACCAGGCTCACAGGGAGGTTAGAGAACAGTAATGAATAATTAATTAAGTCATAATATCTCTTCTACCAGTTTTATAGACAGAGGAAGAAGCTAGACTGACATTTTAGGTTCTAAGATGAACTTAAGCGTTTTTGCTCTTGGGCTTGACTATTCTTTTTGAATTGAAATCCACATCCTCCTGCTTTGGTTTCTGGAAGTCATTAGAGAGGAGGCACGCCAGAGGGTAGAGAGGAACGGAAGGCGCGTACTTCTTGAGCACGAATCTGCCTTGTGTCCTCACTGTCTGCGTTCCCTGTCCACAGTAAAGAACGCACGTGTGCTTGAGCTTATGCTATCTTGGGATATTTCATGGTCACACATAAGAGTCTAAAATATGGAGTTGGAGTCAGACGTCCTCTATCCATTGGAGTGTTTGGAGGGGTGAATCCAGGGGTGCTTAGCGGGACTATTGAGGCCTTAGGAGCATTTGCTGCTCTCAGCAGATGTGGTGCTGTTATAATGGGGGGCCTTTCATGGGCATCCAGGCTAATGGATTTTTGCGTAGAAATGGTCATTGTTCGTAGAAGCTGCTCTGGGTGAGACCGTCCTTTTGGACTGCATCCTATTCAGAGCATGTTTCCTTTTACAGGGCCAAGCCTCATCCTCTGCCAGCTTTCATTACCCTCCATCCTGCCCAATGAAAACGAGAGGGTTGTGCAGCTGAATTCATCCTTTTCTCTGAGATGCTTTGGGGAGAGTGAAGTGAGCTGGCAGTACCCCATGTCTGAAGAAGAGAACCCCAATGTGGAAATCAGAAACGAGGAGAACAACAGTGGCCTTTTTGTGACGGTGCTGGAAGTGGTCAGTGCCTCGGCGGCCCACACAGGGCTGTACACTTGCTATTACAACCACACGCAGTTGGAAGAAAGCGAGATCGAGGGCAGACGCATTTACATCTATGTGCCAGGTGAGTTGCCTGGGTCCCCTGGACCAAGCTTATCATCGTCCCGTCTCTCCTGTTAATTGTAAGAGAGTTTTTTATAAGTACAAAAATCATAAATTTTCATTGGAGAAAATTGGAAAACTATAGGCAAACACACAAACTTAAATCAAGGTCATTTGTCATGCCGGCATCTAGAAATATTCACTGTTAATATTTTGGAACTGTATTAAGTTTTGAAAATCATTGTCATTGTGGCATCTTTCATTGGCATTGTGCAGAATGTCTGAAATGTACTCATTTCTATTCAGTTTGATCGAGTTCAACAAATATTTACTGTGTATGCTTTGTGTGACAGGCACTGCTAAGTGCTGGGGCCACAAAGTAAAATTAGGTAGGCCTTATCACGGACTTGCTCATAGTCATTAGAATAGTTTCCAAATAACCATGCTATTTCTTAAATTCAATAAAACATATACAGGCGTACCTTGGAGATGTTACAGGTTTGGCTCCTGACCCCCTCATTAAAGCCAATATCACAATAAAGCGAGTCACACACATTTTTTTTTGGTTTTCCAGTGGATATAAAAGTTATGTTTGAATTATACTGCAGCCTGTTAGGTGTGCAATAGCATTATGTCTTAAAAAAAACAACATACGTACTGTAAGTTTAAAATATTTTATTGCTAGAAACACCATCATCTGAGCCTTCAGTGAGTTGTAATCTTTTTGCAATAGTAACAGCAAATATCACTGATCACAGATCACTGTAACAAAGATAAGAACAATGAAAAAGTTTGAAATATTAACAAGAATTACTAATATGTGACACAGAGACATGGACTGAGGGAATGCTGTTGGAAAAAATGGCACCGATAGATTTTCTTGATGCAGCGTTGCCACAAACCTTCAATTTGTAAAAAATTCAGTATCTGCGAAGCGCAATAAAGCAAAGTGCAGTACACCGAGGTGTGCCTGTATTTACTCTTGATGAGTTAGAATAGATTTTTTTCTTTTTAATAAAAATTCAGGTTGATGTTGTCTCTTGTCCTCCAAGAAACACATGCCAGGATAGGAGTAAGGTGGGATTAAGTATGTAAGGGTTTTACTAGGAGAGAGGCTTATGAGAGAAAATGGGGAGGGATCCAGCAGAGGCTGGGAGAGCTGTCTGCCTGCATTGTAAGTGTGACCCTGAATGAAGGAGCGTGGGAAGGAAGGTGGGGTAGATGAGTCCTAGACCTCTGGGCAAAGAAAGTTGGGGAGCCTAAAGAACCCCTGTTCCACACAGTCATTGTCTGGAAGCATCTCTGGAGGGCATGGCCTAGGGTTGTGATGGATTTCAGAGCCAGGCCCTGTTGCTGGAGGAAGGTGTGGTGCTTTCCCACAGCAGCCACCCTAATTAACTAGCCTTAGCCGTGAGCTTGAGATGCATTTGGTCTGCCACCCTCCTAGCATTGCCTGGGTACTCCTTTGTAATGATCTATGTCTATATCTGTACCTATATCTATATCTGTACCTGTATCTATATCTGTATCTGTATATATTGGCTTCTTCCAAGGACAGTTGTTAAAAGAAGGACCACCATGTTATTTAAACATTGCATAGGTAACACGTGATGGTAGGGGAGACATTTTAAAGGAAGCTCTGGCTGATGTGTAATGGATATCAAACTGTATATTTTAACCTGAAATTAACTTGCAGCTTTGGTTGCTGGAATCTTTGCTAACAGAGTTCAAGAATTTGGAGCTCTAAACACAAATTCAAGTCATGGCAGTTTTAATATATAGATGGGTGAATTAAAGAGGAATACAGCCAGAGTACTTAGTTTCAAATAAACAAACATATAAACCATTTACAGCTCTTGCCATCCGTGTCATTTTAGCAGAGGTAGAGTAAGGGGGTTTCAGAAGTGTATCTTCATACCTTTCTGTCTTTTCAAGTTTTTAAAATTGGCTCCTTTTCCTGCCTTCTGTTAACTGTGGGTGCTCCATGGATCTAGACCCTCTTCACTTCTGTTCTGACACTCTTAAATCTGTATCAGCCTCCCTTCCTACCAGTCAAAAAAAATTGTTTCAAAAAGTGGAGGTATTTAGAATGTCACCTGTCATTCCCACCATAAATACCACGCCCCCTCTCCCGTTGTGAAGGCAGTGGTAGGAAGGTAGGTTTGTTAAAGGTCCCTGGGTCTTGGAGTTTTGATCTAAGATTGCCCAAAGATTCTTCTTTTTTTTTTATTTTTTATTTTTTTTGGCTGTGCTGTGCAGCTTCCGGGATTTTAGTTCCCCGACCAGGGATCGAACCCTGGGCCCTTGGCAGTGAGCGTGCGGAGTTCTAACCACTGGACCACCAGGGAACTCCCAGTCCAAAGGTTCTTCTTGTTCCTCCCTTGCCCTAGCACAAACATCATCTGGCTAGGCCCTGCATTGTCAGAGATCTTGTTTGCAATTATGAAGAGTTGCACATCCTTTGCGAAACTGATGCTTGAGACTCTCAGTACTTCTTACTATAGTAGCTTAAGTAGCTGGTTTTCTTTTGAAAAGGAAATTCTCAAGCTGTGGGATTATACATTTTATTTATTATTTGAGAGTCATTTTTTTTTTGATAGGTAGGTTTCTGTACTGCTTTTCAATAATACTGACTATAGGCCATAAGCATTGTCAAAAGCATTGCATAATTTAAAAATTATAAGTATTTTCTCATGTTTTGAACAGACCTGATTATTTTGTTGTCCGTTTTTTGTTGTTTTTAGTAGTTGTTTAAATTTTTACCTCATTTCCTGACTAATATTTATATTTATCATCAGTATTTTTTTTTTTTTTTTTTGCGGTACGTGGGCCTCTCACTGTTGCGGCCTCTCCCGTTGTGGAGCACAGGCTCCGGACGCGCAGGCTCAGCGGCCATGGCTTACGGGCCCAGCCGCTCCGCGGCATGTGGGATCTTCCCGGACCGGGGCACGAACCCCTGTCCCCCGCATCGGCAGGCAGACTCCCAACCACTGCGCCACCAGGGAAGCCCTATCATCAGTATTTTTTATGAGGGTATATAGGCAATTTGGTATTGTTCATACTTTAAGAAGTATGAACCTTCTAGCTTTTATGATGATTAATGTCAGTGGGGTGACACCTTTATATATATGTTTGAAGGTAAAATTGATACCTTTGAATTTGATTAATGGCAAAGGAATAATTTTTCTGCATATATGTGTAAAGATGAAATTAATCCCTAACATGTTTTTCTTTCTTTTTCAAACTTCAGACCCAGATGTAGCCTTCGTACCTCTAGGAATGACAGATTACTTGGTCATCGTGGAGGATGATGATTCGGCCATCATCCCTTGTCGAACGACTGATCCTGAGACACCAGTGATTTTACTCAGCAGTGACGGGGTGGTGCACGCCTCCTATGACAGCAGACAAGGCTTTAATGGAACCTTCACTGTCGGACCCTATATCTGCGAGGCCACCGTCAGGGGGAAGAAATTCCAGACCATCCCATTCAATGTTTATGCTTTAAAAGGTACTTGTGCCCTCTCCCTCCTCCTCTTTTTTTTTTTTTTGCGGTACGCGGGCCTCTCCCTGCTGTGGCCTCTCCCGTTGCGGAGCACAGGCTCTGGACACGCAGGCTCAGCGGCCATGGCTCACGGGCCCAGCCGCTCCGCGGCATGTGGGATCTTCCCGGACCGGGGCACGAACCCGTGTACCCTGCATCGGCAGGCGGACTCTCAACCACTGTGCCACCAGGGAAGCCCCCTCCTTCTTAAAATAAGAGTTAACAGGCAAAACAGTCAGATGCATGTAGGTTTTTAGGATCCCACCTTTACCGTACAATGTTAAGCAGACTTCTGTGGCTGTTAACAGTACGAAGCTTAGCAATACCAAAGGCAAAAGCTTTCCTACCCCTGTAAGATTTTGTGTTTCATCAGTTGACTTCAAAATACTCTAAGGAATTCTTTTCTTGCATAAGCCTCTTACTGTTTAGTCACATTCCTGACTACAAAGGCCCTAACAACAAACACACACCTGTGAGGGTTGGACCCCTAGGTTAATTTTAGTAACTTAAGAAAAGTGATTTTGATTTTGAGAAAAGCTGGTGGTTGTCGACTTCATCCCTTTGATGCGAGTGGTTAATGTAAATGGGAAAGTATAAACCATGCTTGGGGCAACAGATTTATCGAACACTTACGTGTAGATGTGGCGTTAGCAAGAGTGTGCCATTTAACTTCTGTGAAGGCCTTATTTTATGCCCAGCTCTGTGCTAGGTTCTCGAAGTGCTGAGAATACCTGGGGAGCGGAGTGGGAGAGGAGAATGAGTGATGGGGTGGGAACTAGGGCCTATAGGCACTATAATTAACCCAAATTAACCCAAATGCTTGTGGATTCAAATGTGGTCTTCTGTTTAATTGGAATTTATTTTTACTATTGTTATTGTTCTGCGCGCGTGTGTGTGTGTGTGTGTGTGTGTGTGTGTGTCTTGTGCCAAATTATGTATGTCAACACAAATCAAGGTTTCTGAGATTTTCAATATTTTGTCTTGATCAAGGTGGTTTGCAAATTATTTTCAGGGTCATCCTAAAAACGCCCAAACCTTATAAGATCCTAACTATACTGTGGATATTTAGGTCCTTGTGTTTGTTCTTTTTTTAAATAGCAACATCAGAACTTGATCTGGAAATGGAAGCTCTTAAAACTGTCTATAAGGCAGGGGAATCGATTGTGGTCACCTGCGCCGTCTTTAACAATGAGGTTGTGGACCTTCAGTGGACTTACCCTGGACAAGTGGTAGGTACCCTCACGGCCCCTGGTGGCATGGAATGGAGTACAGGAGGGGTCCAAAGACCCATCGCTGATGGGGCACGACATTGACCTCCTCTAGACCCCAGCTTCCCATCTCTAAGCTGCTCACTGACCAGATGGCTTCATGGCTCTTGGAGCAATGGGAGAGTCTGAGATGATGACAGCTGGACAGAATGCATAGATATTTCACACTGAGCCCTTTTTCTCATAAGTATGAAAGAAACCGGAAGGTTCTATGGCTACAAGATAACAACCGAAAAAATTAAAAAACGAATGGATTTTAAAATTTGCTGATTGCTGAGAGAGTCATGAATTCTCCTTTTCTTGGCTCTCATGCCTTTGGGTTTTGAGGCATTTGATAATGTCGATTGCCTGCCCCCTTCTATTTCTGCTTTGTGGACACCCATGACACTTCTGCCTCCTGCCTGCCTGCTCTTCCTTTGCATGGTTCTCTTCAGTGAACAGGCATAACTCAAGTCATTCAACAAAGATTTAATGATGTTTGCCAAATCCCAAGCACTCTGTTAAAAGCTGGCCCATGTACAGAAGGAGGGAGGAGGGAGGAATGGAGATGGAAGCAGGGAAGGGGAGCCACCGTGCCATCTCTGATCCCTGGGGATCTACACATAGGGTCTCATTCATTCTGTTTTTTTTTTTTTTAGTTGAAGTATAGTTAATTTACAGTGTGGTGTTAGTTTCGTGTGCAGTAAACGGATTCAGTTATACATACATACATTCTTTTTCAGATTCTTTTCCATTATAGGTTATTATAAGATATTGAGTATAGTTCCCTGTGCTATACAGTAGGTCCTTGTTGTTTTCCTGTTTTATATATAGCGGTGCATATATGTTAATCCCGGGTCTCATTCATTCTAATGCATTGTGGTAAGTATATATGAACCATTGTGAAAGGCTATGATGGTCCCACGCAGAAACAATTAACAGTGTTGAATGCAGGGGCCTCATGGAGAACAAAAAACATATATGTATATATATGCTTTTTTTCCCCCTTCGCTCCTAGTTTGCAAATTTCGGCTCCTCGCTCTTTTTTTGGCATTTTATAGTGTCTCTTCTTTTATCCATTTCTCTCCCCCATGCTTTTGCTGCCCCTTTCCTTTCTCTCCAGGGCATCTGATTGGAAGTTGGGCATTTTCACATATTGCCTTATAAACCTCATGTATTGAAGAGACATTCATAGACATACATACATATATGTATATCTTCGCTGAAATGTAAAGCTGTCTGATTTTTCTGTGCATACCTGATTGCCTTTAATCCTTAAAACAGAAACATTTCATTTATTGGAGATAAAATTTTTTTCCCCTCGAAACCAAACCATGTGCTGTTTGGCCCCAAATATATAATCAAAGTATTGGTTTATGAATCATATTTTTGTTTGACATTAAAAATAACGTAGGCTTATTGTTGTAACTTAATAAAATTTAGAGAAACAGAGGAAAAGTCACTTCCCAGAACACCCCCATTATAATTTTAGAGAGATAAATCCTTTAAATACTTTATAAATGTAATAATTAGTAGCTACTATAAATAGTACTTTGTTATGTATTTTTCCTGTGGCAGTATAGCACAGACACCTTCCTATGTCATTAAATATCTTTTTAAAACAGGATTTTCAAAGGAGTGAGCTTGAAAAAACCCTTTTTTTCAATTAGATTTTATTTTTTAGGGCAGTTTTAAGTTCACAGCAAAATTGAGGGGAAAGTACCGAGATTTCTTGCATAGCTCCTGGGCTCACACAAGAGCGGCCTCCCCCATAACATCCCCACAGGGCGGTACACTTGTTACAGTCCGCGAACCCATATCGGTGCATCATTATCTCCCAGAGTCTGTAGTTTACGTGAGGCTTCACTCTTAGGAGCTAACTTGTTAAAGTCAGTTTTCCTCCCCTTTTTCTGTAGAAAGGCAAAGGCATCACAATGCTGGAGGAAACCAAGGTCCCGTCCATCAAATTGGTGTACACTCTGATGGTCCCTGAGGCCACGGTGAAAGATAGTGGAGATTATGAATGTGCTGCCCGCCAGGCCACCAAGGAGGTCAAAGAAATGAAGAAAGTCACCATCTCTGTGCATGGTACATTCTGCTTTCTAAAATGTCCATCGGCTGTGCTGCTCGGGGATCCACTATGCAGTAATCATTGTTTAACGGAAACTTTTCCCTGTACAGAGAAAGGGTTTATTGAAATCAAACCCAACTTCAGCCCGTTGGAAGCTGTCAACCTGCATGAAGTCAAACATTTTGTGGTGGACGTGCAGGCCTACCCCCCTCCCAGGATAGCCTGGCTGAAGGACAACCTGACTCTGATTGAGAATCTCACGGAGATCACCACTGACATAGAAAAGATTCAGGAAATAAGGTAAAGAAACACCCTTCCTGAGTATGCCTTTTCTTTTTATTGTGTATTCCTAGATAGATTGAGGCTTGTGCGTGTCTTACAACCCAAACCAAGAGTCCATATAGAAAATCTGGCAGTCAGAAATAGGAGACAGTGGAAATCAAGTACCTTTCCCGATAACATTGCAATACAGTATTAGTATGTTGGTAAGTTTATGATCAAACGAGAGAAAGAAGAACTGAAAATCTCTGCTCCCAATGAAAGATACGTTCCTGGATTCAGCAAGGGATGGAGGAAAGAAAGTAAAATTGGACCCACTTGTATGGTGATTACAGTTCAGGGCAATTAGCACATAAACCTACATGAAACAAAACATTGCTGGCTTAATTTGAAATGCATTTGCCCCGGTGAGGCCTCCATGGGAAATAAGAGTAGTGTCTGGTTAAATGTGGTTAGGAGAAGACATACAGTGAATAGTTTAGATCCCTGCCCTCTGAGGAGTCAGGAGACTGCTGTCATCTCTCAACCAGTGGTGGAGTTTTGGGTAAGTCACCCTTCAGCCTCAGTTTTCCCACCTATAATGTAGGGTTAATAATACCTTGTGTCCTTCAAGGCGAGGAACTGGACCAGATGATATTTTGAGGTCTCTTGCAGTTTTAAGCTCTGATTAGAACTTAGGAGTAGAAGGTACCTCTTGAAGGGCTCAGCTAATCCAGCCCTGCACCTTTGTCAGAAACCATCCCAGGGAGACGCAGTCCTCTATTTCAAGCCTTCAGGGAAGAAGAGAAGACAGAACCCCTCTCTCATCAGTTCGCTTAACCTCAGGATTTGCTTTCTTCTTTCTGAACTAAATTCCATGTGTAATTGAGAAGCGACATCTGGGAAAATGGACATGGAAACCTCTGTGGAACAGTGATGGAAAAAGAAGTGGGATACTGAATCTGGAAGGCTTTCTGATGACACGAAATGGAGGTGCACAAAGAGGTGGGCAGTGCCCAACTTTCCACTAGGCTGTGAGGCCAGAGAGGAATAGGGTGGTCCTGGCACAGCCAACACTTGAGACACCCGTCTGAGCGCTGTCTGCGAGCTACAGTCAATAGCGACGGCCAGACAGTGGTCGTCAGCTGAGTGGTCCAGGAGAGCGGCCTGTTCAGGTGCTTCGAGAGTTCCTCCAGCACATCTGATCCCCATGATGGGCAAGGGAACATAGGATGCATATGATGGAGGGGTGTCTGGCTTACTTAAAACTAGTGGATCCGGGCTTCCCTGGTGGCACAGTGGTTAAGAATCCGCCTGCCAGTGCAGGGATACAGGTTCAAGCCCTGGTCCGGGAAGATCCCACATGCTGCGGAGCAACTAAGCCCGTGTGCCACAACTACTGAGCCTGTGCTCTAGAACCAGCAGGCCACAACTACTGAACCCGTGTGCCTAGAGCCTGTGCTCTGCAACAAGAGAAG
This sequence comes from Lipotes vexillifer, assembly GCF_000442215.2. NCBI lineage: Eukaryota > Metazoa > Chordata > Mammalia > Artiodactyla > Lipotidae > Lipotes > Lipotes vexillifer. The sequence goes on along the minus strand of NW_006783436.1, from coordinate 536,973 downwards.
CCACCACAATGAGAAGCCTGTGCACCGCAACGAAGAGTAGCCCCCGCTCGCCGCAACTAGAGAAAGCCCACGCGTAGCAGTGGAGACCCAACAGAGCCAAAAATAAAAAATAAAAAAAAAACAAAAAAACAAACTAGTGGATCCACCAGCTTCCTTGGCTGAACAAGTGCAGAAAATGAATGACAAAAGACTGTCTGGTCATTGGCAGCCAGGGGTGCTAAGGGGACTCTAAGGAAGTCCATTCCAGAGTGTGTCCAGTGTGGTGTGGCAGAGGGAAAGCCAGCCCAGCATGCTCTCGTCACAGGTCCCAGCACCTGGCGTCGTGGGCTAGAAGACTCTACATAAGCAGGGTATTTTGGAGCCTCTGAAATGCTTTCCTATAGATTATTTCATGTAATTAATTCTCAAAATGACACTTGCATACAGCTTTCCAGTGCTACACATAAGGAACCTGAGGCATGGAGAGGTTCAGTCACGCCCCAGGTCTCCTCCCTTCATGACCAGTGCTCTTCCTCTCACTCCACCTTCCTTTCACTCACAGTTCCACACTGTACTGTTTTTTTTTTTTTTTAATTATAAATTTGTTTATTTATTTATTTTTGTTTTTGGCTGTGTTGGGTCTTTGTTGCTGTGCGTGGGCTTTCTCTAGTTGCGGCGAGCGGGGGCTACTCTTCGTTGCGGAGCGCGGGCTCTAGACGCGAGGGCTCAGTAGTTGTGGCTCGTGGGCTCTAGAGCGCAGGCTTAGTCGTTGCGGTGCACAGGCTTAGTTGCTCTGTGGCATGTGGGATCTTCACGGACCAGGGCTCGAACCCATGTCCCCTGCCTTGGCAGGCAGGTTCTTAACCATTGCGCCACCAGGGAAGCCTGTCACACTGTGCTGTTTTGTTAATGACAGTCAAATGGGCCATTACTTTATAGATGCACACACACACACGCGCACGCACACACACACTCATGGCCAAATGTCATTTATTGTACGTGTAAGAAACCTTTTGGAGAAACTTCCCATTAATGAAGTATGAAGGACTATGTTTCTCTAATTTATTTATTTTTTAAGATGAATCCTGTGCTTTAAAATCATTCAAGCCTAAAGACAGTGCATTGTAAGAAAGCTTATTCCACTCCTGTCCTCGTGTTCCTCCGTACCCCCTCCTCTCCACCCCCAGGGGAATACTTTTGTTAGTTTTGTTAGGTTCTTATGAAACCTTCCAGAGTTTCTTAAAGCAAATACAAGCAAGCAGGAATTTTATACCCTAGTGACCTCTTCGTATCCATCGATACAGAGACAGTGTCCTCATTCTTTCTTCCAAGGGTGTTCCATTGTTTGGCTAATCACTCAAATGATGAATATTTAGGGGAAGCAAGTATTTTTCTAGAAGGTAAAAATCAAGGGTTAAAAAAGAAAAGGAAAGTTGGTGGGTTTATTCCCATTTAGATGTCTGGCCTTAGCAGAGCTGACTGCTCTTGTAGCCACATAAGCCATTGCTCATCTCAGGTTGTCCCGTCTTATGTTTAAGAATTAAGTGTCTGTGACTCAGACCTTCAGTGCGTAGAAAGTGTATCAGAAATCCCAGAAAAGCGATGATATGGACGAGAAAAAAGATGTTTTTACTTTTTTACAAAAAACAAAATTCGAATTGAATATGGTTATTACTTAACGTTTAGAATTTATTTGGCTACAACTTGCTGAAACAAAGTCCTTTTCTTTTAAGGTATCGAAGCAAATTAAAGCTGATCCGAGCTAAGGAAGAAGACAGCGGCCATTATACTATTGTAGTTCAAAATGAAGACGATGTGAAGAGCTATACTTTTGAACTCTTAACTCAAGGTATGTAAGGGCCGTATGTAGACAATGCCAGCTCAATGGTTGCGTGACTGAGAGTCTCCCGAGGAGAGCCTGGCACTTTTCCCCCAGGTCGTGGAGGGAAAAGCAGCCCTTTTAGGGGAGAAGCAGGGACTGTAGATGTCACATGTCAGGGTAGCTTTGTTGGACTTATAAATCCACATAATTCTGGGAGGTTCCAGGCTTGTCTGGAATACTTTGGGAATTCCTAGGCTCCACTAGCTTCCTTACCATCTGCTTCCAATGTGGTCCTGGAAAGAGGGACATGATGCTTTTTGGGCTGGGTGACCTTAGATTGTTCCAGAGTGA
>NW_006783436.1:514876-534775 GCF_000442215.2 Lipotes vexillifer | reverse complement strand
GCTCTTGAAAGAGTGACATGATGCTTTTTGGTCTGGATGACCTTAGATTGTTCCAGAGTGTTTGGCCTTTTTGCTTTGCTTTCCTTGTAGACCTCGAACAGTGGCCCTTCCCAGAAAGGAGTGCCCAAGTCTTTTACATTCTGGTTCAGAGCCTACTCACCTACCTTGGGCCACATACTGCCTTAGGTGGGCTCATTTGACCCTCACAGTCAATCTATGATACAAGTATCAGCATATCTCTAAATTATTTGATCCCAGGTTGAAAAAACATCTTTAAAACCTAATAATATCCCATAGATGCACTTTGGTAAATGCTGCTTTAGATTTTACCATTTAGATGAATCCATTAGATGATTCCCAAGCTATAATATAATTTTAAGAGCCTTCTTGCCTTTCAAGCCAAATAACCACAGGGGCTTTTTGCTTTCTTCACTGAGGATTTAAAACACCACGGGGCATAAACGCCAAATCACTGAAAATGTGACCATGCTCTTACCCAAGTGGGTCTGCCCAAACTGGAGTGTTACTGTGCACATGACTCAGTGGCTGCTTGATTTGTAGGTTTGAATGTCACGCGGACAAGTTCTGAACTCTTGGAATTCCACTTCGTAATTCCCAGAAGTTCTGGGACACGAACCATTCAATTCTGATTTCTTTTCACCTCTTGCAGTTCCGTCATCCATTCTGGACTTGGTCGATGACCACCATGGCTCTAATGGGGGCCAGACAGTGAGATGCACAGCTGAAGGAACCCCTCTTCCTGATATTGAGTGGATGATTTGCAAGGATATTAAGAAGTATGGAAATCACACATTCCTTTTCCATTTGTGGTCAGAATGTTTCTTCCTTGGGACAAAGGACCTCAAGTGCATTTTACTTCTTTTGCTGGCCCTTTTTTTGTGTGTTTGTGATTCTTATTTGGCCTAAGTCTCATAAACTACAAGATAGGGTTCCGAACATGGACCTCGTGTGTGTGTGTGTGCATGCAGGCGTGCAGGTGCACTTCTGTGTTCTTGAGTAGCTGTAAGAAGGTCGACAGCTTTCAGCAGATTCTCAAAGGGTCTCTATTCTGAAAAGAGCCTGAATCTAAAGAACTGCTGTAAGAGGATTTTTACTACCCTGGCCCCCAGTTTCATCTCACATTTCATCTGTGGTGAATGTTATTTGGTGGTTAGACTGGCACGTGAAAATAAATGAAAGTACTGCCCAGGTGACTTCTCACTACCTGCTCTGTGGCGGGAGTTAAGGTACCCGTCCCTCCTTCAGCCCCCATCCCTCACCTTTCTCCGACGGGCACGTGAGCAGCACATTTGCACTCCCACCTGTAGTGACTGCTGTGCTCAGAAGCCTCATTGCTTCTCCTGGAGACGGAGACTCCTAGACCTACACCCCCCGCAGGCCACAAGGCAGCAGACTTGGATCCAGACTGGAGCTGGCATCGAGGTCTAACCCTAGTGACACCTGAGGGGGTCCTCACAGTGTGGGTGGAGAGAAGGGAGGGCAGCAGGCCTTTTCGGAGGGGTGGGACGTTGGGATAGTTAAACATTCTTGAAGTCCAGGTTGTTCATGGGTTCAAGGCTTGGGGTGGGTAGTTCTATTGGATTGAACTTGTTTATCTCTGCCTTGTCCTCATAACCAGTTAACTTTTAAACACCCACATGTAGCTCATTCTCTCTTGTAGAACAAGGTGTTGAATGTTAATCTGCACATAAAATAAGAAAATCGACCTGTAGCCCCCCCAGATGCAGACAAAGTCAGGGCTGCTTGCCGTCTTAGATGATTCTCACTGCTCCACCAACCCCCATGACTCTCCGTAATTGGCTCCATACCTATACCCTTTTTCCTCCGTCTCCAGATGTAATAATGAAACTTCATGGACGATTTTGGCCAACAATGTCTCAAACATCATCACGGAGGTCCACCCCCGAGACAGGAGCATGGTGCAGGGCCAAGTGACATTCGCCAAAGTGGAGGAAACCATTGCAGTGCGATGCCTAGCTAAGAATCTCCTCGGGGTGGGGAGCCGAGAGCTGAAGCTGGTGGCTCCCAGTGAGTAGCTCGCGGGTCAGGACAACGCCAAGTCAGCAGCCGAGCCCTTCCCCTCTCAAGCGGAACTTTGAATCCCAGATGGGGTCCCGTAGGAATGAAGGTCCCTCGGTGGAAATTCAGCTCCGGATGCTCTTAACGGGCCTTCTCTGGGCATCTGTGTGGGAGCCCTTTCTTTCAGATTCAAATCCCAAACCGCACTGTGCAGAGGCCCCTCGGCATTTTGCTTGTCTAGCCGTATACCCAGTCTCTTTGGTCTGAGCGTGTGGGGATGGAGGATGGGGAAGCAGGATCTTCCGCCTTATTGCTCTTCATAACAGTTGAGACAGGTGGAATTCTTAAAAAAAAAAAAAAAAAAAAATCAATGAAGCCAAAAGCAATATAAGTAAACGGTAACCTTTCAAAATAACTGAACTTGATTTTCTGCACTTACGTTCTAAACTTATGCTACTAATGGTAGCTCTCAATCTCACTTATTAATAGTTATATTCGAATTCATATTTTGTCCAGAAGGTTAATGTTGGAGGACCTTTGGGGAAAGTATTTTGTTCCCAACTGAATTTTGTCCCTTGCCCTTCTAAGGGAAGAGCTGGAGTAGTTTCATGCATGTAGATAACTGAGAGATGATCTTGCCCATCCCCCAAATAAGCCTGACAGCTCTTATGCTTCTCCACCAGTAGGGAAATATTTCTGGCCCAGAAACAGCCACCCTGCCTTCCTGCCCTCCCGCGTGTTTGTGCAAGTTCTCCACCATTGCCTCTCTCTCTCTCTGTCTCTCGTCCTCTAGCTCTGCGTTCTGAACTCACGGTGGCGGCCGCAGTCCTGGTGTTGTTGGTGATTGTAATCATCTCACTCATTGTCCTGGTTGTCATTTGGAAACAGGTAGATATTTTTTTTAAAGAACTAAAACTATTTGAAACCAATTAAGAACAAGAAGGAGAGCAACCTAGTTCAGGGCTTGGCCCAGAGAAGGAGCTCAGTAACAACATGATGAGTGAACGTTATTGAATCCTACTGTGTCCGGTCATTCTGCTGCTGCGGTTAAGCTTTGGTACATTCGGACGTTGGTAATTCACCAGTTACCTGTCCTGGTCATTTATAGAAACCAAGGTATGAAATTCGTTGGAGGGTCATTGAATCAATCAGCCCCGATGGACATGAATATATTTATGTGGACCCGATGCAACTGCCTTATGACTCGAGATGGGAGTTTCCAAGAGATGGACTAGTGCTTGGTAAGCTCCTACTGGGGTGATCTCCCAAGACTCCCTTTGATTTGTACGCAACTTTACTCTTTACAGGCCTGTGGAGGAATAAAGGATCTGCGCTTGTGCTTAGTAGAAGCTAAGCATTAGAAATTGGCTTTCAGAAATATTTTTCTCTCTTGAAAATGAGTTAATTGAATCACAGCAATGATTTGTTTTTACCTCCTTCCCTAGCAAATTACAGTTAAAGAACATTTTACAAAGGGAGAAGAGAATATGAGGAGGCCTGCCAAAGATACCCATCAAAGTGGCTTTGCTTTGGAAATGACACCAATTGAAAATGAGACGAATTTCTACAACTAAAAAGGAACAGATGAGAAATGAATGAGGACAATCGGAAAATATATTTTGACTCAGTACATTCTGAGGATTATTAGATACTTCTTTAAAATATAGAATATAAAAATATAGGTTCCTTTTAAAACAAACATGAAAAAATCATCAACCCAGCTTATCACAAACTTTTCAGTCGTGGGCTGAGACCAAGAACATGAAGCTTTAGTCCAAGGGATTTTTTTGGTTTTTTTAAAATCACATATTCTGAATGAATGAAAACAGGACAAAGGCAAATGAAAGTTAGAGCTAGAGGTTGTGTCGTCATGACTATTCTAACAGTATGTACTTGAGAGGATGCCAAAGGCATTTTAACATTATCCACTTGTCTCATTCCAAAGTACAGCCAAGTTAGGTCTTCTTACAGAGTTACTTAAACTGAAATCAAACAAGACACCCTATTCACATACCTATACCTGGGAACTAAGCTTTCTTTATTATATTTTCTCCCCTGTTTTACAAAAAGCGATGAGGAGCTTAGGGAAGTTAAAAAGTAATAAAACATGGAGAAAAAGGGCAACATCCCTAACGTACCAAGAGGCATTCCTGTGTCTCTCTGCTCCTGTGCGTTGTCAAGTTGCTAGGGAAGCAGCACCTTTCCAGGAACAGTTTCCAGCCATGCGGACATGCAGTCACAGGCAGTGTTGGCTGTTAGTGCCCTTTTATGAGCCGAGTCTTTCCCTGGCTTGGCAGAAACATCTGTTTTAGACTGTGAGCTCTTTTAAGAGTGGGGACCAGAGCTTCCATTTCATTTTGTATCTCCCAGCGTGTGGCAAAGTGTTGTGCTCCTAGGGCATGTTTAGCCTTTGCCCTTCCTCGTCTAAGAAACAGGCAGCAAGGGAGCCAGCCCGAAGTTGTCTTCATCACTGCTTAGAATCCGTGATGTCTTGAATACTGAAGTATTTCCAGTGGATAAAGGCTTATTGATGCAAAAGATGCCCCTGTTTGTGTGTGCGGAAAACAGAAGGGTAGAGAACCAGGAGGTTTGGGCCAGAGTCACAGAAAGCAAGTGCCTCAGAGCCCACGGTTTGGCCCGGTTCTCCAGCTGGTAGACAGAGTGCTCACACCAGCGAGGGCTACACCCTCTTTCTTCCCGCCTGTGTTTTCCTTTCCTTTGCCAATGTTATTTGACAAAAGCAGTTATACTAATTTCCTTCCCCGTGGGCTCAGTTCTGGTTTTGACATGATGACTTGGAGGAATCATTATGCTTCCTCCATATGGGAGAAACACCACCCAGCTGTGTACCCATGAGCACTGGCCGCGGTAAATGAAGCTGATGAGATGCTTGATTCTGCATGTGTTGATGGTGCTGGTTGCCCACAGGTCGTATCCTGGGCTCTGGTGCATTTGGGAAAGTGGTTGAAGGAACTGCCTATGGATTAAGTCGGTCCCAACCTGTCATGAAAGTAGCAGTGAAGATGCTAAAACGTAAGTGCCCCTTTCTGGGGATTTTTTGAACATGGAGATATTTAAGTAAATTGCTCAAAATCACACAGCCATTAAATGCCAAGTTTAGGACTAGATCTTGGTTCTTTTGACTCTAGGTTTTATGCATATTTAGATTCTTTTGTCAGTTAGTTTTATTTAGATTGTTCTTGTTGCCTTTATGTTGGAAAATCAAGAGTTATTTTTAGTGGCTTCTTTTTACCCTGAAGACTAGGGATTAGTTATTAGCATTTAGACTGAATCAGTTTCTCTTTTAGACTGTTGTTAAATAAAATGATGTCCAGTCGTAGGATTAGCCATGTTTTTGGCTTTTTCTGGGTAGTAAATAGTTTAGTTGAACCGATACGTGATTTATTTCTTCAATAGCCACAGCCAGATCCAGTGAAAAACAAGCTCTCATGTCTGAACTGAAGATAATGACCCACCTGGGGCCGCATTTAAACATTGTGAACTTGCTGGGAGCCTGCACCAAGTCAGGTAGGCTTGCTCACCTGAGAGTGAGGATTTTCATAGAGCACTACGGTTGTGAAGACTGTCTAGGCTTTTTAATTCCCAAACATGCCAGCAAATGTAAGTCCCTTGAATGGAGTTCTTGACTAGATTCTATCGAGGGAAGCTCACTGTTCTTGAGCAGCATCTCTTACCAGTGTAGACACGGTGTAATTCATGGCTCTTCTGTCCTTCATTTTCATGCTCATCTCCAACTGGTTTTGGACCCCACAGGCCCCATTTACATCATCACTGAGTACTGCTTCTATGGGGATTTGGTCAACTATTTGCATAAGAATAGGGACAGCTTCTTGAGCCGCCACCCAGAGAAGCCAAAGAAAGAGCTGGACATTTTTGGATTGAACCCTGCTGACGAAAGCACACGAAGGTAGGTGCGAAGAGAGACACTGTTGTGAATCGTCGTCTTATGAGCTTCACCAGTGGAGAGAACCCATGTCCTAATAGAGGCCATGTCTGCAGATTCAGTGCCAGGAGGTAGCAAGACTTAGAGTCAACTACCCTGCTCCATCATCCTGTAACATGGTGCTGAGAGATACCTGATGTCTGCAGGTGTTTTGAACCAGGATATCATGTTGGGGACAGGTTTCCTGATAGGTTTGAATGAGAGTGAGGGTTGGAATAGTTCTGGGAACCAGTTTGCTGTTTATGTGTGTTCTACTTAAGACCTCTAAATGCATCTCTGGCCAGGGATGCCCCAGTACTCATATCTTGTGAGAAACTTCTAAGTTTGAGATACTGGTCCTTGCTGAACCCTGTGCCTGTTAGTCAAGCCAATGAAGTGACGATCCCCACCGTAGCAGTCTAAAGTGGCTAAAAAGATCTCTGTAGATACGAAGTTCTGTAAGATCAGAAAGGACGTGAGTTCACTTCATATTAATTTACTCAATGGACACCAGATTGGTGCTAAGTTTATTGAGTAGCAGGATTTGTCTGCCCAAGCCACTTGGTCATGTGGTGCAGGTTTGTGGTCCGTGAACTGAAAAACAGAATAAAGACAGACACAGCTGAGTTGAGATGGTCCATGTGTTTGTGTGATCATTGATTGATGCTCATCCCCGCGACTAGACCACCCTCGTGAAGGGTACGGGTGGTTGTGCTTTTGTTCCCTGTGCCGCCCCCATGGCCACCACTGCCTCACATGTGGTGGGTACCTAGTTGTCATCTACTGGATGTCGGGCGATCACTCCAGAGGACAGCCTGGCTAAGGTTTCTTTTTCTGTTTTTACAGTTACGTTATTTTATCTTTTGAAAACAACGGTGACTACATGGACATGAAGCAAGCAGACACCACACAGTATGTCCCCATGCTGGAAAGGAAAGAAGTTTCTAAGTACTCAGACATCCAGAGAGCGCTGTATGATCGCCCAGCCTCATATAAGAAGAAATCCATGTTAGGTAAAGGTGTCTTTGCTTATGCTTTGGGTGTTGTGATCTTCCAGTGGTTTAATATGATACCTAAAATACTCAGAAGATGCTGAGCAGGCCTGGTAAGTAGGACCGCCAGGCCACATGGTTCCTAACTGCAGATCTGCACAACTGAGTCTGTGACATGTTTTTGAAGGTCTGTGGCCTGTGAATTGAAAAAAGAAAAAGAATAAAGATAGACCTAATGTAATAAATTTTTCAGACTTTAAATGTAATTATTTTATTTTATTAATTTTATCTTTCTGTCCAGTTTTATTCAGATATAATTGAGATACAGGACTGTGTAAGTTTAAGGTGCACAGCATAATGATTTGACTTACAAACATCATGAAATGATCACCACAGTAAGTGTAGTGAACATCCATCATCTCACACAGATGCAAAATAAAAGAAAAAGAAAAAAATTGTTTTCCTTGTGATGAGAATTCTTAGTATTTACTCTCTTAACTGTCATATATAATATACAGCAGTGTTAATTATATTGATCATGTTGTACATTATATCCCTGTAATGTACATTTTAAAATGTAGTCGTTTTAAAGAATTGTTTATTCTGACATAATGGTATCCATTTTTTGGTGTTAACGTGACTTTTTTTTTTTCTTCTTCTTTAAATGAAAGTATGGTGGTAGTTGATGTTTTTTCTCAGTACCCTTGGAAAAATTAAAAGCTGGCAATCTTATATTGGTTCCTAATATTTTTTTTAATTTAATTATATAAATCTCTAATATCTGTGAGTTCAATAGCCCTTGTTTTTAGCTTTGCTAATATCCAGTTTGTGTTAGAAACTGGAAAGTGGACAGTTTGAGGTTATATTTTCTGACAAGGGTGTTGGGTTTTGCTACTGAATGTTGTTTGAAGGAAGATCCGTTTGTTTTCAAAGCAGATGAGCATGTGGCAGGGTTGAATTGATTTGTAAACTCCGGGGAGCCTAGCTGATGCCCATAGCAGATGGACCACCCCACATCTGCTGGGGGGTGGTCCTTCCAGGTTTCTACTGTCATCACAGGCTTGGAGTGGGGAGGAGGCTGCTAGATAGATCTGACGATGCCTTGTTCCATAATCTTGTATTATTGGGTCTGAGAACCCCCGTTGGTCCCTGCAAAACGGTGTTGAGCTGTCATGGAAATTGTTTTGAAAATCATTAATGTAGTCTGGATGCTTTCAGGGTTCTTAAGTGAAAGGTATAGTCATTAAAAAAAGAATGTGCTTGTTTTGCAAAGCACAGTACAGAATAATATTTTCCACTCCTGCAGCTCCAAGGTCCATTCACATCTCATTGCCAACTGGGTAAACTTCCAAGCCCTTTTAAAAGATGAGCCAGTGAGTCTTGTCGGAACCAGTCCTTCCTTTCCCCTCCTGTATTGTTAAAAAATAGTTTACATTGCTTCCCAGGCTGGACGTGGCTCTAGATGTCAGGGGAACCTGATTCATGCTCAGCCCAGGCCCGGTTGGCAGGCAGACCATTGCTTTCTGGCTGGAAAAATGTGAAGGGCTGCAGCTACTCTTCACATGCCTGAACTTTTTCAAAAAGTGCTGAGAACTGCTGGCCTAGATTGCCTCCTTCCTCGAAAACCCTGGGACCCTTCCAGAGGGGACCAACTGGGGAAAGTGGACAAGTTACAAAGAAAGGGAACTACGCGCAAAGTCTTTGGCACTGACCTTTAAGATCGCTACCTCTAGTTGGACTGGTGGCTCATTTTATTCACAAAGTAAGCCAAGTACTATGAAGGTGGCTTTAAAAAGAAAAAAAAAGCAATTCCTAGAAGCTGCTTTTGTAAAGAGCCCTCGTGTACATTCCTTACGGAAGATTTGTGTGTGTGTGTGTGTGCGTGTTTAAAGTGGCTGAGGTGATTTGCTAACTAAGATTGAAAAAAGAAATTTGGGAGGCAAACAACAAAATATGTGTGAGAACGCATGATACTGGTCCTTATGGAATCATATATACTTATATATATACTTAAACCAGGTATGTGTTTCTACAGGTGTATTTCTTTCTAAAGAGAGCACTTTTGCATATTTTACACACCCCCCTGTGAGGTTTAGAAACTGTAACAAGATGATCTTAAGTGTGTTCTTTGGACAAGCCTCCGCAGTCTGACGAGTGGCGCAGCCCTTCGGGAGTATCAAGGTGGGTGATGTTTCATGCTGTCCGCCAGCACCAACACACTTAATTCCTTTCCTGCAGACTCAGAAGTCAAAAACCTCCTTTCGGATGATAACTCAGAAGGCCTTACTTTGTTGGATTTGTTGAGCTTTACCTATCAAGTTGCCCGAGGAATGGAGTTTTTGGCTTCAAAAAATGTAAGTGTATTCAGGGGACAGAGACTTCTTTAGACCCAGGCCACAGATCTGAGCAAGGTGAGCGTGGAAGGGAGATCGTGGAGAAGCCTGTAGCAATGGCTGCTTCTCTCTTCCTCATCCCCAAAGCAGAGCGGGGCATCCAACAGGATCAGGTGTCTACTTTTCTCCAGAGCTTTGTTCCTCTCGGGAGGGACTGGGATGAGAGCCTGAGAGAGGGGAGCTCTTTATGCCAGGACAGCCCCCCTGAGGCTGTGTGCCAGGCAGCTCCAAGCGCCCGCATGAAGTGGCCGGTCTTGCAGGGGTGATGCTGTCTAGCGCAGGTGGATTGACACTCCCCGTCATTTCTTCCCTTTCTGCGCAGTGTGTCCACCGGGACCTGGCCGCTCGCAATGTCCTCCTGGCGCAAGGGAAGATTGTGAAGATCTGTGACTTTGGCCTGGCCAGAGACATCATGCATGATTCGAACTACGTGTCAAAAGGCAGCGTACGTGCTCGCACCTTGTTTGGCGTGCTCGCCCTCCCTCACTTGCATCTCTGAAAGCAGGTGTTGCTTCCAGCCATTCAGTGGCCAGATTTTTAACACAGAGTCCATGACATTCATGAATGGGCTCCAGGGGTCAGTATGAAAAGCACAGGCTCTACAGACAGACTCCCTGGGTGTGAGCACCATCTCCAGCACCTACTAGTGTGGGGACTTGGGGCAAGTTACTTGGCCTTTCTGTACCTCGGTTTCCCTATCTGTATCAGGGAAGTGACATTAGTACCTATCTCCTGAGTTGCTGCAGAGTATTAGATCACTGGATTCATGTAAAATGCTTAGGAGAGTGCCTGGCACGTACAAAGCAGCCCGTAAGTGTTAAGTTATTAATATGTAAGTTGTGCACTTATTTCCAAGGAGAGCACCTCTTTTATCAAATTTTCAAATGGTGTCTATGACCCCTAAAATGTTAAAGCCATTTGAGTTAATACATCTTAGAGGCGTAGTTTCCTTAAAGATAGTCATTCTGTCCTACACTTGAACCTTCTCCCCGCTCTTTCTCATAGTTCAGAAATGTAACTGGCTCTCCGGTCACTAGGTCTGTTCTTAATTTTGTTCCTAGGAAGACCTGAAAATAGGGGACAGGTCCATTCAGGGCTCACGCTCTTGGGGTAGAAATTAAGGATTAAATATCTTGGCATGTTATTCCTTGGAAGGGTGTAAGAGGCAGCAGTGACCATCCATCATTCGTTAAATACGTACTGAGCACCCACTAGGTGCCAGGCCCTCCTGAGTGCCGAGAGTACAGAAGTGAACTAAAGAGACACTCCTGTGGGGCAAGGTTGCCAGTGCAAGCTATAAGCCTCGAGAGAACCCCTTTCTATCCCTGCTGCTGTAGATCATAGCTGCATGTGCTGGGTTTAACGTCCTCCCCGCTTCCCTGCAGACCTTTCTCCCGGTGAAGTGGATGGCTCCTGAGAGCATCTTCGATAACCTCTACACCACACTGAGCGACGTCTGGTCTTACGGCATTCTGCTCTGGGAGATCTTTTCCCTCGGTATGGGCCTGACATCTCTGCTTGTTTGGGTTGTTCTGGAACAACACTGAGAGGGAGGTGCTGTGTTTTCCAAGCTCCAGGATGTAAACAACGTTAAGATACCTAGCGTGGGTCAGGTGCACTGCAGCCGATTCACATGTTGTGCACATACGCTGGCTAGTGTGTGTCCGAGCAGACCGAGAAGGGGTCTTGGGGAACTGTGCCCTCACCCCTGGCCTTTGCCCCCCTTCTCCTTCGAGCTACATCAGAGGGACTGTCTCCTACTGGAAATGCTCCTGATGACATTCACTCACCTGCTGCTTCTTCACCTTGGACTTTGGGTTAAGTGGGTTCACCAGTGGGGACTCGCCCTCCCTCACCTCATGGTGATGGACACTCAGTGAAAGCCGAGCAGTGAGGGAAGGGGAATGGTGACTCCCTTCCTGGTCATCATTCTGGAGGAGAGAAACCGTCTAGTCATTCAGTAAGTCAGGCACAGGTTACTGAAGAACACAGGTGCCCCGAGCTACCAGGTGAGGGCCCTGCGAGGGGGTGATTCACGGCCCTGACTTCCAGACAGTTCACCTGGGGAGATGGAACTCACACATTTAATGATAAGCTGTGTGGTCCTGATTTAAAATTGTAATGGAAGCTCAGAGAACAGAGGAGTCCTGGAGTAGTTTTGGAAGGAAACTAAACTTGACCTGGCCTTGGCCACAGAAATGTGAAATGTTTCATGAATCCACCATTGTCCTGATGTGACAGTAAAGGGCTTTCCCTGCCTGTTCTCCTTTTTCGACCCTAGTTCATCCCTCCATAGATGTCACTGTGGGTCACCCAAGCATGTGGCTTAACTGAGTCTCGTATCCTGTTACAAACAGAGAATTATCTAGACATTTCAAGACTGCTGCCTTAATGATTTGAACATGTCTGATGGAAGTGACTTTCCATTGGGCAAGGCTGTGAAATCAAGCAGATGATAACACTTAATTTCTTTGGAAGAACCGATGCTTCAAGGCGGGGATCCCCAAACATTTTCTAAAGGTGCCAAGCGTTTCAACAGTGTACCACACACTCGTCAGTCCTGGTCATTTTCTTCTTGGGTCCTCAGGTGGCACACCCTACCCTGGCATGATGGTGGATTCTACTTTCTACAATAAGATCAAGAGTGGGTACCGGATGGCCAAGCCTGACCACGCCACCAGTGAAGTGTGAGCCCCCTTGCTATCCCGTGGGCCTGTGTTCATGCCCGGTGGGGCTATGGGGGTAGGGGGTGCCCTGACGTTCCTCCCTGTGCCCACTGTGAGTCCTGTGCTTCTCCAGCTACGAGATCATGGTAAAGTGCTGGAACAGTGAGCCAGAGAAGAGACCCTCCTTTTACCACCTGAGTGAGATTGTGGAGAATCTGCTGCCTGGACAATATAAAAAGGTTTGTCTGAGCCTCTTAAGATGGGTGGGTGGAAAGGAATGGGCAAAGGGAGGAGTCAACAGCCGGTCATTGCACAGGAGAGCAGTACTGTTCAACACTATTTTAAAGGAGCGTTTTCAAAGGAGGAAAAAGATTGTGTGAATCCAGTGGCCGGGGCTTCAGGGAGTGCTCCCTGGGCCCTTGGTAGCAATGATGAGTAGAAACCCTCCTCTTCCTGCACGGCTCCCTTTCATCCTGAGTGTGCAACACCTGTAAGCACTTCATTCTCCATATGTTTGAGTATCTGAAGCTACTGTGCAGTTAGAAGTCTCAGAGCATCCACAGCCATTAAATCGCTAATTTGAATGCACTTAAATCCATGCGAAATTGGCTTTTACCAGCCGACTGGAAGGAACAACCTCAGCTGTTATCTGTGGCTCCAGCTGGTTTTTTGTGGAATAGGAAGCATTGTTCAAAGGAACAAATATAATTTCATGGAACCAAGCAGGATACGGTAATGAATGAAACAAATTTTTGCTGAGATGCTGAGAAGGAAACCCAGACACACTTGTGTCATAAACTCAGTTTCTTAGATTCAGTCACCATGTAGGTTTTCCATACTTATTGCTTCTCTTCCTTCTTCTCAAGGAAGAGCAGTGTTAGCTGAACTGGAAGTTAAATACTTTTGTTTATCGATTATCTCGCTGCCCCTTACAACTGCCATAAGGGAGGCAGAAGGAAGGAAGGAAATTAACGATAGGAAAGTCAGAGACACTCTGGTTGGTGAAATTGTGTTGATGGGAACGGACTGGAGCTATTGTTGAAAATGGGGTCTTTTTTAGATCAATGGTCCCTAAGTTTTGAATTACATTTCTCCAGTGTTTGGGGATTAGGAAGATTTCTGGTATGGTGCTCCCAGTGGAAGCCCTGTTCACCTCTTATTGGGACCCATCCAAGCCCTGGAGAGACTGTGTGATGTGGAGGACCAGAAGGGTCCATGCTAGTCCCAGAGAAGGGAGTGTGTGCGTATGGGGACACAGCTGTAGCTACTGACTGAGAAGGGGTTCTTGGTATCTCAAGACCTACCAGCAGGAGATCTCTGCCACGGGTGGCCCTTTCTTCATGTTACACATCTCCGGGGAACAGTTAACACCTGACTCTCCTTCAGTTGTCAACAGTTAAAAAATAGTAAGCTCTGAGCATCTGTGTTCTTTTTTGCAGTTCTGTCATGTCAGTAACCCTTGAGTAACTATGTGAAATGAACATTTGCAGAGTTATGAAAAGATCCACCTGGACTTCCTGAAGAGTGACCATCCCGCCGTGGCACGTATGCGCGTGGACTCCGACAATGCGTACATTGGCGTCACCTACAAAAACGAGGAGGACAAGCTGAAGGACTGGGAGGGTGGCCTCGACGAGCAGAGGCTGAGCGCAGACAGTGGCTACATCATCCCTCTGCCTGACATCGACCCTGTTCCTGAAGAGGAAGACCTGGGCAAAAGGAACAGACACAGGTAGACACGAGACCTCAGCTTTCCACCGAGCTCTCTCTCTCCCCTCCCCTCCCCCAGCGCACCTGAAAGGGAAGGAGCCATTGCCCCATTGTGAGGCCCTCCTGGTGCTGAATCTGTCCTGGGGGAGCCAGTGGCAGAACCCCCAGGGGTCTGTTTAGTTTTGAAAATGCTTCCCAGATGATTCTTTAAATTTTTTTTTTTTTTTTAGTTTACTCAAATATAGTTGTCTTACAATATTATATTAGTGTCAAGTGTTCAACATAGTGGTTTTATATTTTTATAGATTATACACCATATAAAGTTATTATAAATTATAGATTATTTCCCTATATGTGCTGTATATTCCATCCCTGTGATTTATTTATTTTATAACTGGTAGTTTGTACCTTTTAATCCCATTCACCTACTTTGCCCCTCTCCCCTCTGGTAACCACTAGTTTTTTCTCTGTGAGTCTGTTTTTGTTTTGTTTGTTAATTTGTTTTGATTTTTTAGTTTCCACATACACATGAAAACATACAGTATTTGTCTCTGACTCATTTCACTAAGTATAACACCCTCCAGGTCCATTCACGTCCAGGTCCATTCACGTTGTCACAAATGGCAAGATTTCATTCTTTTTTATGGCTGAGTATTTCATTGTGTATATATACCGTATCTTCCTTATCCATTCGTCGGTCGATGGGCACTTAGGTTGCTTCCATATCATGGCTATTGTAAATAATGCTGTTAAGAGCACTGGGGTGCCCATATCTTTCCGAATTAGTGTTTTCATCTTCTTTGGATAAATACCGATAAGTGGAACTGCTGCGTCGTATGGTAGTTCTATTTTTAATTTTTTGAGGAACCTCTATATTGTTTTCCATAGTGGTTGCACCAATTTACATTCCCACTAACAATGTACTAGGGTTTTCTTTTTTCCACATCCCACCACCACTTGTTATTTCTTGTCTTTTTGATGATAGCCATTCTGACAGGTATGAGGTGATATCTCATTGTGGTTTTGATTTGCATTTCCCTGATGATTAGTGATGTTGAGCATCTTTTCATGTGCCTGTTGACCATCTGTATGCCTTCTTTGGAAAAATGCTTATTCAGGTCCTCTGCCCAATTTTTAATTGGATTGTTTGGGGTTTTTTTGTTTGTTTGTTTGTTTGTGTTTTTGTGGTACGCGGGCCTCTCACTGTTGTGGCCTCTCCCGTTGCGGAGCAACAGGCTCCGGACGCGCAGGCTCAGCGGCCACGGCTCACAGGCCCAGCCGCTCCGCGGCATGTGGGATCTTCCCGGACCGGGGCACGAACCCATGTCCCCTGCATTGGCAGGCAGACTCTCAACCACTGCGCCACCAGGGAAGCCCTGTTTGGGGTTTTTTGATATTGAGTTGTATGAGTTCTTTATGTATTTTGGTTATTAATCCCTTATCAGACATATTGTTTGCAAATATCTTCTCTCATTCAGTAGGTTCCCTTTTCATTTTGTAATTGGTTTCCTTTGCTGTGCAAAAGGTTTGATCAGGTCCCATTTGTTTATTTTTGTTGTTGTTGCTCTTGGCTGAGGAGACAGATCCAAAAACATATTGCTTAGACCAATGTCAAAGAGTGTACTGCCTATATTTGCTCCCTGGAGCTTGTGGAGGTCTAGGCCAGGAAGGGACATGTTTCCCTGATGGAGAGCCTTTGACCTAAGTCCTCAAATAATTTGATCAAACTGACACAGCAACTATGATTACTGAAATAATATAAGCCTCTCTTGCTGTTCTTTTTCTTTTTTCTTTTTTCTTTTCTTTTTTGGCCCCACAGCACGTGGGTGGGATCTTGTGGGATCTTAGTTCCCCGACCAGGGATCTAACCCACATCCCCTGCAGTGGAAGCTTGGAGTCTTAACCAATGGACCACCAGAGAAATCCTTCTTGCTGTTTTCTTATTTAGTTTCTTAATTCAGACCGAGGAGAAAGTTGAGAGGCGGACTGTAAGGGGCTATTTGACGCTACATCAGTGGTTTCATTCATTCATTCATTCATTCATGCTACATTGGGTCTTTGTTGCTGCGCCTGGGATTTCTCTAATTGTGGAGAGCGGGGGCTACTCTTCATTGTGGTGCGTGGGCTTCTCATTGCGGTGGCTTCTCTTGTTGCGGAGCACGGGCTCTAGGCGTGCGGGTTTCAGTAGTTGTGGCGCACGGGCTTAGTTGCTCTGCGGCATGTGGTATCTTCCCCACCCAGGGCTCAAACCCATGTTCCCAGCATTGGCAGGCGGATTCTTAACCACTGCGCCACCAGGGAAGTCCCCATCAGCGGTTTTAAACCCTGGCTGCAAGTTGGAACCACCTGGGGAGATTTGATAACTACTGCTATAGAAGCCTCACCCAGGCCAACAAATGATAATCTCTGGGAGTGAGGCACAAAGCACTCTCTGGCTGATTTGTTCTTTCTTTCTTTCTAACTTTGTATTATGGAAGATTTCTAACATGCATAATTCAAACAGTATAGTGAACTGTCAGGTACCCACCACTCGACTTCAGTGTTGATGAACCCATGACCTGTCTGCTTGCGTAGCCATATCTACTCCTCCTCCACCACTTCACTCTGGATTATTTTGAAGCAGATCCTAGACATCATATCATTTCACCCATAATATTTCAGCATACATCTCAAAAAGATAAGGGCTCTATTTTTAAAAATAACTATAGTTATTAAAAATAACTACAGTACCATTATTTCACCCCCCAAATTGACAATAAATAGTTAAAAGCATCAGATATCCAGTCAGTGTTCAAATTTCCTTGATTCTCTCATAAATATTATTTTACATTTAGTTTGTTCTGTTCAAGACCCAAATAAGAGTCACACGTTGACATTGGTCGATAGAGCTCTATAAGTTCGTTCTGCCTCTTTTAGCCCCTTTGCATGTTGTTTGTGTAAAAACCAGAGCATTTGCCTGTAGAGTTCCCACATTCAGAATTTTGCTGCTTGCATTACTGTTGTGAGTTTTATCATATGCTTCTGTCTCCTATATTTGTTGGAAATTGGTAGTTAGTCTAGAGGCTTGATCTGACTCAGTAGATTTTTGGTAAATGTGCTTCAAAGATGATGCTGTGTACAGGAGGTACATGCTGTACCGTTGTCTCTTTTTGTGACAATAGCAGCCACTGGTGATCATACCTAGTAGACCCATTAATTTATTACCAGCGTGATGCCAATGCACAGCCAGCACTAGAACCGTTGGTTTGTATGGTCCAGGTGGAGGGGCCGTGCCCCACTTCCTTGCTCTCTTTGCATAACCCTTGGACAGAGGCAGGAGAAGGTAGGTGGTGATAGTGGCCCCCGGTTCAAGGTCCAAGTTGCTTATGAGTTTCTCTCTCTCTCTCTTCATTCAGGATATCGCTGTCTCTTTGTCATTCAGTTGAATACATATAAATATATAGGCAGAAGCACATGACATTATTATTTTGGAGGCTTATAACTGTGACCTCTCTCAACCAATTTAGGTATAAGATATAGACAGCCCTTGTTTATGTGTATGCACCAGGTAATTTTAAAAGTATAGTTTTTGTTTGTTTTTGTGATGAGATTTGGAGATGGGGAAAAGTGGGCTGTCTGACTTACCTTTCTATTTATCCTCTGCTCAGAACAATTTTTAAATGTGTTTATGTTCCTTTAGTAAACAGTGTTTCTCCAAGTTTTGGGTAGTTTTTGTAGAACTTCTTGGGGGTGGGAAGAAGGTTGAACAGTGGGTCTTGGGGTGCTCACTATACCCCAGATCTGTCATCCATTTGGTTACTTTGTGTTTGAGGGCCTTGAATATTTCAACTGTATAAAAGGGTTCTGCTTCTAAATAAAGTTAGAAAATCACTTTGGGATAAATAACATAAGAAAGGTGCCAAGAACTGTTCTAGGGGTATACAAGGCTTCAGAATTTGACATGTATTCCACAGAGAGAGCAATTCTAGTTGGTAGTTAGTTGTTGTGTTAGAAAACTGGGACTTCTGTAAGGGTGATACATTTGGTTTTCTCTGAATCACACAAAGTATGTCCCAAATGATTACACTAGGTCAGTGAGACTGTGGCCCTGACAGGTGGGCTGAGATGGTGAGTGTCTTAGCTTGTGCTGCCTTAACACAGTACCACAGACTAAGGGGCTTAAACAACAGGAATTTCTCACAGTTCTGGAAGCTGGAAATTCAAGATCAAGGTGTTGGCAGGTTTGGTTTCTCCCAAGGCCTCTCTCCTTGGCTTGCACATGGCCACCTTCTTGCTGTGTCCTCACATGGGCTTTTTCTGTGTGTGCATCTCTGGTGTCTCTTCTTATAAGGACACCAATCCTACTGGGCTAGGGCCCCATCCTTATGACTTCGTTTAACCTTAATTACCTCCTTAAAGGTCCTGTCTCCACATTTGTCACATTGGGGGTTGGGGCTTCAACATATGAATTTGGTGGGATACAGTTCAGCCCATAAAAGAAGGGGGATTCCAGATCTGGGATGGGATGCTCTGGGTGTAGGCAGGCAGGAGTGAGCATGGTGGTCTTGTGGAACACCCTCCTCAGGCTCAGGATGCTTGGCCTTGGGAGGCGAGTGGGCCTGAGAAAGAAAGGGCCTTGCTGTAGAGGACTTGGGGATGCTAGGTCAGAGCCTATCAGGAGTCAGGTCCTGGGCTTCAAGACGAGCACTGTGGCTTGGGAACCAGAAATAAGCCCAGTCATCAGCATTAGGAGCCCCCGTCCGTGAAGCCTGATGAGCAGCAAGGATGATGTGGTGCTGAGTCTTGGTGGAAGCTAGCTTCTTCTGTGCTCACAGTCCAGCCATCGGCCAAGGTCCCAGGAACTGGGTTTGGCCTCTTGGGGAGAGAGGCTGCCAGGACTAGATGGTTATTAAGACCAGCCAAGTGGACTAGGGTTCACAGTGAGGCTGTAGGACCAGGGTATAAGTGGGGAGGGAAGGTGGAGTACAGACTAGGAACTGAGCAAAATCTCAGTCTTAAGGAAGGGCCCAACCTGGAGGGTTATGAAGGGGAACTCAGTCCAGTAGCCCCATACGTTCTAAGAGCTCTCTGGGCCACAGGGGCCCCACAGTGGAGGGTAGCAGACTGCTTCCCGTGGGCTTCTGTTGGCCAGGCCTGGTTCTCTGCTTGGAAACTGATATGGAAAGGAGGGGAGAGAGGTAGGAAAGGGGTGAGAGCCTCTGTTTTGGTATGCATGTGTGAGACTCCGTCATGTGGCCACCCAGCTGATGGTATGGTTTCTATGCCGTGTGTGTAGCATGGTGCTGCAGCCTCGCCATGAGGAGGTGAAGCCATGGTCCTGCCTATCAGCAGGTGATAATCTGCTTGGAGCTAAAAGAGATACATGAAAATTTAGCAACACAGGGCAGGATAATAGTAAGAGAGTAAGAGTTCAGAGAAGGGAAGACAGGCAATAGTGACAGTCTTGGAGACTCTAGACAATATTTTCTAAAATTTTTTGTGAAAAATTTTAAGTGTCCAGAAAAATTGTAAGACTATATCTACCACTTAGATTTAGCTGTTGTTAACACTGTATCACATTTGCTTTACCTATATATTATATATATAATATACATATAGATGGTAGGCGTTGTGTGTATCACAAACATACACTCATACTTTTTTTTCTTGCTAAGTCACCTGAAACAAAATCATTTGAAATTCCAGCACACATCTCCTAAGAATAAGGAGACTCTCCTACATAGCCATAATAGCATGACCACACATGAGAAAATTGACAACAATTCCTTGATATCATCTAATATCCGGGCCCTATTCAAATTCAGAGTTTGGATAACAGCAACAATAATCATAACTAACATTTATCGAGCACTTATTATGTGCTAGGTACTCTGCTCAGTGCTGTATGGTTATTGCCTTACTGCTGTATTTAATCTCCCTAACAAACAGGAATATTGTCAGGCATTGTTGTCATCTCATTTTATAGGCAAGGAAACAAGTTGAGGTTAAGGGACTTGTGTGAAGTCCCACAGCTGGTAAGTGGTGGACCATTCCAGATCTAAGGCTTTCTGACTCTAGAACTCCCTTCTCAGACCCTACTCTAGTAAGTAAAGAGCCTTCACCTGGGCCTTTAGGACTCAAGGCGGGATTGGGTGTAAGAGGAGGGGGGCATTCCT
>NW_006783436.1:513491-514824 GCF_000442215.2 Lipotes vexillifer | reverse complement strand
CTGGGGCGTGGGGTGAAATCCTGAGATCACAGTTTGGACGTTCAGGAGCTTTCAGGGCTAGCAAGTGACTGACCCGGCTGCACTTTGCCCCAATTTCATCCCTCTGCTTTTTCTTCCCCAGGCCTTTTGATCGGGCATTGCTTCTTTTCTCTTCCACTGGGGTTGAGTAGGGAAAATAGAAATTGCCACAGCTCGTTAGCAACTTTGGTGGAAGATCTGGCAGAAGAGAAGGGAAGCTGAAGTGTGGAGATGACCTGTGGATCTGGGTTTTCCATACGGCCCACTGCAGTGTGATGGGGGCAAAATCTTGCCCGGCTGGGTAGCCTGGGTTTGAATGCCAAAGGATGTTGCAGGAAGAGCTCCTTTGCCTTTGGGGGGCCACCTTGGAAATGCCCCCATGGTCTAGTTGGTCTGACTGTGATCTTTTCTATTCTTTCCCTTCTCCAGCTCGCAGACCTCTGAAGAGAGTGCCATTGAGACAGGTTCCAGCAGTTCTACCTTCATCAAGAGAGAGGATGAGACCATCGAGGACATCGACATGATGGACGACATTGGCATAGACTCCTCGGACCTCGTGGAAGACAGCTTCCTGTAACTGGCAGATTCGGGGGGGACCTTCCACTCCTGGAACCAACTTGGATCCTTTTAAGAAAACCACTTTACTGCAATGCAAAGTTTGAGGGGAGGACTTGGATGATGTGTAAAGAGAAGTTCCCAGCCAAGGGCCTCAGGGAGCCTTCTAAATACGAATGAATGGGATATTCTGAAATGAACTTTTTTGTTGTGGCCTCTGGCAATGCTTCAGTAGCATCTCACTGGCATGTGAAGTATGGAGGTAGATGGACAAGGAAATAACAGGCCACAGGGAGACAAACTTTGCGATTCAGGGGCATTGGTGAGATTCCAACGTACACAACTTTTACTGCAACAAAACTGCAGCATTGTAATTATGTAAATAACTCTAACCAAGGATGTGTTTCGATTTGTATTAACTATCTTCTCTGGACTTCTGGAGAGACCACTCAGTCCACCCAGGCACTTCACGCTTGAAACCTGGTACCAGCTGCTGTTGGACTTCCTTATGAAATACATTGCAAAACCACTTTTGAACCTTAAAAGGTACTGGTACTATAGCATTTGTATTTTTTTTTTTTTTTTTTTTTTTTTTTTTTTTTTTAGTGTTGAGGAGATAAAAGATAATAATTAACCAACTTTGTTTATTAGATTTGGGTCATTTATAAGCCCGACAACTCATTTTCATATTGTAATCTACGTTTATAATAATGCTACTGTTATCAGTAATGCTAAATGTGTAATATGTAACACGTTTTCC
>NW_006783436.1:509376-513481 GCF_000442215.2 Lipotes vexillifer | reverse complement strand
TCCCTACAGAAAAAGCACAATTTAAAAAAAATCCTTACTAAGTAGGTGACAAGTTTGACAGTTTTTGACATTTATATTAAATAACATGTTTCTCTATAAAATATGGTTATAGCTTTAGTGGATTAAATTTAGTTGAACATAGAGAACAAAGTAAGAGTAGTGTCTTCCAGCAAGTCAAGAGTTTTTAACTATGTACTGAATAGTTCCCTAATACATTGTGTACTAAAAGCAATTAACTGCCCTTTGAAGTAATGCCATTTGGAATAAATAAACAAAACCCCTAAATCCTAAATGTTCTCAATATTAAGGCATGAGTCTCTGCCTAACATGACTTCTCATATTATTACCCAGTGGAAAAAGTAATCATCAGCAAAAAGACTGGATTTGCAGAGATTTTTTTTCATGCCTGGTGATAATTCTGGTGGATCTCAACACATATATATTTTTAATTCTGCGAACCCTGAAAAAGTCAGAAGGATGCCCTGAACAGGAGCCCCCTTCCTTACCCCCAGGAGAAATAGTTTGGAACTCTGAGACAATAAAGGCATTGTTTAGTGAAGGCTGTGTGTGCCTTAGCCTGGATCCTTGGTCCCCATATGTAACTGGCAACCAGAATCATGAGATTCTATGTCCCCATCCGAGAGATTCTGAATTAATTAGGTCTGGGGGAGCAGAGACCTGTATTTTTATAAACATCCTGGCTGTTCTGATCAGCCAGGTTTGGGGAACACCGGCGTAGATAACAGGAAGTTGCCGTGGGAAAAAAATAATTTGAAATAGAAATCAACCACGTAGGAAGCCTGCTATTTACATCTTTGGCTTTGGGTCAGTGACATTTAATGCCATATACCTGGCAATTGCTACACTTAATTTAATATTACAGTCTTAGCTGAGACTGAGCAAGCCAAATCTTGGTTTAGTAGGTCTCACTGCATGGGGAACTGAACCCCCTCCCCACCAGTTTCCCGCCAAAAGGCATGTACAAAAATGATTCAATTCAGTGTACCAAGTCTCTGTATGACCAGGTCACTATTTTGGTGAAAAAAATTTTTAAGTTTTACTGATATTTTGGGGTTAGAGGGGAGGACAGATTGTCACATCCATCCAGACTGTCAAACCGGTTGTTGTGGGTTCACTGGCATTCTGTGCGATACCACTTAATTGCTGACACCATATGAATGAAACATGGGCTGTGATTACTGCAATCACTGTGCGTACTCGTGGCAGGTGATGCTTTGGAAGATGTAGAAGCAATAACAAGGTACTTGACTACCTACTGGTGTAATCTCAATGCAAGCCCCACCTTTTTCATGGTAAGTGTGAAGACTGAGCCAGATTGGCCAATTTAAAAAGAAAACCTGACTGGGTTCTGTAGAGCCAATTAGACTTGAAATACGTTTGTGTTTCTAGGATCACAGCTCAAGCACTCTGTTTATCGCTCCCTGTTTATCTTACAGCCTCCTTTTGTTGGTGCCTTGCATTTTGATGTCCTTTGAGTCTTGCATGACATCATGAGGCTGGATGAAAATTCTCAGACCAGCAGGATCTAGTCCTGATGAATGCTGTCACCTGAGTTTGTATGTGGCTGCATTTTTTTTCTTTTTTTCTCTCTCTTAAATAGTGTTTTCAGTGTATGACAGATTTGTTTCCGTTCTGGCCTCCTGCAAAGACCCCAGATGAAAATTTGTCAATCCTTCCTGCTTTCTATTTTTATGAAGACAATCAAAGTTGGCCTGAGAAACACAATTTGTGACTTTTTCAATGATTGATGATGTCCTTAAAATGTGGTCTGCCAATCTGTACAAAATGGTCCTATTTTTGTGAAGAGGGACGTGAGATAAAATGATGTTATACATCAATATGTATATATGTATTTCTATATAGACTTGGAGAATACTGCCAAAACATTTATGACAAGCTGTATCACTGCCTTTGTTTATATTTTTTTAACTGTGATATTCCCCACAGGCACATTAACTGTTGCACTTTTGAATGTCCAAAATTTATATTTTAGAAATAATAAAGAGAAAAATACGTAAATGTTCCCAAAACGGTGGTGTGGTGAATGTTGGAGAACTAACTCGATAGGAAGAGTCTACCGATACAATTGTATTACAAATTGCCCCGTTCATGTTTTTGTTTTAAAACGTGTAAATGAAGATCTTTATATTTCAATAAATGAGATATATATATAATTTTAAATTATGCTAAGGTTTTAGCATTTTTGTCTTTAGTTTAACCATAAATTAAACCAATCCTGTTTAATTTACTCTAGTGACATTCTAGTAGGACTCTGTATTATGGTTTTAATGAAACCAATAGAAAATTCTAGTTTCAAACATTATGTGAGGCCTTTAGTTCTCAGAACCAGCATTTGGCTTAAAGATGACTGGCACCTAGCTCATCTTTGATCCTGTCTATTGTTTGTTATAGTAGCATTTTGTGCATTTTCCCCTGCACAAGGAATACAAGACTGCATTTACTCTGGACCCGGTTCAAACATTGTTCAAGTATGTAAAATAAAAGGTTAAAGTCTTTTTTCACCGTATCTTCTTCCCTGTCCCCGTCCCATTTCCCAGAGGAAGAACTGCATCTTTTTTGTGTGTTCTTTTATCCTTTCAGCCCCCTTTTTGTTCATCTGCTTATATACATATATACACATCTCTACTTTGCTTTATATTTTACCTAAATGGGATTGTGCTTTATGGACTGCTTTGTAATGTGCTTTGTTCTTTCTTTTTAATAGACTTAATTTTTTTAGAGCAGTTTGAAGTTCATAGCAAAATCGAGCAAAGGTACAGAGATTTCCCTCATACGCCCCCGTACATGCACCGCCTCTCCCATTATCACCATCCCCCACAGAGTGGTACCTTTGTTAAGACTGAGGAACCTACATTGACACATCATTATCACCAGAGTCCACAGTGTTTTTTCTCTCTGTCTTTTAGAGATCTCTGTCACGAGTATATATAGGTAAACCTTCCTAATTTTTTATCAGCTGCATAGTATCCTATTGTGTAAATATACCATAATTTATGCAATCTCGTTCCTATAGATAGATTTATAGTTTCCAATCCTTTGCTATTAAAATGACTTCATGGACTTCCCTGGTGGCACAGTGTTTAAGAATCCTCCTGCCAATGCAGGGGACACGGGTTTGAGCCCTGCTCTGGGAAGATCCCACATGCTGCAGAGCAACTAAGCCCGTGCACCACAACTACTGAGGCTGTGCTCTAGAGCCCGTGAGCACAACTCCTGAGCCTGTATGCCACAACTCCTGAAGCCTGCGTGCCTACAGCCCGTGCTCTGCAACAAGAGAAGCCACCGCAATGAGAGGCCCGTGCACCGCAACGAAGAGTAGCCCCTGCTCACTGCAACTGGAGAAAGCCCGCGCACAGCAACAAAGGCACAACGCAGCCAAAAATAAATAAAATAAAATAAATAAAATAGAGGGAGGGGCTTCCCTGGTGGCGCAGTGGTTGAGAGTCCACATGCCAATGCAGGGGACCCGGGTTTGTGCCCCGGTCCGGGAAGATCCCACATGCCGCGGAGCGACTGGGCCCGTGGGCCGTGGCCGCTGAGCCTGCGCGTCGGGAGCCTGTGCTCCGCATCGGGAGAGGCCACAGCAGTGAGAGGCCCGCGTACAGCAAAAAAAAGAAAAAAGAAAAAAGAAAAAAAAATAGAGGGAGGAGCTTCAAGATGGCGGAAGAGTAAGATACGGAGATCGCCTTCCTCCCCACAAATACATCGGAAATACATCTACATGTGGAACAACTCCTACAGAACACCTACTGAACGCTGGCAGAAGACCTCAGACCTCCCAAAAGGCAAGAAACTCCCCACGTACCTGGGTAGGGCAAAAGAAAAAAGAAAACACAGACAAAAGAATAGGGACGGGACCCGCACCAGTGGGAGGGAGCTGTGAAGGAAGAAAGGTTTCCACACACTAGGAGCCCCTTCCCGGGCAGAGACTGCGGGTGGCGGAGCGGGGGAGCTTCGGGGCCGCGGGGGAGAGCGCAGCCACAGGGGTGCGGAGGGCAAAGCGGGGAGATTCCCGCACAGAGGACGGGTGCGGACCAGTACTCACCAGCCGAGAGGCTTGTCT
>NW_006783436.1:489544-509366 GCF_000442215.2 Lipotes vexillifer | reverse complement strand
GCGTGAACACAGCCTGCAGGGGTTAGTGCGCCACGGCTAGCCGGGAGGGAGTCCGGGGAAAAGTCTGAACCTGCCGAAGAGGCAAGAGACTTTTTCTTCCCTCTTTGTTTCCTGTCGCGCGAGGAGAGGGGATTGAGAGCGCCGCTTAAAGGAGCTCCAGAGACGGGCGCGAGCCGCGGCTAAAAGCGCGGACCCCAGAGACGTGCATGAAACGCTAAGGCTGCTGCTGCCGCCACCAAGAAGCCTGTGTGCGAGCACAGGTCACTATCCACACCCCATTTCCAGGGAGCCTATGCAGCCCGCCACTGCCAGGGTCCCGTGATACAGGGACAACTCCGGGAGAATGCACGGCGCGCCTCAGGCTGGTGCAATGTCATGCTGGCCTCTGCCGCCGCAGGCTCGCCCCGCACTCCGTGTCCCTCCCTCCCCCCGGCCTGAGTGAGCCAGAGCCACCGAATCAGCGGCTCCTTTAACCCCGTCCTGCATGAGCGGACAACAGACGCCCTCCGGCGACCTATACGCAGAGGAGGGGCCAAATGCAAAGTTGAACCCCCGGAGCTGTGCGAACAAAGAGAAAGGGAAATCCCTCCCAGCAGCCTCAGGAGCAGCAGATTAAATCTCCACAATCAACTTGATGTACCCTGCGTCTGTGGAATACCTGAACAGACAACGAATCATCCCAAATTGAGGAGGTGGCCTTTGGGAGCAACAATATATGTATATTTTTTCCCTTTTTCTCTTTTTGTGAGTGTGTATGTGTATGCTTCTGTGTGAGATTTTGTCTGTATAGCTTTGCTTCCACCATTTGTCCTAGGGTTCTATCCGTCCGTTTTTTGTTTTTTTGGGTGTTTTTAGTATTTTTTCTTAATAATTACTTTTTTATTTTAATAACTTTATTTTATTTTACCTTACTTTATTTTATTTTATCTTTCTTTCGTTCCTTCCTTCCCTCCTTCCTTCCTCCCTCCCTCCCTCCCTCCCTTCTTTCTTTCTTTCTTCCTTCCTTCCTTTCTTTCTTTCTTTCTTCCTTTCCTTCTTTCTCTTTCTTTTTCTTTCTTTCTTTCTTTCTTTTTTTCTTCTTTCTACTTTTTCTCCCTTTTATTCTGAGCTGTGTGCATGAAAGGCTCTTGGTGCTGCAGCCAGGAGTCAGTGCTGTGCCTCTGAGGTGGGAGAGCCAACTTCAGGACACTGGTTCACAAGAGACCTCCCAGCTCCACATAATATCAAACGGCAAAAATGTCCCAGACATCTCCATCTCAACACCAGCAGCCAGCTTCACTCAACGACCAGCAAGCTACAGTGCTGGACACCCTATGCCAAACAACTAGCAAGACAGGAACACAACCCCACCCATTAGCAGAGAGGCTGCCTAAAATCATAATAAGTCCACAGACAACCCAAAACACACTACCAGACGTGGACCTGCCCACCAGAGAGACAAGATCCAGCCGCATCCACCAGAACACAGGCACTAGTCCCCTCCACCAGGAAGCCTACACAACCCACGGAACCAACCTTAGCCACTGGGGACAGACACCAAAAACAACGGGAACTACGAACCTGCAGCCTGCAAAAAGGAGACCCCAAACACAGTAAGATAAGCAAAATGAGAAGACAGAAAAACACACAGCAGATGAAGGTGCAAGGTAAAAACCCACCACACCTAACAAATGAAGAGGAAATAGGCAGTCTACTTGAAAAAGAATTCAGAATAATGATAGTAAAGATGATCCAAAATCTTGGAAATAGAATAGAGAGAATGCAAGAAACATTTAACAAGGACCTAGAAGAACTAAAGATGAAACAAGCAACGATGAACAACACAATAAATGAAATTAAAAATACTCTAGATGGGATCAATAGCAGAATAACTGAGGCAGAAGAACGGATAAGTGACCTGGAAGATAAAATAGTGGAAATAACTACTGCAGAGCAGAATAAAGAAAAAAGAATGAAAAGAACTGAGGACAGTCTCAGAGACCTCTGGGACAACATTAAACGCACCAACATTCAAATTATAGGGGTTCCAGAAGAAGAGAAAAAGAAAGGGACTGAGAAAATACTTGAAGAGGTTATAGTTGAAAACTTCCCTAATATGGGAAATGAAATAGTCAATCAAGTCCAGGGAGCACAGAGAGTCCCTACAGGATAAATCCAAGCAAGGAGAAATACGCCAAGACACATATTAATCAAACTGTCAAAAACTAAATACAAAGAAAGCATATTAAAAGCAGCAAGGGAAAAACAACAAATAACACACAAGGGAATCCCCATAAGGTTAACAGCTGATCTCTCAGCAGAAACTCTACAAGCCAGAAGGGAGTGGCAGGACATACTGAAAGTGATGAAGGAGAAAAACCTGCAACCAAGATTACTCTACCCAGCAAGGATCTCATTCAGATTTGATGGAGAAATTAAAACCTTTACAGACAAGCAAAAGCTGAGAGAGTTCAGCACCACCAAACCAGCTTTACAACAAATGCTAAAGGAACTTCTCTAGACAAAAACACAAGAGAAGGAAAAGTCCTATAATAACGAACCCAAAACAATTTAGAAAATGGGAATAGGAACATACATATCGATAATTACCTTAAATGTAAATGGACTAAATGCTCCCACCAAAAGACACAGATTGGCTGAATGGATACAAAAACAAGACCCATATATATGCTGTCTACAAGAGACCCACTTCAGACCTAGAGACACATACAGACTGAAAGTAAGGGGATGGAAAAAGATATTCCATGCAAATGGAAACCAAAAGAAAGCTGGAGTAGCAATTCTCATATCAGACAAAATAGACTTTAAAATAAGGACTATCAGAAGAGACAAAGAAGGACACTACATAATGATTAAGGGATCGATCCAAGAAGAAGATATAACAATTGTAAATATTTATGCACCCAACATAGGAGCACCTCAATACATAAGGCAAAAACTAGCAGCCATAAAAGGGGAAATCGACAGTAACACATTCATAGTAGGGGACTTCAACACCCCACTTTCACCAATGGACAGATCATCCAAAATGAAAATAAATAAGGAAACACAAGCTTTAAATGATACATTAAACAGGATGGACTTAATTGATATTTATAGGACACTCCATCCAAAAACAACAGAATACACATTTTTCTCAAGTGCTCATGGAACATTCTCCAGGATAGATCATATCTTGGGTCACAAATCAAGCCTTGGTAAATTTAAGAAAATTGAAATTATATCAAGTATCTTTTCCGACCACAACGCCATGAGATTAGATATCAATTATAGGAAAAGAGCAGTAAAAAATACAAACACATGGAGGCTAAACAATACACTACTTAGTAACGAAGTGATCACTGAAGAAATCAAAGAGGAAATTAAAAAATACCTAGAAACAAATGACAATGGAGATACAACGACCCAAAACCTATGGGATGCAGCAAAAGCAGTTCTAAGAGGGAAGTTTATAGCAATACAAGCCCACCTTAAGAAGCAGGAAACATCTCGAATAAACAACCTAACCTTGCACCTCAAGCAATTAGAGAAAGAAGAACAAAAAAACCCCAGAGTTAGCAGAAGGAAAGAAATCATAAAAATCAGATCAGAAATAAATGAAAAAGAAATGAAGGAAACAATAGCAAAGATCAATAAAACTAAAAGCTGGTTCTTTGAGAAGATTAACAAAATTGATAAACCATTAGCCAGACTCATCAAGAAAATAAGGGAGAAGACTCAAATCAATAGAATCAGAAATGAAAAAGGAGAAGTAACAACTGACACTGCAGAAATACAAAAAATCATGAGGGATTACTACAAGCAACTCTATGCCAATAAAATGGACAATCTGGAAGAAATGGACAAATTCTTAGAAATGCACAAACTGCCAAGACTGAATCAGGAAGAAATAGAAAATATGAACAGACCAATCACAAACACTGAAATTGAAACTGTGATTAAAAATCTTCCAACAAACAAAAGCCCAGGACCAGATGGCTTCACAGGCGAATTCTATCAAACATTTAGAGAAGAGCTAACACCTATTCTTCTCAAACTCTTCCAAAATATAGCAGAGGGAGGAACACTCCCAAACTCATTCTACGAGGCCACCATCACCTTGATACCAAAACCAGACAAGGATGTCACAAAGAAAGAAAACTACAGGCCAATATCACTGATGAACATAGATGCAAAAATCCTCAACAAAATACTAGCAAACAGAATCCAACAGCACATTAAAAGGATCATACACCATGATCAAGTGGGGTTTATTCCAGGAATGCAAGGATTCTTCAATATACGCAAATCTATCAATGTGATTAACCATATTAACAAATTGAAGGAGAAAAACCATATGATCATCTCAATAGATGCAGAGAAAGCTTTTGACAAAATTCAACACCCATTTATGATAAAAACCCTGCAGAAAGTAGGTGTAGAGGGAACTTTCCTCAATATAATAAAGGCCGTATATGACAAGCCCACAGCCAACATCATCCTCAATGGCGAAAAACTGAAAGCATTTCCACTAAGGTCAGGAACAAGACAAGGTTGCCCACTCTCACCACTCTTATTCAACATAGTTTTGGAAGTTTTAGCCACAGCAATCAGAGAAGAAAAGGAAATAAAAGGAATCCAAATCGGAAAAGAAGAAGTAAAGCTGTCACTGTTTGCAGATGACATGATACTATACATAGAGAATCCTAAAGATGCTACCAGAAAACTACTAGAGCTAATCAATGAATTTGGTAAAGTAGCAGGATACAAAATTAATGCACAGAAATCTCTGGCATTCCTATATACTAATGATGAAAAATCTGAAAGTGAAATCAAGAAAACACTCCCATTTACCATTGCAACAAAAAGAATAAAATATCTAGGAATAAACCTACCTAAGGAGACAAAAGACCTGTATGCAGAAAATTATAAGACACTGATGAAAGAAATTAAAGATGATACAAACAGATGGAGAGATATACCATGTTCTTGGATTGGAAGAATCAACATTGTGAAAATGACTCTACTTCCCAAAGCAATCTATAGATTCAATGCAATCCCTATCAAACTACCACTGGCATTTTTCACAGAACTAGAACAAAAAATTTCACAATTTGTATGGAAACACAAAAGACCCCGAATAGCCAAAGCAATCTTGAGAACAAAAAATGGAGCTGGAGGAATCAGGCTGCCTGACTTCAGACTATACTACAAAGCTACAGTAATCAAGACAGTATGGTACTGGCACAAAAACAGAAAGATAGATCAATGGAATAGGATAGAAAGCCCAGAGATAAACCCACGCACATATGGACACCTTATCTTTGATAAAGGTGGCAGGAACGTACAGTGGAGAAAGGACAGCCTCTTCAATAAGTGGTGCTGGGAAAACTGGACAGGTACATGTAAAAGTATGAGATTAGATCACTCCCTAACACCATACACAAAAATAAGCTCAAAATGGATTAAAGACCTAAATGTAAGGCCAGAAACTATCAAACTCTTAGAGGAAAACATAGGCAGAACACTCTATGACATAAATCACAGCAAGATCCTTCTTGACCCATCTCCTAGAGTAATGGAGATAAAAACAAAAATAAACAAATGGGACCTAATGAAACTTCAAAGCTTTTGCACAGCAAAGGAAACCATAAACAAGACCAAAAGACAACCCTCAGAATGGGAGAAAATATTTGCAAATGAATCAACTGACAAAGGATTAATCTCTAAAATTTACAGGCAGCTCATGCAGCTCAATAACAAAAAAATAAACAACCCAATCCAAAAATGGGCAGAAGACCTAAATAGACATTTCTCCAAAGAAGATATACAGACTGCCAACAAACACATGAAAGAATGCTCAACGTCATTAATCATTAGAGAAATGCAAATCAAAACTACAATGAGATATAATTTCACACCTGTCAGAATGGTCATCATCCAAAAATCTAGAAACAATAAATGCTGGAGAGGGTGTGGAGAAAAGGGAACACTCTTGCACTGCTGGTGGGAATGTGAATTGGTTCAGCCACTATGGAGAACAGTATGGAGGTTCCTTAAAAAACTACAAATAGAACTACCATATGACCCAGCAATCCCACTACTGGGAATATACCCTGAGAAAACCATAATTCAAAAAGAGTCATGTACCAAAATGTTCATTGCAGCTCTATTTACAATAGCCCGGAGATGGAAACAACCTAAGTGTCCATCATCGGATGAATGGATAAAGAAGATGTGGCACATATATACAATGGAATGTTACTCAGCCATAAAAAGAAATGAAATTGAGCTATTTGTAATGAGGTGGATGGACCTAGAGTCTGTCATACAGAGTGAAGTAAGTCAGAAAGAGAAAGACAAGTACTGTATGCTAACACATATATATGGAATTTAAGAGAAAAAAAAAAAATGTCATGAAGAACCTAGGGGTAAGACAGGAATAAAGACCCAGACCTACTAGAGAATGGACTGGAGGATATGGGGAGGGGGAAAGGTAAGCTGTGACAAAGCGAGAGAGTGGCGTGGACATATATACACTACCAAACGTAAAATAGGTAGTTAGTGGAAAGCAGCTGCATAGCACAGGGAGATCAGCTCGGTGCTTTGTGACCACCTAGAGGGGTGGGATAGGGAGGGTGGAAGGGAGGGAGACACAAGAGGGAAGAGATATGGGAACAGATGTATATGTATAACTGATTCACTTTGTTATAAAGCAGAAACTAACACACCATTGTAGAGCAATTATAGTCTAATAAAGATGTTAAAAAAATGTAAAAATGTTAAAATAAATTTTTAAAAAAGTAAAATGACTTCCTGAACGTCCTTGCACATACATCCTTGTGCACATACAGAAGTGTTTTGTTAGGACAAACTCGTAGAAATAAATTGCTAGGCCAAAAGGTGTGCAGAAGTAAACTGATATTGAGCCCATGTCTTCAGATATGATTGTCACAGTAAATTCTTGAATGTCTGCATGTGAATCGTCTGCTTTGCTAATTACTTGCAGTTTTACAGGGTTTCCTCTGCCTCACAGTGCTCACTGATGTGACGTGTGGGAGGATGTGGGGTTTTGGGCTCTGAAGCATGCCAAATCAAAAGACTTTAGGAAGTAATAAAAAGATACAATTTGTCTTATTTTCAGTTTATGGATAATGCACGTTGATTATGTTGTTAATTGGAATATAGCCTCCTATTCCAATGTAACTCCTTATTGCCCATGTTCAGGTAGGCTGCAGATTAAAGCACGCCTCCTTGGAGTTGAAGCTGAAAGGAGTTTGGCTGCAGGTTGGATATTGGCTCAGCCTCTATTCCAGCCCCAGGAAGAAGGTAGATCATCAGGAACAATAATCCTACTGATTAAACAATAGCTGCCTAATCTAGCATCAAATCAGTGCTCCAAGCACTGCCGAGAGATCTTTTTGTTCTCCTTTTTAATGTATAATTCTACCTCTTAATTTAATGCAGGCAATTCTCCTACTTTATACAGTCATGGTAATAAAAATGATTTTTACTGTTGGAAGGTTTTAAAACTTTTTCAAAGATCCTTTTCATGTTTACTTATTTTGAATCTTAAAGTAACACTGAGGCAGGGAAGACTTTTTATAGCTGAGGAAACCACATGATTTCTAAAAATCATGCAACAGCAATGAGAGCACTGGGATTAGAAATTCCAAATATACTAATTCCAGTGTTGTTTGCACTACAACACACCATGGAAAAGCAAGAGTTACCGGGAAATGTCCGTATTCAGAAATAGGTTGCTTTGCTTCTTGAAATATTTCAAAAGACAAGTGATGGACTAGCCAGCCTATAGAACTGTTTTATGCATTTATATAAGAACAGTCTCTTTTCAGGCTGTACTACAGTTCTAATAATGGACATTATGATTTTAATAGCTATGTGCTTCATAAAATGCAGTTCAGGGAAATAGCTTAGAATATCTGAAACCATCATAAACTAGGCAATTTTCCCTGGGATAACAGGGCAATAGAAATGCCTTATTATCTCTGACTCCAAATACATATAAGGATTAAGTCCAACCACATTGTTACAGCAAAATTAATATACTGTGTATAACAGACACAATTTTTTCACCCTCATCATTAAAATATATGTGAAAATATAAATGTGGCCTTAATTAGCAGATTCCAACATTCTATTCCACCCAGTTACATAAATAGCACCCGTGTCCTAAAGAATAATGGATGTATCCTCCCCAATGTATTCATACATGGGTAATGTTTCCATCACCCACATTCTTGTCCGCATTTAAAGCGATGGAGACGTCAAGGACACATGGTCTCACATGGCCAGGGAAGCATATTTGCTCACTGTTCCTGGTTTATAAGCTAATTGGAATTTTAAAGAGATTTGCCACATTATCCTGGCAGATGGTATTTTGCTTTATCATTATTCATGGGTATTAATGACTTCCCTCTGGAGCATGTGTATCCTGTCTATTTTGAATTTCATTACATTTCATGCTGACTGCTCCAAACAGAATCAGATCCAGTATTTTCTGTGTGGAGCATAAGCTGCTGATTGTTTGGTTGGTTAAAGTTTTAGGCTTGATTAGGAATTAAGTAACTCTTTGAAATGAAGAAAACCTTTTTCTTCTCTATCCTGAGGATTACATTGCATTTATTTATTTTTTTTATTTTTGTTTTTTTGCGGTACGCGGGCCTCTCACTGCTGTGGCCTCTCCCATTGCGGAGCACAGGCTCAGTGGCCATGGCTCACGGGCCCAGCTGCTCCGCGGCATGTGGGATCTTCCTGGACCGGAACACAAACCCGTGTCCCCTGCATCGGCAGATGGACTCTCAACCACTGCGCCACCAGGGAAGCCCGTTGCATTTCTTATTTTGTTGAGCTCCTACAGGATAGTGTGTGATATCTGGTATATATGAAGACAATTCCAGAATGGATGCGTCTTTCATTAGCCTGAGATAATTAGACATCCTTTCTTTGTAGAAAGGTTGGGGTTTCCTTCCTAAATGGAGAAAATGTGTGAGAACATGATGGAATAATCCGGCCCCAGAAAGTCATTTTTTAATTAATTCCTTCAACAAATACATATTAGAGAACAGCATTTTCTTTGTTTCCTTGATCTCTAGAATGCTTACGCCTAAATGAGGCAGCCGGCAGACCTGATTCCAACGAGCTAATTACCTGAGGGGAACGGTATGGGACAGTAGAGCAGCACAGAGCCGAGAACTGCAGTAGGTGGAGGCCACAGTCCTTACTTGGGGGTAACAAAGAGCCAGAGGAGTAGGATGTAGATGGAACCTTCTGATAAAAAGAAAGCTTTTCTGCAACCAGAGGACACAAGTGTTGTTGGAACGTTCGAGAATGGGAGCTGGGGCTAGGGTAGCCAGACCTGGTGGCCTCACTTCCTGCAATCCCCTTGCTGGATTCCAGACACCATGGCCACCTTCACACACATCCACCCAAACTTTCAAGAATGATTGTATTTTTTTTTTTTTTCTCACTGCTGTGGCCTCTCCCGTTGAGGAGCACAGGCTCCGGACGCGCAGGCCCAGCGGCCATGGCTCAGGGGCCCAGCCGCTCCGCGGCACGCGGGATCCTCCCGGACCGGGGCACGAACCCGCGTCCCCTGCATCGGCAGGCGGACTCCCAACCACTGCGCCACCAGGGAAGCCCAGAATGATTGTATTTTAACTAACCCAACATTGTAAATCAATTGCACTCCAACAAAAATTAAACCAAAACAAAACACAACGTAGGGGTTCAAGGTGGCAAAAAAAAAAAAAGAAAAACAACAACAAAAAAAGAGAATGATTGTATTTTGGTGCTGCCATTCAGCTGCTATCATAACTCCTTTTGCAACCAGAGTGAGACTATAGTGATGGTAGAGTCTAAAAGATGTGGAGAGTGAGGTGATATCATGACTTTCTAGTTAGGATTTTGGAAACAAGGATCCTTCCAAACTGAAATATAAAGTGATATTTTGGCATACTTTTCTAAAAAGACACTTATTTAGTCATTGTTCAACAACCATTTTCCATGTATGTTAAGTCCTAGGGATACTAATAGCACTAACGTTCAGTGAACATTGTGGTGAATCGAATTATACTTTGGAACTCTATTCCTCCCCCTCAGCCTCATAGGAGCAGATATTCTCCCTTCATTGATGTTGGACTTGACTGTGTGACTGTCTTTGACTAACAGGATGTTATCAGACATGATACAGTAGATACTTGAAGGTTGCTTGTGTTGAAGGACATATGCTCTTGACAATATTGAGTCTTCCAATCTGTAAACATGCTATATCTCTTCATTTACTTAGGTCTTCTTTTTTTTTTTTTTCGTTATGCGGGCCTCTCACTGTTGTGGCCTCTCCCATTGCGGAGCACAGGCTCCGGACGTGCAGGCTCAGCGGCCATGGCTCACAGGCCCAGCCGCTCCGTGGCATGTGGGATCTTCCCAGACCAGGGTACGAACCCATGTCCTCTGCATCGGCAGGCGGACTCTCAACCACTGCGCCACCAGGGAAGCCCAGGTCTTCTTTTTTTAAATCTCAGTAATATTTCGTAGTTTTTAGTGTACTTTCATATATTTTATTAATTTATTTTTAAATATTTCATTTTTTGATGAATGACATTTTTCTGTTTCTATTTTTAGCTATTATATAGAAATGTAATTGACCTTATATTCTGCAACCCTGTAGATTCCAAAGGATTTTTTTTTAAACATAGACAATGATGTTATCTGTAAGTAAAGACAATTTTATTTCTTCCTTTCCAATTTGGACATCTTTATTTTACTTACCTTATTGCAGTGGCTAGGAATTCCAGTACAAAGTTGAATGGAAATGGTGAAATCTGACCAAGAAAGTTTTTTCCTGCATCTATTGAGATGATCATATTTTTGTTGGATTATCATTCTTTTTTAATTTATTAATATGGTGAATTATATTGATTGATTTCCAAAAGCTAAGCAATCTTGCCTTTCTGGGTTAAAATTATCTTAGTTATGATTATTAGCCTTTTTATATATTGCTGGATTCATTTGATAATGTTTTGTTAAAGATTTTAAAATCTATGTTTATGATGAATATTGACCTGTGGTTTTCTTTTTTAAAATATTTATTTATTTGGCTATGCCAGGTCTTAGTTGCTGCATGTGGGATCTTTTAGTTGCTGCATGCAGGATCTTTAGTTGTGGCCTGCAGGGTCTTTTTAGTTGTGGCAAGTGGGCTCTTAGTTGCGGTATGTGGGATCTAGTTCCCTGACCAGGGATCGAACCCGGGCCCCCTGCATTGGGAGTGTGGAGTCTTAGCTACTGGATCACCAGGGATGTCCCTACCTGTGGTTTTCTGTTCTTGTCATGTCTTTGCCTTGGTTTGGTATCAAGGCAATAATGGCCTCATAGAATGAGTTGGGACATATTTCTTCCTTCCCTAGTTTCTGGAAGAGCTTTGTGTAGAATTGGTATTATTTCTTTTTTAAATGTTTGATATAATTTACCATTAAAGTCACCTCTGCCTGGAAGTTTCTTTGTTGGAAGGTTATAAATTAGGAATTCAATTTTCTTGTTAGATATAGGGCTAGTCAGACTATCTATTTATTCTTGAGTCTTTGGGTAGTTTGTGTTTTTGAAGGAATTTGTCCATAGCAATTATGATTTTTTTAGTATAAAGTTATTGAATTTATTACCGTAAAGTTGTTGATAACACCCCTTATTATTCTTTAGTATTGTAAGATCTGTACTGTTGTCTCCTCATTCATTTATGATATTGATCATTTGTGTGTTACCTTTTTTATTGATGATATTGACTAGAGGTCTATCAATTTTAGCGATAGTTTCAAAGAATTAGCTTTTGGTTTCATTGTTTGTCTATCCTCTATTGTTTGTCCCATTTCTACATTTCTATTTCATTGATTTTTTTACTCATCTTTACTCTTTCCTTCTGCCTACTTTAATTTGTTCTTTCTCTTCCAGTTTCTTAAGGTAGAAGCTTAGATAATTTATTTGAGATCATAATACTTTCTAATGTAAGGATTTAATGCTATAGTTTTCCCTCTAAGCGTTATTTTAGATGCATTCTACAAATTTTGATAAAATGCAGTATGATATATAATTCAAAGTATTATCAGAATACAGAGAAAAGAGCCTTTAATCAAGCTAGGGAATGTTGCAGGGAAAGAAGCATTTGAGCTGGGCTTTGAAGGATTTTTTTTTTTTCCAGGCAGAGAAGAAGGTAGGAGCATTCTAAGCCAGAAGAACAGTACACCAGGATTCATGAATTGACCTTTCCTTTATAAAGTGCGCTCATAAATATTTAATAACTATAGTCTATAGATAGAACACGTCTTTGAAAGGCAGGGACAGAGCCAGTCATTTCCATAAACTAAAAATGATCAAGGGGCTGAAAGTTTGTTTGGCTCTTGAAGTCATCTTAGTTGATACCATTTTATTTATTTATTTATTTTGCAGTACACGGGCCTCTCACTGTTGTGGCCTCTCCCGTTTCGGAGCACAGGCTCTGGACGCGCAGGCTCAGAGGCCATGGCCCATGGGCCCAGCCGCTCTGCGGCATGTGGGATCTTCCCGGACCGGGGCACGAACCCGTGTCCCCCGCATCGGCAGGTGGACTCTCAACCACTGCGCCACCAGGGAAGCCCCCTATATGTTGTTTTTTATTGCTTTTTTCTAATACAAAAGTTGGAAAGCAAAAATACTCAAATTCTTTTGCAGCCAGGATTTGGCCATGTGACATGATTCTGGTCCATAGGATATAGGTGTACTTTCTGAGGACTTCCATATTGCATTAAAAAGGGAGAGACTTCAGAAAAAAGTTTTTGTCTTTCTCACGTTGTCCTTCCCATATCTTCTTGCCTGGAATTTGAAGACACTGACTGACATTGGAGCAGCCATTTTTTTGACCGTGAAATTAAAAACCACACATTAAAAATGGCAGTCCAGGAGACAAAGTCAGGCTCCTTGATGACAGTCTTGCACAGGTGCATTAGCTCTGACCTACCTCCTTCCAGATTCCTTTTTTTTGCATGAGAAAAACACACATTTAAGTGACTATTTTCATATTTTCCATCACTTGCAACAAACGCATTCTTTTTTTTTTGGCGGTAAGCGGGCCTCTCATTGTTGTGGCCTCTCCCGTTGTGGAGAACAGGCTTCAGACGCGCAGGCTCAGCGGCCATGGCTCACGGGCCCAGCTGCTCCGCTGCATGTGGGATCTTCCCAGACCGGGGAATGAACCCGCATCCCCTGCATCGGCAGGCGGACTCTCAACCACTGCACCACCAGGGAAGCCCAACAAATGCATTCTTAAGTGATGCAACCCTTTTGGAACAAATGAAAAATTTCTATGGGAATGCTTGTAATTCCCACCTTTAATATACTTTCTTCACTGAGTTTCCAAGACATTAACCTCTCTTGGTTTTCCCCCTGCATTACTGGTGGCTTTTTTTTTTTTTTTTTATCAGTTTCTTTGCTGATTCTTCTCTTCTCCTGGCCTCTATTTGTGTTGGAGTGCCCTAAGGCTAAGTCTTTGAATGTCATTTTTTTTGATCTCATCTATCCTCATGGCTTCAAAGAGCATCTCTACGCTGGCAGCTCCTAATTGTATGTTTCTAGCCGAGTCCTCTCTCCTGAACTACAGATTCATGTGTCCAATTACCTGCTCAACATCTTCCTTTGGATATCAGAGTTGACCTCTTAACTTCAAAACTTGACTCCTACTTCTTCGCTCAAGCTGATCTAGCCTCAAGCTCCCTCATCTCTGTTAATGGCAACTCTATAATCTTCCAGCTGCTCATACCCCAAATCTCGGAGTCATCCTTGACAATTCTTTTTCTCTTTCTCACGCTCCGCATCTAATCTGTTAAGACTTTGGTTCTACCTTAAGCATCTCCAAGATGTGTTTAGAATCTGACCACTTCTCACTACCTCTATTGCTACCACCCTGGGCCAAGCCACCATCACCCTTTGCCCGGACTACTGCAGTAGCATCCTGAAACGTCTACCTTGCTTTGCTCTTTCCCCTTCTACAACAGACTTTTCAAAGCAGCAGCAAGGGTGATCCTTTTAAAATGAAATAGGATCATGGTCACCCCTTTGCTCAAAATCCTGCAGTGACTCCCTATTTTACTCAAAGTAAAACATAAAGTGTTTCAAATAGCTGTCAAAGCCCTTCAAGATCCAGCCTCTGGCATCTCCCAGCTTCTCCCATTCTCTCCTTTGCTTACTCCCTTCCAACCTCACTGGCCTCATTGCTGTTTCTAGAACACAGGAAGGATACACCCATGTTATGGCCTTAGGGCTGGTTGTTCCCTTTGCCTGGAATGCTCCTCCTCTTGCTATGTTTGGATAATTGTCTCCTGTCAGATGTCTGCTCAACTTCACCTTTTCCATGGGGCTGACCCTGACTGCCCTATTTAATATTGACCTCAGCTCCATCCACCACCCCACCCATGCTGCCTCTGCTCCCAGCACTTACCCTGCTATACTCCCCCCATCCCCCAACTTGTAACCTTCTAACTCACTGTATAGTTTATCCACGAGCTCATGGTTATTTTCTATCTCCGATGCTAGAAACTAAGCTACACGGTGGCAGGATTTGTATCTGTTTTCTTCACTGATTTATCCCTGGTGCCTAGAATAGTGCCTGGTCCAGAGTAAGTGTTTAGTAAATATTTGGTGCAGGATTGAATGAATCCCCATCCACAGAGGGAGGAGTTTCAGGAGGCTTTAGGGCAGCAGACAAATTGAGAAAGCAACACTTAAGTTGGAGGTCAAATTCAACATTGACCTAAAGCTCCTACCTATGTATGTCGATTGAAAATGCCTATGACATAATGGCTGTGCTCTTCTCTAAAGAAAAAAGGGACAACAAACATGATAGTGAATGTGTGGGAAGTTTTTTTAGCAGGGACACATCTGAAAAGTGCTGAAAAAGTGTTTAAATAGAGTTTCTCTTGAATCCAGAAAACTCAAACCCTCCATTGAAGCTATTTGCCACCATAACATCCTTTTTAGACTTATGGGAAGAATTACATTCTTATTTTTATTTTTTAATTTTTTTGGCTGCGTTGGGTCATTGTTGCTGCGCGCCGGCTTTCTCCAGTTGCGGCGAGCGGGGGCTACTCTTCGTTGGGGTGCGCGGGCTTCTCATTGCAGTGGCTTCTCTTGTTGCGGAGCATGGGCTCTAGAGCGCAGGCTCAGTAGTTGTGGCGCACGGGCTTAGTTGCTCTGCGGCATGTGGGATCTTCCTGCACCAGGGCTTGAACCCATGTCCCCTGCATTGGCAGGTGGATTCTTAACCCCTGTGCCACCAGGGAAGTCCTACATTCTTATTTTAAATAAAACCCAGAGTTTTGCTGGCAACCTGTCCAAGCCTGGAGTGAAGCAAAAGCAAGAACCAGAGGCAGGGGAATTTCTGATCCTGAACACTATTGGAGTTAAGTATGTGGGTGGTCTTGGGTGGTGGCTATTTTCATAAGAAATACACTTATGTATTTGTAGACCTTGAGGTGAATTTCTCAGAAACCCTGACTTTTACCTCACTAAGATTGAGAATTTGTTCCACTTCTGGAATGAATAAGCAAACATTGTTTAGTCTCAATTCCTTTTCAAATTCAGGACTCTGGTTAGGTTTCGATGGGGGCTACTTGGCAAAGAACCCAGTCCATCCATTGAGGCATGCTTCAGCATGGAGTACAGCACACAATAGTCTGCATTATGATTATGCTACAGCTGAGGGCTAGCCACTTGATAGAGCTCCTCTATGTTAATGACACTACAATAGAAATTATTTATTCTTGTGGTTGTACTGAAGGGTAGGGACCAGGGGCCTCTCACAGAGCCCGGAATTCGAGTGCCTTCTTAAATTTTGCACCCTAGGCATCTCACTTGCCTTACTCTTGTCGTCGTGGTCCTGCTGTAATCTGTTCCCATTCTGAACCAATTGGAGTTGGCATTAGATGCTCCAGGAAATCTAGAATTTCTTCATGCTGAATTCCCTTAAATAGTGTCACCATTTTGATTCTGATAGTCTCTGGCCTTGGACAAACGTTTCTTTGTTAGCGTCTTGAAATTATGGAGAGCTCTCTGTGGAGACTGTTATTTTTTGGAATAAATAATACCGTTTGCTACTGGGAAAGAGCATTTTCCTCCTATTTCCCTCTTTCCTCCCAAAAGATTGTCTTTCCTTTTCCCACAAACATCATTTATTCCATTTCTGTTGCTAAATCATTGTGTTTTTGATAACAATAATTAAGAATCTGGTGGAAAGTTTTTATAAACTAGCAATTGGGTTTACACAAAGGCTTAAGGGTCAAGTTCTGATTACTTGGACTCCTGAAAAGTTCTAACTAGAATGATGAATCCAGTTTTTTTATACATTAGGGGAATCTTTTATTGATTTTTCTTTCTAAATACAAACTTTCGTATATGATATTGCATTAGGAAAGACTAACCAGGTCAGCTCCTTGTAGCTCTGTGTCTGTTGCTTTGGTCAGATCACATGAATTTACTCGGGTTATGATAAGAAACTCTGCGCCTGCACAGGGATGATGCTCCATGAGTATGAGTCATCGACCAACTATATTGTCAGAAAAAATTCAGAAGTTGGTTTTTCTGGGGAAAGGCACTAACAGATCAGAGTCTTGAGAACTAATGATAATAATGAATATGCTTATAATGTGCAAAGACTGCTATCACGTATCTTAAATAAGCTTCATGATAATCACATGAGCTAACTCTTATTATTATTATTCTTATACGGTTGATCCTTGAACAATGCAAGGGTTAGGGGCACAGACCCTCAGCCCAGCTGAAAATCTGCATGTAACTTATAACTGATCCTCTATATCCGAGGTTCCTCTATATCCACAGTTCCACATCCACAGATTCAAACAACCTTGGATCATGTAG
The DNA here is from genome assembly GCF_000442215.2 of Lipotes vexillifer. Lineage (NCBI taxonomy): Eukaryota > Metazoa > Chordata > Mammalia > Artiodactyla > Lipotidae > Lipotes > Lipotes vexillifer. Next base: position 492,470 of record NW_006783436.1, on the reverse strand, counting down.
GGCTGTAATATTTACTACTGGAAACAGTCTGCATATAAGTGGATCCCTGAACTTCAAACCCATGTTATTCCAGGTTCAACATTATTTATTTTAGATGAGCAAAGGAATATTCAAAGAATGTAGTAATGTCTAGAATTACAAAGGAAGAGGTGTGATTTGTGACCAGGTCTATTTTATAAAGGGGACAGAGAGGTTAATGCCATTGAAAGAAGATTTTTATTACTTACTTTTCCTGAGAGGAGAGAGCACACACCGTGCCATGTAGGGGCATATGGGGAAGTACCAGAGTCGGTCAGGAGGCAGAAGGAAAAGGGAAGAGTATAGGTACAACCTTATTGGGGTTTCTGCCAGAAAGGCAAGGCAGATTAAACACTTTGGGATTGGCTAGTTTGAATAATTCCAGCAAGTTTTGGGGCTTAGGGGTTGTCCTGAGATGTCTGGCCCTGGGTTGATATATGAAAGGGGAAATACTGACTTGGTGTTAGTGAGATAAAGGAGGTGGTTGAAGGTATGGGCTTGAGATTGGTTGGAGAGTTTGTAATATGACTTTTGTGCACCTGAGAAAGCTGGATAGCAGGGGAGATGTAAACAAATTTGGTCATTAGTTTGGCCCTGTGATTAATGAATGCCAAATAGACAAATACAGTCCAAGAAAATACAGTTAGAACAAAACGGTATCAGGGCAGAAACTTGACTCCAGATATAAAGCTCTTTCCATGAAACCATCCAAACTCATCAAATTCTCCCTCTTCTGGCCTCCACATCCCTTACCCCACTCCAAACCTCCTAGTTTGCAACATTAGTTCATCAACCACTCAGCTGCTTTAGCTGGAGACCTGACCCATCTGCTACATCCTTCAATTCTACTCCTGAATATCTTTTCAATTGGTCCTCTTTTTCTCTCTGCCTACTGCCCTTGCCTTGGGTCAGGCTGTCTCGACTTCTCAGTCTCATAATCCTATACCCACACCCAACTAGCTTCATCCTGTTTCCAGAATGATCACTCGTAAATGACAGATTTGATTACATTACTTCCTTGCTTACATCCTACATGCCTCCCTATCTCCTTCATATTTCTCAGTAGAATACAAAGGGTCTTTCATGATTTGACCTTTGCTCTTCTCCTAGCTGTCTATCCTACAAAACTATGATATTGTGTCCATCTACTGACCTGAGCCACAATCCTTGGGCTGGTGCATAATAGGATCTTATTAAATGTTTGGAGAATGAAGATATAGATAGATAGATAGATAGATAGATAGATAGATAGATAGATGATAGATAGATAGATAGATGTTAGATAGATAGATAGATGATAGATGATAGATAGATAGATAGATAGATAGATAGATAGATAGATAGATAGATGGAGAGAGAGAGACAAAGACAGAGACAGAGATTGAAATTCTTAACCAAATTGGTTCTCTTAAAGAATTGAGTTTTATTGGTGTGCAGGAATGGACTCATTGCTAGTTTTTTTTTGGTTACTGTTAACTTTTTCTTAAAAGATCTGTACGATTCTTCTGCCTAGGGTAGGGAGTATAATGCATCCAGGGTATCAGTGTCTTATAGTTCAAATCTCTTGCAGTTAAGAACCAGGCCTGGAATAGAGGCACTGTCCTGCAGATTGTTTTAAGTACCACAAGGGGATGCTAGAGAGCAACAGAAACTCTAAAGAAACTTCTTTAAAATGTCCCCTTTTGGCCACATCCTCATTTCCTTGGTCTTGGTAGGAAGTAAGATGTTTTCTTCCATTTGGGTTTACATTTACTTAGTGGATATGGCTCTGCTGTGGATTACCCATATTTGTCTGCTTGTAATAATTTTCTTTATACCAGTCCCTCAAAGAGCTTTATCCGTCTTCCCTGCTGTGTGGTGGGCCTCCTAATATGCTTTCCTAGTCCTCAACTTTTTTTTTTTTTTAATATTTATTTATTTATTTAATTTTTGGCTGCATTGGGTCTTAGTTGTGGTTAGTGGATCTTCGCTGCAGTGCGCTGGCTCCTTGTTGTGCGGTGTGGGCTTCTCTCTAGTTGTGGTCCGCATGCTCAGTAGTTGCGGCATGCAGGCTTAGCTGCCCCGCGACATGTGGGAATCTTAGTTCCCCGACTAGGGATTGAACCTGCGTCCCCTGAATTGGGCGGCAGATTCTTAACCACCGGACCACCAGGGAAGTCCCTGACCTCAACTTCTTGAATGCAATCTAAATCAACCTGGTTTTCAGAGGAAAGGAATGATCTTGGCCCGTGTATCCACCACAGAACCAGCTAGCAGAGCAAGCGTCTTTGTATCAATTGCTAAAAGTTGCCTCTTCTGAATGAACAAATTATGAAAAGTGCCACTGCTTCCAGGGTGACCCGACCTGACCCCATGGTAGACTTTGGGAGCTAAGTTTAGGCTGGATTTCAACCGTCACCCCTTTGGCCAGGCAACCTGGAGACAGAATTCCAGAAGAATTAGAGGACCAAGGGGAACTGAGAATAACATGAGGTTTAGGTACTTTTTTTTTTTTTTTGGCTGCACCACATGGTATGTGGGATCTTAGATTCCTGGCCAGGGATCGAACCCACACCCCCTGCAGTGGAAGCACAGAGTCTTAACCACTGGACTGCCAGGGAAGTCCCCTATATGCATATTTTAAAAAATTATTTTCTGGAAATTTTGCCAGGGAACTTTGTACAGAATGAGTGTGCATGCCATGCCTGGAGACACCTGCACTTTCCTAGTTGTCTGAAATGTCTGAAATAGGTCTTAATCACAATGAGCACTATTTCTGTATTTCTTTTCTGTATGTGGAATTAGCATTCCCTTGTGATTCAAAGACGCTCAGTTACTGAGTCCCAAGGGGAGGTGTTTAGGATGATCTGCTTTGGTTGTTGCACTGTCAGTTCAACGCATTGTAGGAAACATGGAAATTCCCTGATAT
>NW_006783436.1:467563-489534 GCF_000442215.2 Lipotes vexillifer | reverse complement strand
AGAGTGTTTTCATGCACCAGCCTAGCCTGATTTATTCTTTCCTGTGCATTCTTACAGTCTCCTTCTTGAATTCACTGTCTTGTCTGATTATCACAAGAACCGTCTATCAGTTAGATTACACTTGAGTGCATACATCACAGAATCTACATATCAGTAGCTTATATAGAGGTTCATCTCTAATTTCACATCAAAGCAGCCTAGAAGTCACCTAGGCTGGTATAGTAGCTCCACAGGCATCAGAGACCCAGAAACTATCTTCCTGTCCATTCCTCCACCCTTTGTGTGTGGCTTTCATCTTTATAATTACCTCATGGTCTAAGATGGCCACCGGAGCCCCAGCCATCAGGCCTGAGTTCCTGGGAGAAAATAAAGGAAGGTAAAAGAGCAAAAGGTACTTGCCTCCTTGCTGAGTCAACCCCCTTAGGAGTCTTATTCCACAACTTCCATTTGTATCCCATTAGCCATTCCTATCTGCAAAGGAAGCTGGGAAATGTTTTCTAGCTGGGCACACTGAGACTCTTGACAATATAGGAGTTTGTTATATAGGGAGAATGGATATGGGGCAGGCAACTAGTAGCCTCTACCACATATGAGAATTCAATCTGTTGCCCAGGACAATACAAAGATTAGAAAACAAAATGCAAAAAAAAAAGAGGAGTTACACACGGAGAGTTGCTGCATTGTCTTCATACAGTCACCAAATGCCTATCTATCCAGTGGCTGCTGGGTGGGGTCAATCCCTCCTCCTGTCTTATCTTGAACCCACCTAGCTTCACTTACCATCAGTATATTCTCTATTTCCAGTGCTGTCCTCTCTCCTGGGCTCCAGATTCACATAGAGAATTACCAATTTGATAGCTCCTCCTGGAAGACACACAGGACCCTCAAATTCAAGAGGTCCCCAAATGAGCCTGGACACCTGCTCCTCCTCCAGGGTCCATGTACCGGATGCTCAAGCCCCAGACCTGCATGTCACCTGGACACCTTCTCCTGGCTCCCTACACTCTCCAAGTTCTGCTTCCTAAGTCACTCCTGAATCCTCCCTCCACCCCATCTCCGCGACCATCTATAAGGTCATCCCCCATCACCTCTCACCTGGACAGCGGCCACAGCCTCTGGACTGGTCTAGCCTTGTCCATTCTTCCCTCTCTCCAATACATGCTACACACAACAGCCAGATAAATTATTATTAAAAAACCCCACCAGCCCAATTATGTCACTCCATACCTTCCTGCCAATCGATGGCTTCTTATTGCCCTTAGGGAGAAGTCAATAACAAGGACTAAAAGGCCCTGAGTGATCTGGCCTCTGCCCACATCACTTTGCATCACTCTCCCCTTCACTCTGGCCCAGCCTCATTTGTCTCGCTGACGAACTAAGCTCTTTCCCATTTCAGACATCGGCACGGGCGGTTCTCACTGCCTCGAATGCTCTTTCCTTGGACCTCTACCTCTTCATTTAGTGAATCGCCATGAATTATTTGAGGTCTCAGACCCATGCACTCCAAAACCATGCCAGATGTTCACTGTATTTGTCCTTTGAAGCCTTCATCTGCTTTCTAATTACCTGCTCAATTGTTAAGTTTCTTGAAGGTAGGCCCCCTCTGTCTTTCTCTGTTGTTTTCCTTCCTGTTTTCCCCGTGCCTGGCACAGCACTTAGCACATATTCATTCGATGACACAATCCTTCATTCATTTACTCATTAACTCAGAAGTATTTGTCGATCTTCCTGTCCTCATTTACAGTTCAGTGGTGGGGAAAGACTTAGCAAAATAGGTACCCAGATAGTTACTTCGTAAGACTTCTGATCAGAGTTGCAAGTAGAAAGATAGGGCATTATGAATATACATAAAAGGGGGCTCCAACCTTGTCTTGGAGGGACAAGGAAAAGTGAGTTTTCTATCAAGGACATAAACGGGAATTTTTTTTTTTTTTTTTTTGTGTCCCCCGAGCCTCTCACTGTTGTGGCCTCTCCCGTTGCGGAGCACAGGCTCCGGATGCGCAGGCTCAGCGGCCATGGCTCACGGGCCCAGCCGCTCCGCGGCATGTGGGATCTTCCCGGACCGGAGCACGAAACCGCGTCCCCTGCATCGGCAGGTGGACTCTCAACCACTGCGCCACCAGGGAAGCCCAATGGGAATGTTTTTGCCATGTCAACTTCAACCCCTCTCTGCCTCCCCATCCCTAGCCTTACACTGGACCAACAAATATAAACCCAGTGCGAGACAAGTTCAGCTGAAACCTTTTTTAACCCATCAGTTTCCATAACGCTATCTTCTCAAAGCTTCTGATTTCAGAAAAATAATCCAGGAATTTTCCGCTAATTCCTCTGTCTCTCCCTCCACCATTTCCCTGCCCATTTTTCTACCGTCAGACACTCTCTGCCATCTTAGGCTGGTTCTGCTTTTATTGGAACCTGTGTAGAGCAAGGCTCCATTATACCAAGCTAAACATGCCCCCCTATTCATCATGCCCTAGGTTCCTGAATTGGGTCACCTTAGGTAAGTGAGATTATGGCAGCCCTTATGAGTCTGTAGTCTCTGATGGCCCCAGGATAATGAACAAGAGGGGCTTAGAGATGGCAAGGGGTCCTAGGGGACTGGACTTAAAGCCCTCTCTCTATATAAGTAAAAATAGCAGTTTGTAAAAATGCTTTTATTCAAGTTTATATAAAATTGAAGAAATATATACATAATGAAAGAATAAGAACATCAAGGAGGATGTGATGGCAGATCTGATGAAGGTTATAGGGTGGTTAACCGCCAACGAATTCTCCACACCAGCCATCCTTTGACATCAGCTGTTGCTTACAACCTATCGACATCCTTGAGAGGCGATGAGCCTTTGTTGGCAGCCAAGCACTGCTGTGTCTTAGAAAGTCAGCCCACGAACAACGATAAAGTTCCTGGCTGGAATTTAGAGGTCAGAGACTTCATTTTGTGCGTTTTAATCTTTGGACACCCAGATTTCTCGTGGGCAAACCTCCACCTCCCTTATCCACAGGGTACAAATTTCATGTGAAATCTTTGGGCAGGGGTCTGGGGGAGCCCACCCAGACCCAGACCCAGACCCATGCTCCTTACCTGAGTGGGTAAGTAATCCCCAAGACCTTTGGAGAATTCTTGACTTCCTGTCCAAAGCAGCAAGTTGGCCACAAGGGGGAAGCATCACACAGAGATAGCGCTCTGGCTGGACCTGTTCTTTGTTCTGGCTTTCCTATTGTCATCCACAAAAGGAGGGCAGGTGAGCCCCACTGCAGGGGGCTGCTGTTCAGCCCGTGACCATGCCTTCCTGTGGTCTTATCATGGCCATACAGTGAATGGACACTCAATGAATAGTAATTTACATTCATGAATATGCAGGATTTAATTTATTAATGAAATTTAAGCAAATCCCTGAAAAAGATAAGTGGCAAATTTGTAGATTCCGAAGAGTCATCATGTGTTGAAAACTGGGAATCAGAGGATCTGGTTCCGGGGCTGTCTCCGCAGTGCACTCACTGGTTGTGTGCTTTCAGGCACGTCTCTTAACCTCACCTTGCATATGGTCTCCAAAGGCTCTTTCTGTCTGTATTGCAGGGCTGTTGTGAGGATGAAGCAGGAGAGCATGGGCGCAAGCACTTAGAAAAATGGTAAAGCAGGATTGGAAATCTACTAGCACTACACTTTAGGTGAGTAAAGAAAATGCAGCTGGTTAGCTCTCTATACTGATGTGATTTTTCTGAGGTGGGCAGTGCGTGCGTGCGTGCGTGTGTGTGTGTGTGTGTGTGTGTGTGTGTGTGTGACTCCATTTGGTGCAACTGAATCAAAATCTTAGCTCGATTTAATCATTTAGACCATCTCTTCAGACTAGGGTGCCAACTGTCCTGGTTCACCAGGATTTTCCCAGTTTTAAAACTCAAAGTCCCGTGCCTGGGAATCCCCCTCTGTCCCAGGATAATGAGGACCCAGTGTCTTTGGGATGCTTGCTCAGGCTTCCAACCCCCTCTCTTCTCCAGGAAGACACTGGTGGAATGATTCAGAGCAGTGAAGAGGAGCCCGGGCCTTTGGATCCCTGTGGAATTCTCTGGATCCTGTTTTGAGGGTAATGGGACTGGAGAGCTTCAGAGACTGTTTGGGTTCCCGCTACAGCTCTCATTTGGGGCCTTTGATCCCCAAGTCTCCATCTACTCCACTCCTGAAGCTTTGCCCTCAGGCCAGGTCCCCAGCCCTCGATGCTCCTGCAGACAGGAACCAAATGGGCCAGGACCTTGATCGTGGACTCCCAGCCTCCAGAGCCGTGAGAAGTAAATGTCTGTTGATTAACGCCCCTACCCTGGCCCTGGAGCTGAGACCCTGCCCAAAGCCTCTCAGTGCTGCCCTGCTGTTCACCCCAAACTTCACGGCAGCTCATCTGTCTTGTGTGTGTCGGGGGGGTGATGGCCCTGCTTCCTGGGTGCTGGGCCCAGCAGGTGGGCGTGATGCTCACAGAGCAGAGGCCACCAAAGGCATTGGGGCAGGCAGCTTCACAGTCTTCCAGCCATGGAGACTTGGTCCAAGAGCTCAGGCCATGCCTGCCCACAGCCTGGTGTGCAAAAGGGCCTGGCTCCTGGAATGTGTTCCTTGTCTCCCCTTCACCATAGACCTGGGCACTTCTGGTCACCTGCTTACCATGGGGAGGACTTGGGGAGCCAGAAGTGCTGCCTCAGACTCACTCGATTATCCCCTCTTCCGTAACACCCATCACTGCCCTTGTCATATTAGAAGTGACAGCATCAGGTGTGGACTTTTCCCAGAAGCTTGAAACTCCTCCCACGGGGTGCCAGGGGAAGTGTGCGCTAGCCCAGATGTTTTCAGTCTTCCTCATTCATATTTGGGGTTCTGCCCCGGGGTGGGCAGAACTCTAAGATGACCCCAGGGTTCCCAGCCTTTGGTGTATTCACCCTCCTAGTATTCAATAAAGCACTAACCTAGGTGCTGCTGTGGAGGGATTTTGCAGATTCATTGACCTTAAGAGAGGGAGACTATCCAGGTGAGCCAGACCTACTCACATGAGCCCTTTAACCAGATCTGGAGGTCGGAGACAGAGGAGTCAGAGAGATTGGAAGCATGAGACACATGGCAAGGAGCCAAGGGCAGCCTTTAGTTGCTAAGAGTCGTGCCTGGGTGACAGCTAGCAAGACAACGGGACCCCAGTCCTACAGCTGCAAGGAAAGGAATTCTACTAACAACTGGAATGAGCTTTGAAGCAGATTTTTCCCTAGTTGATCCTCCAGGTAGAAATACAGCCAGCTGACACCTTGACGTCTGCCCCGTGAGACCCTGAGCTGAGGACTGGCTAAAACATGCTGGGCTCCTGACCCATGGAAGCTAAGATAATAGATTTGTATTGTTTTAAGCCACTAAGTTTGTGGTAATTTGTTACCCAGCATAGAAAACAAATATAATGCCCCTACTTAGGGAGAGGGTTCGAAGATGGAGAGGGGAAGCATCCTTTTATCTTCCTTCCTCCTCAACGCTTTCCTCCCTTTTCTTCCCTACAGTCCTTCCAATTGGCAGGGGCAGGCTTTTCCTGCCTTAGAACAGCCAGGTCTGTGGCCTTACTACCACGTGAGAAGGGCTATCTTCTCTACTGTTCTGAGAAAATCTATGATCCGAAACACTAGACGTGAAATAATTCCTGCTCTGGATGTTCTAGAATGATTTGGAACTGGAGACACCAAAGGTTAATATGGTGGCTTACCATCCCCCAAGTATTGTCCCATTATATGCTACAAAGATGCAAACAGTATATGTGCCTGCAGTAAATGCTGAAAAGCTGGTGTTGATTCTGAACAACGAGCAAAACAATTTTTACCCTTCACCATTTTCCGAAGAGGTCTTCAGCCCTGCTCAAAGTGGCTGGTTCTTTATTTTCTCTTCCACATTAATTTATTTCACAAATGCTGTCTCAACTCCCTGATATGCTCAGTGCTATTGTGGCTTGAAATACCCAGTGGCAACACAGATTTAGTATTGGCAAACCATCTACCCATTTTCAAAAATTTGTGTCCATCACTGGGGGCACTCAGCAATGTGCCAGGGTCTATTAGAAGTCACAGGATCAAAGTAGTGCTTAATACTGGAGGGTCAGTTTTATTCGGAGATTAAGAGAATAAGCTAAGTGTTCTCATTATGTCATTTAAAACGTATTTTTAATATCTAAAAGAAATAGTGGTAAGTTTTGGAGGAGAATGGAGCATATGTATGAATCTTGAAGACAAAAACAAGCAATTTCAAAGCATTTACAGACTCGTTTTAGGCTGTGACTCCAGACTCTGGGGCCATGTTCTATTCTACTATTGGCAACCCACTGGAAGATGGTTTTAGAAGACCATTGCCCATCCGTATGGAGAAAAGGAAAGGGGAGGGAGAAAGGAGGAGGAGGTGCCACCTAGGAGTTTATGGGAAGACTGAAGAATTAGTGGTGGTGAAGTTGGTCCATTGCCATCGAAGGAGCACTGAAGCCCAAGGGCTGGTGAAAGTCATAGACTCAAACGTTCGAAGCAAAAACTTTAGTTATGGGTTATTTTGTTTGTTTGTTTTCTAAGTTTATTTTATTCAAGTAGAGTTGATTTACAATGTTGTGTTAATTTCTGCTGTACAGCAAAGTGATTCAGTTATACATATATATACATTCTATGGGCTGTTTTTAGCTGTATAAATGAAACTATGCTTTTTTGGGGGGGATACATTTTTTGGGTACATTTGGTATATTTCCAGATATTCAACCAGAGGCACATTCCCTCAGAGTGGGTCAGGATTTTTTATTTGGAAAGCACAGAGAAATAAGGAGTTAAAGTTAAGGATTTTTTTTTTAATATTCATTTATTTATTTGGCTGCGCTGGGTCTTAGTAGCGGCATGTGGGATCTTTAGTTGAGGCATGTGGGCTCTTACTTACAGCAAGCAGGATCTAGTTCCCTGACTAGGGATCAAACCCGGTCCCCTGATTGGGAGCACGGAGTCTTAACCACTGGACCACCAGGGAAGCCCCCAAAGTTGAGGATCTGATGGCCAAAATAGACTCTTAATGCCTGATTTGGGAAAGTCACCATTGAATTGCAAGAGCCAGGCCCTTGGGAGAAAAAATAACATATTTTCCCAAATTCCAAAAGTCTTTAAGTATTCAGTACTGGGGCTTGGAGGACTGAACCTATATATATATATATATATATATATATATTTTTTTTTTTTTTCCCTATAACTACAGAGCTAGGAGAATGTAGGCTATGACAAATTCAATTTCCTGCCACATAGGAAGGCAATTTCAAACTTTCTGAACTGGGAGGTGTTTGCTGGGAGAGGAGAGAAGAGAGTAAGACAAAGCAAAGGACGCTGGGAAGGTGGGCAATGGACTCTCTGTGGGCAGGTTTGGGGGTGAGAAGACAGAGGAAGTTTTATCCCATATCCTGTGGGGAGGGGAGCTTGTCAAATTGCCTATACAATAAAAGGGTTAAATTAAATCTTTGAATTCTGTGAGCTCTTCCAGGTCTAAAATTCTATGATTCTAAATCTTCTTATGCAGATTGGGTGGATATTTCAAAAATCCAGATTATCAGCTTTGCTGGAATTTTCTGAGTTTCTTCTGATTGTGAAATATCTGTCATATTGGGGTTATGGGGATTACAGAGAGGTATGAGGTAGGGATCACAATTCCTCTGCTCCCAGCTCCCTTTTCTATCATGAACTGAGGTGTGGGTTGTCAGCCCCACAGACCTTTATGGGGACTCTTAATCTCATGAGCCTTCAGATTTTCTTCTTTGTACTTAGAGAGTAATTCCAGGAAGCAAAACAGTGACCAGTGGGAAATAAAAAATCCCAGTGAGGAGACCCATAGGAACTGTTGATCACCTCTTCATCTTATGCTTCATTTTTTTTTTTAAAGAGCTGAGATACAGTTTATATACCATACACATTCATCCATTTAAAGTGTACAACTCAATGATGTGTTAGTTTCTGCTTTATAACAAAGTGAAAGCAATTATACGCCAATAAAGATGTTAAAAAAAAAAGTGTACAACTCAATGGTTAGTATGTTTACAGATATGTGCAGCCATCACCACAGTTAATTTTAGAACATTTTCATCACCCCAGCATGAAGCCCCATATTCCTTAGCTCTCATCCCCCTTCCTCACCAGAACCTTCTCTCAGCCGTGGCAACCACTGATCTGCTTTCTGCCTCTATAGATTTCCGTTCTGGACATTTCATACTTATGAAATCATATAATATGTGGTCTTTTGTGACTAGCTTCTTTCACTTATGACGTCTTCAAGGTTCATCCGTGTTGTAACATATGTCAGAACTTTATTCCTTTTGATGACCAAATAATGCATTGTATTTTTTAATTGGAGTATAGTTGATTTACAATACTGTGTTAGTTGCAGGTGTACAACAAAGTGATTCAGTTATACATATATATATATTTTTTTCCGATTCTTTTCCATTATAGGTTATTACAAGATGTTGAATACCGTTCCCTATGCTATACAGTAAATCCTTGTTGTTTATTGTATATATAGTGGTGCATAATCCCGTGTATTGATATGCCATATCTTATTTATCCATTTGTCAGATGATGGACATCTGGATTGTTTCCACCTATACATCATTTTGTGTGTCCTGCAGTGTCTGTGGTTCTACTACTAGGTTTGTAACAATGAGACCTATTTTCCTTTCCTAAAAACGTAAGTGGACTAGGAAAACTTGATGTGTCTGTGATTCAGACAAATCAAGTTCCATACGTGTCATGTGGTGCATCAAGATGGTGCTCAGGAAAGAACTTCAGAGATGTCCAGCGTCTCATGTTCCCTCAGAGGTGATCAGCCTCAGGAGACTTGACTTGCATCTGCCCAACTTACTAGCCCAAACCAGCAAACCACCTGATAAGTCAGGAGTTATTTTAAAAATTTGTAATGCCTCCAGACAGACCTGGAATCAGGAGTTGGCTGGTTTATACATGATCTCCCTGTAGGAAAGTCTACATGAGAAGTCAGATTACTACCAGAAGGTTGCCTTGTGAGTACCGCTGCACGTACAGGGGACTGGCTCTAAGGAATTGACATGTAAGTCATAATAGCTGGACAACTTTGATAAGTGTCTGATAGGCATTCTTCTGGTCAGGGCATGGTTTCTCAGCGGTGCTGGATAAATACTGACCAACTTTTGTTGTTTTCACCATCTTCTTCTCATCCCAAGCTGAACACTAGCTTTCTATGTATATTGAGATTTTATAATGTAATTATTTAAAACAGTAATATCCCAATGTTTTTTATTGTGCACCCCTATGATTAAAACTTTTTGAGTGCAAACTCTATATATGTTTATTTATTTATAAAGTATATACATGTACTACTACCAATTTGTATATTAAAATGGAGATTTATTTATTTCTCTAAGTTAAATTGAATCTAAATTGAAATAGTAATTATTTTTCTATACCCCAGATTGTCTTGTCTTCTCCACTTAAAGAATACTGCTTAAGAATTTTTTGTTTTTGCGTTAAATCCATCCCAGACTTAAAGTTACACTTTAATCATCTGATTTTTTTACTTGGGTTGACTCTCATTTGTACTGACCTTACAAATCTATCTTTTAAAGTAGGTTATTTAGATGAGATCAGAAAGGCTGCTTTATCTGTTTTATATTGATTCCATTACTTTCCATTTTGGGTAAGGTGACATTTTCTATTCATTTCCCAAAATTCCAGGGGGCAGCCTACTGCAGCCTTCTAATCACAGACTAAAATCTTACAGAGGAGCTAATGTTCTGCACTTAGGCTTCTCTGAGAAGAGAAATGGTGGAGATGAGTGTCTGGGGGTGTCACTCCTCGCAGGAATGTGGGTTGATGGCACCAAGATGGTGACATTGGGGTTAGTAATAGAACTTGGGAATTGGCAAGAATCATTGAGCAGCAAAGCTCTTAGAAGCAGGCACTGCACTCTGCCTGCCTAACTATGCCCGCTAATGTAGTGATTGACCTGTAGAGATGTCAGAGGAACTAAAGTGAAGCTGGCGCCCCAGAGCAGAGAACATGATAGTTCCAGAAAATTCTTTGGCCATAATTGAGAGACACCAGTAAACTAGGATTTGGGTACCCTGGAGAGAACACTTGGGGCTCCAAATAAAGGATTTGCTGGGTTCCAGATGAAAAGGAATCTGCTTCCTGAGAGACAGGATTGCTAAAAGATAGAATTCTGTCCTTGGACTATGTCAGTGGTTCTTGACATTGGTTGCAAATTGGAATCACCTGAGGAGCTGTTAAAATTACTGATGCCTGAGTCTCTCCAGCCCCGCCTTGTCCCCCCCCACCCCGTCCCCCACCCCCCGGCCAAGAGATTCTGGCTTCATTTGTCTGGGCTGAGGCTTGGCCACTGGAATTTTTTAAAAAAAACTTCAGCTGATTCTAATGTGCAGCCAAGGTTGGGAACCATTGGACTAGAGGGAAGAATGGAGTGACCTCAGGAGATACAGGAGGAAGCTTGGAGGGAAGAGAACAGCCTAAGTCATCCTAGAAGGGTGAACCACAGAGCCTTCTGTGACCTCATTCCCCAGGCCCCCATCGACACTGTGAAGAGGGTATTCGGAAAGAGAAGGCAATGGGGGAAAGGCTGGGATTTCTATGGCACCTCAGGAAGGTGGCCATGGAACCTTCTGTTTGGGGGCTACCGTCAGTCTTGGTTATAACAGTAGCTGTGACCCAGTAACTCCTTTGCGACAGTGCAGGACAAAGAGAAAGTGCTCCATAAGTGGCATCTCTTATTGCATCCTTTTCCTTCTCAGTCCTTTCTGGGCCTCTCTGCACGGGTGTTCTCTGGCCTAACATCTTATTTCCCTTCAATTCCACCATTTTCCAGGCATGGGAAGGAAGGCAAGAGAATGGCTTCCTCTGACCTAGAAATACCTGGGAGAATCTGGTATACGGTCTTCGGCAGGCATGAGAGTGAATGTTCTGCAGCTGCAGTTCCCAAAATGAATTCCTTAGATGCTGCTTCCTGAAGATGTTCTCCTCTGTGTCCACGCAAGCTTGGGAAACGCAGCGAGCTTCAGTGCCCTCGTTGAGATTCACGCTGCCCCTCAGGAGAGAAAATGCCCTGAGATCTTCCGCAGAAAGAGACCTGTTTGTTTTTCTTTAACTCTCATGTCCCAACTCATCTGGCCGTGGAATTGTTTTTTTCTGCTCAGCACATTAACATCTTGCCTCTTTCTCATGACACACTTTTGGGAAACTGCCCCAGAAACTACAATCGGTGGCTTCATTCACAAAGAACAAAGAAGGCAGCTGCATCCTGTACACACGAAATGGGGCAAGCACCCCAGTTGGGCCCTGGCCTCTCACTGAAACTGTGCCCTTTTCCACCGGCTCTACCACCCCCTTCCTGTTGCCATGGCAATGCCCCTGGAGAGTTAGGACCAGGCTCCCTATTCCTTTCCTACACCCGCCTTTGTGTCTAGAAGAGCACTGAACACGCAGTAGGTGATGTTTTGAAACATTGATTGATGGAGAGTTGGGGGGGTTCATTTGGACCATCTGCAGGTGGGCTGGGGAGGAAGAGACAGCATCCCATGGTTTGCATCTATATATCTGGTAGAAGAGCCAGCCAAGAGGGTGGGAGAGTGCAGGTCTGGGAACTCACATAGCCTTGGCATTGCCTGGTTTTTTGTTTTGTTTTGTTTGTTTAATGCTGGATCACAAATATTTCACAAATTAGGGATGGCGAAGGGCACATCCAAAAAAGAAAATATTTTGATTTCTTGGTATGCTTGGTTCAGGGGTGAATTTTTCTTTCAGTAAAACTTCTGGTCACGCTGCTTGCTAGGATGTTGTTTTTGTAATAAATAATTTTCTTTTAAGTCTGAGAAGAAAAGGATGTCCTACTTTCTCCTCTGTCTCTAACTGGTGACCGTATTTTCAAAGACCCAAACCAGGACACAGCCTGATTGATACACAGCCTCACAGAATATTTGAAATAGGGGGTCTGACAGGACCGAGTATTTGTGTGTGTGTGTGTGTGTGTGTGTGTGTGTGTGTGTGTGTGTCTGTGTTTAGATTTATTTTTTATTGAGGTGATATTGGTTTATAACATTATATGAGTTTCATGTGTACAGCATTATATCTCTACTTCTGTATGCCCTACAGCGTGCTCACCACTGAAAATTTAGTTTCCATCTGTCACCATATAGTGACTCGCTTTACCCAGTTGGCTCTCCACCCCATGCCCCACCAGAGGATACTCTGGTAGCCACTACTATGATCTGGGATAGATATTTGAAATGGAGGTGCCAGTCACTCTGAGAAAATCCTAGCTGCCGTGCTTGGATGCCTCATGAGTAGCATCATTTCTAAACTATAGAGTCAGTGAGGCCAATTTTGGTATCCATTGATGAAACCTGGGTACTATCCACATATTTTCTAAATTGATGTCCACATTTAAAATTTTATTTATTGCTGCAAAGAGCAGCCTTCCCAGAGAGGGGAAAAAAACCCCAGAAATTCTATTCAGTGTCTAAGTACATGAAAGACCCAGTTATCTCCAGTTTGCTCTGCTGCCGCAGCCTGACCTTGGGCACTCTATGAATGAAAGGTTTGTGGGCATCTGCCTGATGCAAACCAAGTGCCTGGGAAAGCCTCACACTACTGTTTCTGTCTCCCAGCCGGCTGAGAAGGCTTCCCAGGGTCTGCAAGTACCAGTTCTTCAGGCGTAAGCACTGGCAGAGGATAATAATTTAAATCAGCCGGTTCTTACTTTCTTAAGTGTGAAAAAAGGCCAGTGATTAGGAGTGCATGCATGTGTGCGTGTGATGGGCTAGCATTTGTGGAGAATCTGCTGTGGGCTGAGAACTGTACCTATAAGATATATAAACTGATGTCTGCTTATTGATATCTGTATCTAATAGATAGATATCAATTTATATATCTCTATCTATTGATATGTACATATTTACAGATAAATATAAATATATACCATTTCATATATGTCAGCTATATAGCTATATATATTTGTTTCAGATATGTATCTGAATATATATCAATATATATTGAATATGTATCAATATATCTATATCATTTAATTTTATTTTTATAACTTTGTTTTAGTACTAATAAGGAGAAAAGGAAATGGAAGCTGAAAGTGGGTAACTACATAATATGAACCACATAGGTCAGCCTGTAAATCTCAGCTTATTCGTATTCAGCTCTGACTCCTTTAAACAGACACTTGGGGCTTCCCTGGTGGCACAGTGGTTAAGAATCTGCCTGCCAATGAAGGGGACACGGGTTCGAGCCTTGGTCCGGGGAGATCCCACATGCAGCAGAGCAACCCATGCTCCACAACTACTGAGCCTGCGCTCTAGAGTCCACGAGCCACAACTACTGAAGCCCGCGTGCCTTAGAGCCCGTGCTCCGCAACAAGAGAAGCCACTGCAATGAGAAGCCCATGCACCGCAACGAAGAGTAGCCCCCGCTCACCGCAACTAGAGAAAGCCCATTCACAGCAACGAAGACCCAATGCAGCCAAAAATAAATTAAAAAAAAAAAAAAAAAAAAAAAGAGATGTCTGTTTCTTTAACCTTGGTCATGGCCAAGGGGGCATGTTTAAACCTCTGATAGGAGAGCATTTTCATGAATGAGAAATATGAGTCTCCCCATCTGCCTGCCTAGGGCCCACATTCCAAGTGGGATGATCAATACAGCACCTACCTCTTCTTGCATGATTTTACAGCAGGATCTACCTCTTTGAGAAAGGACCACAAGACTGTAGACTGGAGACGCCAACAGGACACAAACAGTATTAGAATAGGCGTGTAAAATGCAAAAGCTACTTTTTGTATATAACAACATAAAAATTCTTATTTCCCTAAGTTGGAAGAACCATCAAATAAAACAAATTAAGACTGTAAGATGAGAGTGGGATGAATTGGGAGATTAGGACTGACATATATACACTACCATGTGTAAAATAGCTAGCTAGTGGGAACCTGTTGTATAGCACAGGGAGCTCAGCTTGGTGCTCTGTGATGACCTAGACGGGTGGGATGGGGGGGTGGAGGGAGGTCCGAGAGGGAGGGGATATATGTATACATATAGCTGATTCGCTTCATTGTACAGCAGAGACTAACACAACATTGTAAAACAATCATACTCCAATTAAAAAAAAAGACTGTAAGATGAAAGGCTAGGGGCCTTGGATTGTATTGATTTCTGAAAGAATGGCTGGTTAGCACAAAAGAATGAATAATTAATGAAATTTCAGTGTCCACCCTCAAGAGTCTAGGCTAGCACTGTCCAGTAGGAATATAATGAGAGATGCAAATGTGAGCCACATATGTAATTTTAAATTTGCTAGTAGCCACGTTTAAAAAGTAAAAAGAACAAGGTGAAATAAATTTTGACAATGTTATTTAACCTAATATATCTAAAATATTATCATTTTAACATATAATAAATTGTTAATAAGATATTTTACATACCAAGCCTCAGAAATCTGGTATCTTATACTTACAATATATCTCAGTTCTGACTAACCACATTTTAAGTGCCCAGTAGCTGCATGTGGTTGGTGGCTACATACTGGAAATCAGATTCAGACCTTTAAATAAACTTAACCTAGTAGTTATAAGGCTGAAAAAAAATGGAAGTCATCTAAATATTTGACAATGCTTTATAAACAATCATCCATCTATACAATGGAATCTTAGGTATTCATTAAAAATAATGTTATTGAAGAGAATTTATATAATATGTGTTCAAGAGATAGCGGGAGCTAGAGTCTAAATAACACTTTATTTTTTGCCAGAAAGACATGTTGTTTATTTTAGATGAAGTAAACTGAATAATATACAAACATCAATTCTCTCCAACAGAGTTAACTGACAATTACATTTAAGTCAAAGTCATTAATAAATGTGGATACTGATAATTCAACATATGACGGGAGAATATTATCTATGCTACTTTTCACTCTAATTTCACCTAAAACAATAACTATACTTTATTTGTGTCCATGGTCATAAATTAATAACACCTCAAAAAATTCAAATTCCATCTAGATAGAGCAATAGCAAGTGTTAAATAACTCTTTAAAGACAGCGTGCTCTAAAAGGGAGCAGAGAAATGGAGCCGAAGTGAAAGAGGGATGTCGGGGCAACACAGGTTTGTTCCTTATTTGTTTCTTTGTTTCAGATGGGAGAGATTACAGTATGTTTGCTAACTGACGGAATGGGGGGAACAATTGATAAGAAGTGAATTTCAGAGTGAACCTTTGAGCTGGTGAAAGGAAGTTGGATAGAGTGTAGAATGGAGACAGTGGCGTTAGGACCAGACAGTTCATCCTCTGTACCAGGGAAGGCAAAGCATGTGGGCACACGTGTGGCACTGGGAGATGGCGGGGGAGAATGCAGAGGTCCTCTTCTTATTCCTTCAACTTGCTCGGTGAAATAGGAAGCAAATGTTGTATCCCAAAGGAGTTACTCCAGGGTGCTACACGTGTTTCTCTCCATTAAGTGGGAATTACGGGCATTTTAAGTGATCTTCTTTTTGCTTTTGTAGTTTTGATTTCTAATAAGTGTGTAATATTATATATTTTTTCTTAGTAGTAGGTGTCATCTCCCAGTGCCCTCCTTTCCTGCTGCTCATAAAGGTGATCCTAACCAGTCCTGCCATTTACCCATTACATGTCCTTGAAGGAGTTACTTGTGTCTTGGGTTCTTCGTTAGTAAAATGGGGGATGTTGATGTCTGTGCTATTTAATCCACTGGGTTGGAAGAGTATTAAATGAGAAAATGTAAGCAAAAATACTTTGAAAAAGAATCAGCAAGGCATGGATATAAAATGTTCTTGCTGTGGTTATTTCTGGTCTTGATAGGGAAGTATGAGGCAGGGGCGGGATCTAAGAATAGGATGGAATCATCAATTCACCTCTCACAAGCTACAAAATAGTTTTAAGAGCAAAAACTACTTTTCTGATTCAGACAGTGCTGCATTCTTTTGTTAAGCTTCTGATGAAAAGCTTTATGCTAAACTCTGGAAAACAAAATATGAAACATGTTTCCTTTGCTGTTACATTAGGTTAACTTGATTATTTGACGCTCTAAGCTAAACTGTTTCCTACTGAGACACGCTTTTCTTTTTTTTGGCTTCAGATACATTAATTGTGACATTTACCCACATTTTTGCATTTGTATTCAAAACCACCCAGAGAATATATAACCATGATTATTCTTTTGTTGTTTCTTTTCAAATTACTGTAATTGCATTGTTAGATATGCTTCAGCACATGGGCCCTGCTGGTTTGTCATCATTAGACACCTTCACAGAGCTCTACTAAATAAAAAAATCACAAGATGAAGATAAAACGACTTATTTAAGGCACTTGGCATGAATTAAGTAATGATAGTGGAGTCACATAACACTTCCTCAAGTGTAATTCTGAACTGCTTTTGTGTTTCCTGGCATTTGAATATTTCATTGTCAGCCTCAAGGATTATAAGATGAAAAGACAATACAGAGTTTTTGCTGTTGTACAACGTGTAGACTATTAAAGATAAATGCTCGTTAATCTTTGCTTTCAACTTATTTGCATCTCCTCCTTTTTTATTGTTAGTGTGACCCCAGCTTTAAAGACCATTTTGAAAAATGAGAAAAACACAACCATCTCATCATCTGAATGTAACCATTTCGTATTCTCGGTCCATCTTTGTTCTTTCACATATACAGCCGTCCATGGTTGTAATATAAATTGCAAGGTAAATTCTATGTATGCAATTTTGAATATGAATTTGTGGAGTTGTATTTAAAAGAGTGTTTCTCAGGTACAGAATAATTGCCCAAGTTATGTCAAAACTTGATTGTGTTAGAAAAATACTGAGATCAGGAGACCTTGTGGGGAGGAAAACCCTCTGGATGGGGGGTCAGGAGTGAGATCTGATGTGGTTGTGGTAGATGTCTTCTCAGATGGTCCTTGATTAAAATTTTGAGCATTTTTAGCTCCTATTTTGATGAAAATCCTATGATTTACGCTGTCTCAAAACCATTTCAACAACGAAATGTTTTTCACAATTGCTGTCGCTTATTTCACACACCACCATGTTTCCAGCTTGTGGTAGGTTGATTGCAAATGTGACCCCAATGTTTTACCCCTCCTTGTATCCTCACCCTTTGCAATGTGACTTTGCAACTATTCCCATTAAGAAATACAATCTGTTCACCATCCCTGGCATCTGGGCTGTGCTCCTGTTATACTTTGGCCAGCGGGATGCAGCAGAAGCAATAGTGGGTCAATTCCGAGCTTAGGACTCAGAGCTTGTCCTCAGAGATTGTGTGCACATCCACAATAGCCTGCACCAGCCTGCCGGAGGATGAGAGACCATGTGGATTAGGGCCAAGTCAGCCCAGCAGAGGCTCAGCCCCCAGCCAACCACCAGCTGACCACAGATGCATGTGTGAGCCCAGTCAAGATGAGCTGAGCAGGCCCAGGTGAGCAGATCTGCTCAGCTGAGAACTCATACATGGTTGCTCTTTTAAGCCACTGAGTTGTAGGGTGATTTACTGTACAGAATTATTTTGGTAATACGTAAGTGATATAAAGTTCTAGCACATTTTGACACTTGGCAAATTCTATTGGATAATTTTTCCCCTTGAGTTTCTGTGGTCACAGTAAGTTAATATTGGAGTGGGAGGCTACAGAGAGGACACATGCTTGGCTTCCATTGCCATTACCCATCTTCCGTGAAAAGCCAAGGATTGGTAGAGACTATAGACTGACTGAGATGTACTTTGAATCCCCACTGAATGCTTGAGCTCAGACAATCTACCCTAGGGCTTTCATGCTTCTTTCTTCAATGGGCTGAATGTGACGTAGGACTGCTGTTATTTTATTTTTTCCCTTTTTTAACGAATCCATCAAGCCTATAATCTCTTCTCAACAGATTTTCAAGTGAGCAGGAAACTGAAAAAGATAAATAAAAGTTGGAGTGGTATTGTTAAAGGAGAAATGGTCTCCGTAACTGCAGGCACCATCTAATTAACCTCAGAATCAGGCAAGGACCCTGAGAATAGAAGTGCCCAATTCACAAGCAACTAACTCAACCACCTGAAATTTAAGCAATTCATCCTTTTGTAGGGGAGGTGCTGCGGCTGCTGTTGTTATTTATTTTCATTCTAATTTTAAATGATTTAGGGTATAGATGTACCTTCATTCAGATGCAGTATTTCTCAGTACAGTGTGTGTGTGACAGATTCCTCCTATGGAGTTACGTCACTGATGGGCTCAGGTATCTCACAGGTCAAGTGAGTTCCCAGACAGCAGTAACCCCTCAGCAAACAGCCAGTTTTGTCCTCTGTATGGCATTGAGTTCCTGATTTCTTATTAATATGCCCTGATAAGCAGGTTGATTTAATCTATTTGAGGAAGAGGGAGAATGAACTAAATCTGTTCTTCCTCCATCTTTTAAACATTCATTGTACACGTTCCATGGTAAAAACGGCACATACGATTACTATCATTTTTATTTTTAATTAGAAAAAATATTTCTGCTCATTTCACACATCTTATTGTACAGGAAACAGTCTTACATACGTATCTGAAATAATGTACCATCGCACAATTTGTTTAAAGGCAAAGCACCACAGGTAAAGCTAATCAGCTGTCCAGGGCTCTCACCTGATGGGATCTTCCTTCCTGATTTTACATTAATTTCTGAAAGTCAGAAATGTCATCTCCCAAAAAATGTTAAGGGGTTTGTAAAAAATAATTACTTTATTCAATATGATAGCTGTAGAAATGGAGTATATTTTCTTTAAGAAACGAAAAACGTAGAAGAAAATGGCAGGTAACATCATCAGCACGGCAATATAGACCAGCAGAAAAGATTCTGTTGTAAGCCTGTCTCCTTGATACCAAGAAGACATTCTAGTCCAAGCTTTTAATATGCTTCCTGTGTTTTCACTAGATGCTTCTTTTCTGTTGCTTTTCATTCATCCTTTTCCATATTTCAAATCAGAGTGTTGGTATAGCCTTTAAAACTTCATTAACAGGAGCAAATCCAGTATCCATTGATTTATTCTCAAAAGGCACTCTCACCCATCAGATTGCCCAGCAGTTTCATTCTCATGAATACTCTAGCCATGAGAAAACTCAACAGAACACAGATGAATCCAGTGAATACAAGAAGGAGTCTGGGGCTTCCCTGGTGGTGCAGTGGTTAAGAATCCACCTGCCAATGCAGGGGACATGGGTTCGAGCCCTGGGCCGGGAAGATCCCACATGCTGCAGAGCAACTGAGCCAGTGAGCCACAACTACCGAGCCTGCGCTCTAGAGTCCACGAGCCACAACTACTGAAGCCCCTGCACCTAGACCCTGTGCTCCGCGACATGAGAAGCCACCGCAATGTGAAGCCCACGCACTGCAAAGACGAGTAGCCCCCCCTCGCCGCAATTAGAGACAGCCCACGTGCGGCAACGAAGACTCAACACAGCCAAAAATCATAAATAAATTTATATTTTAAAAAAAGTATTAAAAAAAAAGAAGTCTATTTAGTTTTGGAGTGTTTGGTGCCTTGGATCAGTCGAGGATTATGAAACCCAAACCTCCCACTGTAGACAGAAAGCTGGATGTGAGTCCTTCATACTATGTCGTCCATTTACTCCCTAGGCCAAGAAGGCTGTGGGCCTCTGCTGCCCGTGCTCATCAGTCACAGAGCCAACACTTGAAGTTCGACAGTAACACCATAAATTGTTCCTCCGGCATTGAGGAAGTAAGACACCACCACCAGAGTGCACACCATCACGGTCAATGGCAATGTGCACCCAGGGTGGCTTCCTCAGCCTCGGACTGGGTCATTCGAACACTAAGAACAGGACTCGGTACAAAGCCTCCGTGTTGGTCATGGCAGGGGAGGCATTCCACAATTATTTTTAAAATTATTTTAAAAATTTGTTTTATTCAAGTATAGTTGACTTACAATGTTGTGTTAATTTATGCTGGACAGCAAAGTGATTCAGTTATACATATACATAATCTTTTTCATATTCTTTTCCGTTATGGTTTTTTTTTTTTTTTGCGGTACGCGGGCCTCTCACTGTTGTGGCCTCTCACTTTGCGGAGCACAGGCTCCGGACACGCAGGCTCAGCGGCCATGGCTCATGGGCGCAGCCGCTCCACGGCATGTGGGATCTTCCCGGACCGGGGTACGAACCCGCGTCCCCTGCATCGGCAGACGGATTCTCAGCCACTGAGCCACCAGGGAAACCCTCTGTTATGGTTTATCATCGGATATTGAATATAGTTCCTGTGTTATACAGGAGGACCTTGTTTATATTTTTTTATAGTTGTAAAGTACAGAAAAATAGAAGGAAGAAAAGTAGACCCTCATAATCCTATGAATAGCTTTGGAGCATTTATTTCCAGTCTTATAAGTATTTTTCTAGACATAATTGGAAATGCAAATGAATAACCAAACAGAAGACACATATAAAACCTAAATAGGGGGAGGAACAAAGTCAGAAATTCAAGTGGATTTGGAAGACGAGTGCCATGTGCCATTAAAGAGTGAGAGTGATCCAGGTGCCAGAGGGTGGTGGTAGTGAAGAGCAGGGTGAAGTTGTGGACAGGCAGGCTTAGGTCAGGACTTGGCAGAGAGCAAAATTCACCATTAATAACAAAAAGCAGAGCGGACGTAAATCTGGAGCTTCGTAAGTGCCAGGCATCGTGCTAATCGCTCTCTATATGGTAACCCATTTAATCCTCTTAACAACCCTGTGATTAAAGTGTTACTGTTACCCCCATTCACACAGGAGGAAATATTATATAACTCGCCCAAGGGTGGAGCTGGGGTTCAAATCCATGCCGTCTGTTTACAGTGTACTTGCTCTTAAATGCTATGTGACTATTTTATTATTTTCTTTATTATCATTGTCAATCTGGACTCCCCACGGGACTCCAACAGGCACCTGAGCCATTTAGAAGGAGCACGTTTGGCACAGCTGTGGAGAGTGTCACCTCACCATTGCAACGATTTTTTTTTTTTTTTTTGAGGTACGCGGGCCTCTCACTGTTGTGGCCTCTCCCGTTGCGGAGCACAGGCTCCGGACGCGCAGGCTCAGCGGCCATGGCTCACGTGCCCAGCCACTCCACGGCATGTGGGATCTTCCCGGACCGGGGCACAAACCCGCGTCCCCTGCATCGGCAGGCGGACTCTCAACCACTGCGCCACCAGGGAAGCCCCCTGCAACGATTTTTTGACTTTCAAGCATGTTCCTCTGAAACCGAAATCTGAGTGTCATCCATCACTGTTGATTTGTGCTAGTGCCTAACAGTACCTTTGCTTCTTTCCACTTTTCTTTCAGAGCACAATAAATTATATTCAAACGGCAGTCATGGAGGAAACTTTCCTTTCCACCTTCATCAACAACGCTGATCGATGGGCGCGAAAGCCCCTGGCAAGCAGCATCTGCTCTAACTCAAGGATCCCCGCCCGAGCAGAGGATGAAATTAACAGACACAGAGCAATTTTGCAGCTCAACATTTGTGCAAGTCTGGCACATGCACACATCATTAGCAACTCTATTTGAGAAGCAGGATCAAGAAGGTGAGCAGGAGAGGGGATCTCATTAAAGAGATATTCAAGGAAGAGGAAATTCAGAGCATTTAGGTAAAGCTTCATGGCTAAAATAGATGAACAAATAGCCAGGTAAGTTTGGGAGGTGTTGACAGACAATTTACGTAATTTTGCCTCTGCATCTTCCAAAACAGAGTCATGTTATGCTGCCTATTTTACTTAGCTCTGTGGGCTAGAACGAAGCCTTTATGAGGGCAAAGATTTTGCTGTCCTGTTCATTGCTGTAATCTGGGCTTGTAGCATGTGAAATTAAATATTCATGGAATGAGTTAATGCATACTTGTTCAAAGCTTACCTTGAACTGAGCTAGGCAGATAAGGTCTGGCATGCTCAGCAGG
>NW_006783436.1:458748-467464 GCF_000442215.2 Lipotes vexillifer | reverse complement strand
AGCAGGAATCAAAGCAATATGCGTGCCAGAAGAATGGTAACTTCTAACTAAAACTGATTGTTAATTACAGTGTATGGAATCAGTGGTAAAATATTAGTGGAATGCCTCTCGTGCGCCCACCATTATTCTAGGCAACAGAGGAGATACGATAGAAACACAGCACAAGGAAGATTGTGATTGGCCAGGCATGCTCTAAGTTCATTACTAAAGGCTTGCTATTGGCCAGGCATGTTCTCATTTCATTATTAGCATTAGCATGTTCAATTCTGTCAACACCACCTACGGGGTAGGTTGGTAAAGTACAAGTGTGATCATCTCCGTTTGACATACAAGGCAACTAGTACCAGGTCAGTTTAGTAACTTGCCCAGAGTTCTAGGCTGGCAAATGTGGAGCTGGGATTCCCCCCACCATGCTCTTTACTGCCATTCTCTGTGTTCTCAGCCCGTTAGGAACTTACCCTTCATTTGAGGACACAAAAGGAACACATATGAAGCAGAGAACAACTAAATCTTAAACTCTGTGGCCTTGGCAGCAAAAGGGAGAGAAGTGTAGACTGGAGTTTTGAGAGAGAACTTCTGGAAGGGGGCTGTATTAGATCTGTCTAGAATTCATCATTGGTTTGTCTGTATATCCACGTCTCCATCCTCCCATCTACTCATCCACTCAATCTTCCCATACACTCACTTAACAAACATTTTTTGAGCTCCAACTACGTGCCAGGCCCTGAGCACTGTGGTGGTGGATTTTGTGCTGAACTAGTCATATGTTAGCAGTCTTAGCTTCTCTGCCTGGGAGGGCTAAGATGAAACCACACACACGCACCAACAGAGGGTCTCCTCTAGGCAGGACCGTTTGGTGCTGTCTATCAAAACTGAGAATGTGCATACCTTTAGTACTGCAATCCCGCCTGCTGGAATTTACCCGTGGTAAAGTGACCTGTGCACAAGGGTATTCTCTGCTGTACTGTTTTCCACAAGAAAGTATTAGAAATAGTCCCACGTTCATCAAAAGGGGACTGCTTAAATAAAACATGAGAGTACACCCAAAGAGATTACTAAGCAGCCGTAAATAGAAGTGAATAAGGTAAAATGAGAATATCTTTAAGACATTTAAGTGAAAAATATCAAAGAGCATATGTATAGTGGGCTACCATTTAGGTAAAAGATGGGGAATATAAACATACTTGGTAGGATATCTATAAAGTATCTCTGGAAAGATACACCAGACACTGATCACATCTGTGGCTTTCAGTGGAGGGAGCAGGTAGTTGAATGGCAGGAGAGATTTTCACTGGATACCATTTTATATATTTTGAATTTTGAACCTTGTAAATGTATTGCCTATATTCCCCTACAAAACACTCTTTTTCTTTCAAAAATTCATGCACCCAGACCCAAGTATTAGTGGTGTATCTACGAGTGCCAGAGTTTTCATTTTGGTTCCCTGAATCTTTCAAGGCACCGAGAATGGAATCTTAGGTGCCAGAATGGAGTGACATCTGGAACCCACAGCAGCCTGACTCGTACCTGAAGTGCTGTGACATTTGGTTTCTGTCCTTGGCTGGCCCAGAAGTGCCTTGGCTGGCACTTCCTCTTCCTTGGCCGAGGGGCTTCTCCCCAGACCTTGGGTTTGCAATTTGCAAGACGGTGGTCAGGGTGGGCCTCACTGAGAAAGTGATATTTGTTCAAGGCTTGAAGTCAATGAGGGAATGAGTCCCGAGGGTATTGGAGGAGGGATTCCAGAAGGATGGAATAGCAAGGTCCAAGAATTGGAGGCAGGAGTATGCCGGGCAAGGTGGCAGGTGTGCCTAGAATGGAGTAAACAAGAGCTGAAGACGAGTAAGCGGCAGTCTGTGTGGGGCTGAGGGAGGTGTGGACGGGAGGTCTTCCTCTCCCTTCCTTGAGATTCGACATACAGACACTGCCTGTTTGTCCATCTCATGTCCCAGTTCTGCCAACTTGCTGCTGCCTGGCTCTTGAGACCCAGTCCCTGTCCTGCACTCAGATCTGGTTTTGGTTTCATGGCCTCATACCCAGTCCTGGTGACCAGTCCAGGGACCTGGTCTCTCCCAGGTTGGGAAATGGAGCCTGAATTCCAGTTTGCACTGGAAGTGCAGCCAGTTCAGTCCCAACAGGGACTATGGGCACCGTGAGGACAGACAGGAGCAAGGAATGCAGAGACTCATCTTTCAACCCCCGTGCTACGTTGGGCTTCCTCATAATTCTCAAATGGCACACCTTTACCTCGGGTACCCTTGGACTTGGATCCCTCATCCTCAGTCACTCCTTCACCACCTTGTGTGACTCACTTCCTATTTCACTCAGATGAGTCTCAAATGCCCTGCTCCTCAGAGAGGCCTTCCCTGACCTCCTGATGTAAGGCAACACCTCCTGTCCCCCCAATCCCCTTACTTGCCTGAATATTTTCAATACACATATGGAGGTGTTTGTTGTCTGTCTCTCTCTGCTTGAATACCAGCGTGGGTGCAGTTAGGACTTTATCTAGAACCCCCAAACCTGTGGGGGGTTTGGCTTCCTGGTCCTTGCCTCAGTGAGTGAGTCTGGTTCCTGATTTTGGTCCCTCCCAGTCATCCGTGTCCCACTGGAGAACCAGGCTCTGCCCATGCTGGAATGGGGAGTCCTAGGAATTAGGAGTAGACGTACCTTTAGCTAGAATCGTATTAGGGCATCCCAGGAGCACCATGCCCTAACTCTGTTCCCTATCCTGGAGCAGAAACACGCAGACATGAGGAGACAGCGTCCTCCAACATTTTACAGGAAGAAAATACAGGGTCCTTGCTCAGAATTGCATTTCCCTTGATCTTAGCAGAGCTTTAAGAGGAGTGTGAAGTGCTCATAATTTTAAGGATCACGCTTGTCATGATGTGACAATCTACTTTTGTTCTTACTGATTCTTTGTTCTTGAGAAGCAGCTTTGTTGCTAGTAGACTGGGGTTCAAATTCTGGCTCTGACATTTGCTGACATTGGGCAAATAAAGCCTTTCTGGGCCTGTTTCCTCATGAACAATGGGCTGGAGGGGTGCATAGGAATGAGGGGTAATGTCTACCTCCCTCCGTTAGCAGATGGAAAGTGTGGAGTACGGTCTTTGGTACGTAGTAGGTGCTTATTTAATGTTCAGCTCTCTCCTCCTTCCTCAGCCCTCCTCCATATTCCCCACCATGAAAGGTATTTTCCATGTACTTAGTGGTCCAATATCGCCTGCAAGCTGTGAGGACTTGAAAATGCAGCACATGATCTTTGAGTTCTTCATAATTTATTATGCCATTGGATGTTCCACATCCTGGTCACAGGTCTAACATCTGTAAGAGCTGGTCAGTTAACATATTGTTGTTGTTGTTGTTGCTGATGGAATCACACTACATCTTGGTCAGTCTTTTCACACATGCATAGGTAAGTTAGTCAGGGTATTGGCTCAGCTGCTACAACAAAAATACCTGCAAATGCTGTAGCCTCAATAGGATAGGAGCTTGTGTCTTTATTACATAATAATCTAGAAACAAGTGGTAGGTCTAGGTCAGAGGCTCTGAGCTAGGAGGGCATCCAGAGACCTAGGTTCCTTCTGTCTTGTTGCTCTGCAAGTCCCTAGCGTGGTGTTTTTGTCCACACGATCAAAGCTAGAGCAACACCACTTTATCTGCATTCCGGTCAGAGAGAAGGAGGCGGGAGAGGAAGTCCACAGTGAGTCCATTTCTTTTAGGGAAATTGCACTCCAGTTCCTTTGGCGCAAATGTGGTCACACGGCCACGCTTGGCTGCAAGGGTGCTTGGGAAATTTTACTTCTACCTCCATGGCCGTGGGCTCTGCTAAAACTTGATAACTGGGGATCTATTATCAAAAGGAAGAAGAGGAGAGTGGATTTGGGGAACAGCAGTCTCAACACCCCTGGTCTGAAGGGAACCAGGCAAGAATGTGCCTGGCTAGGTTGGGGCAAGACCATGACCACTGGAAAAAGGCAACTGCTGACAGAGGTGGGTTTTAGGTAAATAGTGGGTATGCACTTCCCCCTCCCATTTAAAAAAATGTCGTCCAACAAAACTGAAGGTAAACGATTCCATGCCCATACTGTGTTTGTAAGGGTTTCATGCCATTCTGATCAGTCCAGTGGGTTGCTTTAGAACCCATTGGAAGTTTTTTGAAACTCAGAACCAAGGTTTTACCTCAAGTCATGAGGCTTTTGTGACCCTTGATGATCTTTAGGGTCACTACAGAAACAGAAAGCTGGTGTGGCCCATGGGCTCCTTGGATGGTACCTGTGGTCACAGGCACAGCATCTCGACTAGGATACCAGGGCTTGTCACTTGTCACTTCACTTTTACTCCAGCATCCATGCTTCAGTCTCCATTTCCATTAACAAGGGCCAGAAGAAGCAGAACGCCACAGAATTTGGGGGAGAGGCTCACTCTTAACAGTTGTTAAGTTCTCTGCCAATGTCAACTGCAGCTGCATTGTGACAGATTTACCTCCAGGATCGCAGACTGAGCTAAAGTAGACAGAGCAGATAGTAAAATTAGCTCACGTTTGTATTATTATTATGGAGTTGAAAGGACCATTTTACATCAGTTCAACCTTTTGGTCGTCTCATTTGGGGTGGATTATTATGTTGTTATTGCTATTCTTTCCAGGTGACAGATGAAGCAACTGAAATGCAAAGAGATTATGGGTATTATTCAAGGACACGTAGATGGTAGGTGGTAATACCCATGATGCCAAGTAAGATTGATTTAAAAAATTAAATCAGGACATGTTTGTTGAAAGAATGGGTAAATACAGATAATAAGTATGGTCATGTCAGAAAACTTTGGACTCTGTCATAATAGTGAAGAGAACTCTTGTGGGCACTTCAGTGAATGTTCCACTTCCTCCTGATTTGTACTAGGGAATGGTACCAGCACTACAGACAAGTGCTCTGTGTCTAACTTGTCACATTTCTTGGCCACTCTCTAGTGGATAAAGCGGTTTCACACATATCAACAGGCCTGTAAACTCACCAAGGATTGGGCCTTAGTGTTATTTCCCACTGTGGCCACTGCAGGGCCTTGCACATAGTAGGTACCTTCTGAATTTCCATGGGAGGAGTGCTCTCATTGGTTCTCAGGACAGCTCAAGAGGGTAAGCAGGACAGATGATGTCCCTGTAGAAAAGGCCCCGACACTGAGGCTCGGGGTGGCTGAGGGACAGGCTGAGTGACCCAGAGCTAAGAAGCAGTGCTGGGACAGTGGTTTCCAGGTTTCTGACACCCATGTTTCTTGCATTGTCCCACACCCAGATCAGCCCTTTAGCTCCCTTCTCTCTGGATCCGAAGCACTCACTTACAGGCACTTCATAGGGCCATCTAAGTATCATTTTTCTCTCAGAAGAAGCCTCAGTCTTTTTTTCAGGAAATAAATTCAGAACTTGGGACAACTGGTCTGGTTCTTGCTCCCTTTCAGTAAATGTGGAAACGCATCCATTAGAAAATGCAATTCCAGTTCTCGAAAATACAAGTGGGCTTTCTTCCCCAACATCCTTGCTACAAAGAATTTGGTCACAGTTCTATTTTATCACTTGATTTTTCTGAAAAATGAACAGGACAAGAAAAACTTCCTTCGGAGTCCTCAAAGCCTGACCTTGACCTTTGTCTCCCAAATCAAACCTTCTTCTCTTTGCACAGTTGGGCTGAACTAAATTCTATCCTCTGGAGATGACCTCCATTTCTGATTCCCATTGACCCTAAGATTCACTACCCAATTTGCACCTCAGACCTGATCCTCTTGTTCTTCAAGTCCCTCTCTTGACAAATGGCATCATTTATAAGTAAAAATCCCAGGAGACACCTCCCCTTCCTCCTATGGCAGGCAGATTGTATAATGGCCCCCAGTGATCCCACCTCCTGCTGTTCACACTCTGGTGTAATCCCCTCTCTGAGCGTGGGCAGGAGCTGTGATTTGCTCCTAACAGACAGAATATGGCAAAGGTGATGAGGCGTCCCTGCTGTGATTAGGGTACATAAGGCTGTGGCTTCTGTCCTGCTAGAAGTCTTTCTCTCATTGACTTTAATAAAGCCAGCTGTTACGTTGGGGAGGCCCACATGGCAAGGAGCTGAGGGCAGCCTCTAACCCATAGCCAGCAAGGAATTGAGGCCCTCAAGCCAACTGAATTCTGTCGCTAACCACGCGAGGTTGGAAGCGGATCCTTCTCCGGTCGAGCCTTTAGGTGAGATCCCAGCCCTGACTGACAAGCTGACTGCAGCCTAATGAGATGCCTTGAAGCAGAGGCCCCAACTAGGCCACACCTGGATTCCTGACTGATAGAAAATTCAAGATAACAAGTGTGTGTTGTTTTCAAGCCACTACATTGGTGATAATTTGTTACACAGAAGTTGATAAGTAATCCACTTCATGGTATCTAACTGGGCACTGAGTTCTACTGACTCCTCCTGTCAGAGTTCTTGAATTTCTATGTTCTTCCATACTTCTGGGGCCTTTGCTTTGTGTCAGTCCTCATCGGCCTTGTTTGGATAAAACCACTGCCTCCTGTGTCAGGCAGGGTCCCACAGGAGCCAGAGGCAGTCTTAGAGGGTCTAACTGAAGAGCGACATGGACAGGTTAGGAGCACCCAGGGACTGGCAACAGCATGATGCCATTATCACCCCAGACTTAAAGGGGCAAGGGGAGCCAGTGGTGGTACCATGTCAGGTGGAAGCTGACATGGAAAAGGGGTTGTCCGGCCATAGCTGTGGCTTTAGTTAGAGAGAACACAGCAGCTGCCAGATGGTGGGAAGGCAAGGGGAATAGATAAATAGGTACCCCAGCCTCTCCCTCGTCCTGTCCTCTAGTCTCTCCTGTCTCCCACGGGGCAAATTCATTCAGAAGCCGGATTGGTCTTCTTCTGCCCTTGGACTTGGACTTACACCATCAGCTTCCCTGGTTCTCAGGCCTCTGACTCAGACTGAATTATACCACCAGCTTTCCTGGGTCTCCAGCTGGCAGATGGCAGATTGCAGGAATTCTCAGCCTCCATAATTATGAAAGCCAGTTCCTCATGATAAATCATTCTCTCTCGATCTGCCTCTCCCCATATTTCATACACACACACACACACACACATACACACACACGCACATAAATATACACACATATATATACCATCCGGGAGATTTAGCACTTTGATTTGATATGTATGTTTACTGGTTGTTTCCTTTTGCTCTCAAGAGCAGGGACTTTGGTTTATTTATCTTTTTATCCCCAGGGTCCAGAACAAATAGAAGTCCAGTTGTTCCTGGCATCAGAGCAAGCTCCGTGGTGTAGAAAGCCCTCACTTGGGTGGAGCCACAAAGAGGTGGAGGTGGACAGCAAGCTGAAGCTAGGATGTGGCGAGGGTGGGCCAGCTGTGGGTCCACTACATCTGGCCTCCTGGACTGGGAGAGGAAGACAGCATGAAATCTTTGTTTCCCATTTAAAAATACCTTCTCCTGGGGGTCAGTCAGCTTCTTTGAGGCAGGCTCGTCAAATATTTTTGGAAGATTACAAAGAGAGTCGGGACTTTTAGTCATTAGTTTTAATTACTGTGGATACTCCCCCTTTAAAAAGGGTCCTGTTTTGGACAATGAATTAATTGATCGCACTACCCCTAGAAAATGGCTGTGACTGCGTCCACCCCACAGCCATCATAAAGAGCCGAGTTTTCTGTGTCCACTTCTGTCCTGATCGGGGAAGGACCAGGACTACGGTATGCTGGGAGCTCCTCTCTTGCCTCCTGGCACAGGACCGCTGGACACACAGAGGGCTGGGAGGGGCCCTCATCCCACTCAACAGCCTGCAGCCTTCCTCCCTGCCCTCCCTGCCCACACTGCCCTCCACTTGTCTAGCTTTCAGTGCATCCTCACTTCCGAGGTTCCAGTCCAAATTCCTCTGGGACTAGAGGCTGCCCCAGCTCCCCAATCAGCTGTGACCTTGACCTTCCCATCTCTTCCAGCCCCTTTTCCCTAGAGCTGGACCCAGCTCCCTGATCCTCCTTTGACCTATGCCAGATAGGATGCACTCACATTTTTTACCAAGAGGCCCACTCCTTGCCCCACACGCTTGGCTCAGACGCTTTGAGTCCCAGCATGACGCTGGACTTGAGTTCGTCCCGCTGCTTGGTCTTGGGGCTGGGCTGCTGGACCTTCTCTGGAAAACTTTGCCCTCTACTATTTCAGAGATTTTGCTCTTGTTTCCATCTGGAGCAAGTCCTGTAATTCCCAGTGTCCTCTGTGACCAAGACTGTCTGGATTATAACAAGATTTGGCACAGAGTGTGCTGAAATAAATGAGAAAAACTGGAAGGGCTAGGAATGGTGAGTTCCATGAGATTCATGCATCTGTTCATTCATTCATAACTTTGCTCAAATATCGCTGAAATATCTAGCAACGCAGTTCCAGACGCACAGCAGGCATTTAGTGTTTGTGGGATTGTACAGACAGGAGACAGATACAGGGCTTCTGACAGCCAGATGGGTGAGAGTGAGGGTTCAGCAACCCTAATTCCTCCTCCACTCAGCTCAGGGTGTGGATTCCCCTCACGAGTCAGGAAGGATGGGGTATGCATTGTATCGATACTTAGTGCATCAGCTACATGACTCTGGGGATGATAATAATGTTGAGATCTTTTTTTGCTCTGGCTTCAAGTTTCCATGAAGCAGGTAACCCTGGCCTCTTTCTGCTCCCTGTTACTCTTT
>NW_006783436.1:458189-458710 GCF_000442215.2 Lipotes vexillifer | reverse complement strand
TCTTTCCCCGGCGTGCTCCATACCTGGCTGTTCACATGAAGGATCTGTTCAGCTCTGCTCTGAGCTTCATGGGGCCAGGCCTCTGGAGGAGACTCTGTGATGATCCGGAGCTGCTTGGCACTGCGCGATGCATTTAATTCTGGGGAGTTCTAAGCTCTAAGCTGTGTTTTCCCTTATCAGCTATATTATACTAGAGAACACTCGATCTCCATTTTCCATGGATACCTATGTCTACCTATCAATTAGTTCTCAACTTCAGTGGGAAAGAGGGATATTAATTACTGGATCTTTTCAAAGCCCACCAAGTAGGTCCAATTTCATAGGGTTGGTGTGAGGATTAAATGAATCTTTAAGGTAAGCTTGGCACTTAGTGAGAGCTCAAAAACGTAAGCTATTGTTATTATTAGTATTATTATTATTATTCCTATTATTAGTTATTACTGTGGAATAATAATAGTAACAGGAACCCGATTCCTCACAATACCTAGTCGAGAGGGAAAGAGGAAACTATTAAATAAGCC
>NW_006783436.1:439645-458141 GCF_000442215.2 Lipotes vexillifer | reverse complement strand
GGGAAAGAGAACACTATTAAATATGCATTTCAAGCATTGACAAATAATGTTGTGAACAAGGGAAAGACAAGTGGACAGAAATGCTCACTGCAAAGTGGGAATTGAGAGAAAGGAAGTGAGCCCTATGGGATCAGTTGCACCAACATCTAGAGAGGCCCAGATGACTTCCCTGAAAGAAGGTTCAGAGCTGGCCTGAGTGGAGTCCTGGGCAACTTCAGACAGGTCGGCTCCTCCCCGGAGCACGTCCTGAAAAGAATCATTCTCCCATTGCTGCGGGCAGGAGTGCCACACCCACTGTACTCTGGAAGGCCACGAACAAGGAGGGGTTCAGTTTCTTGCCTTTTTCCCATTTCTCGCTCCTGGAGAGAAAATGAAGAGGAGAATGCAAGCCAGAGACCTCAAACCATATTACGTCTGGGGCTGCCTGCGTCTGAGGGGAGGGCCATCAATGCAGACTCCATCAATTGTGCATTCAAACTTCCAGTGATGGGCAGGTTAATCTATTCCTATTGTTCATTGTTAAACTTGATTGAGTAGCTACTGTGTATGTACCTCAGCTCACTCTGTTTAAGTGTTAACTTGCCCAGGGAATATCTCTACGGAAGATACCAGTAATTCCTTAGAAGCTTAGAGAGAATCTTTCTCCTTTTCTTCCCAGTTATCTTAAATTGCAACAGTTGGGCGATTTATTAAGCATTTTAAACTTATTATTGGGTGCTTCTTACAACTTGCCTGAGGGTGGCAACATTTACAGGGATCTCCCTAATTTCCCAATGGTTCCCCAAATGCGCACTAGGACTTTTGTTTTCATTTTGAAGGAACTCATAGAAATGTAATCATCCTAAGGGGAGTGCAAATGGTTGAGAGATAGATATTAAGAAAATGTAAATGTTCCATTTTACATTATTAACGAGGACAGCTAAAGAGCCGTGCTGGCAGCAGGCACAACTTTTAGAGTCTCTTAAGTATGTCTGTGCCACCAACAGCAGGTGAAGGGCAGAGTGGGCCCCCCAGCGCTGTAGTTGTCTATTCCTAGGGCATCCCGGCCTCACACTTGCTCCCAGGGATCCAGGAAGGAGCAATATCAAAGGGGATCCCCTTCCTCAGCCCCATTAGTTTCTCTGACGCTCCGACTACGGGGAAGATGGTTGAGGTGGGGGGATAGTTGACTCCAACAGCCAAATAACCAGAGTCTGGGACTGCTTTTGGGCACTGGAGCTCTAGGAGTATGGCGGGGTGGAGTTGGATGGCGGAGACCCTAATAAGCCTGACATACAAATATGTTCAGAAGTACTAAGTGAGAAAAAAAGCAAGATGCAAAACTGCACGTGCAGTATGATAATAATAAAAGTCACCATTTATTGAGTTTTTACTGTGTGTCAAGCATTGTGTTATGTATTTTTCCTGCATTATTCCAGATAATCCTAACCATACTCCAATGAGGCAGGAGGTATATTTGTTACTTCTAAGATGAGAAAAATGAGGCTTGAGGAAATTAAATTACTTGCCGTTATAGACTGAATGTTTGTGTCTCCCAAAATTCTTATGTTGAAACCTAATCCCTAATGTGATGGTATTTAAAGGCGGGGCTTCTGGGAGGTAATTAGGTCACGAGGGCAGAGCCCTTATGAAAGAGAGTAGTGCCCTTACAGAACCCTAGAGAGTTCCCTGTCCCTTTCACCATGTGAGGACATAACAAAAAGATGTCTACGAATCAGGAAGGGGGGTGTCTCACCAGACACTGAATCTACCAGAGCCTTGATCTTGGACTTCCCAGCCTTCAGAAGTATAAGAAATAAATTTCTGTTGTCCAAGCCACCCGATCTATGGCATTCTGTTATAGCAACCTGAATGGACTAAGATGCTTGCTCAAGGTCACATGCAAAGCTGAGATTCAAGCTCTGATTACCGTAGTCTATAATCACGTGACTCAGCTTCCGGGAAGATGGCGGAAGAGTAAGACGCGGAGATCACCTTCCTCCCCACAGATACACCAGAAATACATCTACATGTGGAACAACTCCTACAAAACACCTATACTGAACGCTGGCAGAAGACCTCAGACCTCCCAAAAGGCAAGAAACTCCCCACGTACCTGGGTAGGGCAAAAGAAAAAGAAAAAACAGAGACACAAGAATAGGGACGGGACCCGCACCAGTGGGAGGGAGCTGTGAAGGAGGAAACGTTTCCACACACTAGAAGCCCCTTCGCGGGCGGAGACTGCGGGAGGCGGAGCGGGGAGCTTCGGGGCCGCGGGGGAGAGCGCAGCCACAGGGCTGCGGAGGGCAAAGCGGGGAGATTCCCGCACAGAGGATCGGGGCCGACCTTCACTCACCAGCCTGAGAGGCTTGTGTGCTCACCCGCCGGGGCTGGGAGCAGAGGCTTGGGCTTCGGTCGGAGCGCGGGGAGAGAACTGGGGTTGGCGGCGTGAACACAGCCTGAAGGGGTTAGTGCGCCACAGCTGGCTGGGAGGGAGTCCCGGGAAAAGTCTCGAGCTGCCGAAGAGGCAAGAGACTTTTTCTTCCCTCTTTCTTTCCTGGTGCGCGAGGAGAGGGGATTCAGAGCGCTGCTTAAAGGAGCTCCAGAAACGGGCGCGAGCCGCGGCTAAAAGCGCGGACCCCAGAGACAGGCATTTTCCACTTTACCTCTTTTTGTGAGGGTATATGTGTATGCTTCTATGTAAGATTTTGTCTCTATAACTTTGCTTCCACCATTTGTCCTAAGGTTCTATCCTTCCCTTTTTTTTTTCCTCTAAATAATTATTTTTTTAATTCAATAACTTTATTATACTTTATTTTATTTTACTGTATCTTCTTTCTTTCTGTATTTTTTCCTTCCTTCCCTCATTCCTTCCTTCCTTCCCTCCTCCCTCCCTCCCTCCTTTCTTTCCTTCTTGCCTTCTTCCTTTCTTTTCTTCTTTCTTTCTTTCTTCCTTCCCTCCTTCCTTCCTTCCCTCCTCTCTTTCTTTCTTTCTTTCTTTCTTTCCTATTTCCTCCTACTTATACTAATTCTCTCTACTTTCTCTCCCTTTTATTCTGAGCCGAGTGGATGAAAGGCTCTTGCTGCTCCAGCCAGGAGTCAGGACTCTGCCTCTGAGGTGGGAGAGCCAACTTCAGAACACTCGTCAAGAAGAGACCTCCCAGCCCCACATAATATCAAACGGCGAAAATCTCCCAGAGATCTCCATCTCAACACCAGCACCCAGCTTCGCTCAACGACCAGCAAGCTACAGTGCTGGACAACCTATGCCAACCATATAGCAAAACAGGAACACAACCCCACCCACTAGCAGAGAGGCTGCCTAAAATCATAATAAGTCCACAGACACCCCAAAACACACCACCAGACGTGGACCTGCCCACTAGAGAGACAAGATCTAGCCTCATACACCACAACACAGCCACTAGTCCCCTCCACCAGGAAGCCTACACAACGCACTGAACCAACCTTAGCCACTGGAGACAGACATCAAAAACAACGGGAGCTACGAACTTGCAGCCTGCAAAAAGGTGAACCCAATCACAGTAAGATAAGCAAAATGAGAAGACAGAAAAACACACAGCAGATGAAGGAGCAGGATAAAAACCCACCAGACCTAACAAATGAAGAGGAAATAGGCAGTCTACCTGAAAAAGAGTTCAGAATAATGATAGTAAAGATGATCCAAAATCTTGGAAATAGAATGGACAAAATGCAAGAAGCAGTTAACAAGGA
Source organism: Lipotes vexillifer (assembly GCF_000442215.2). Classification (NCBI taxonomy): domain Eukaryota; kingdom Metazoa; phylum Chordata; class Mammalia; order Artiodactyla; family Lipotidae; genus Lipotes; species Lipotes vexillifer. The sequence goes on along the minus strand of NW_006783436.1, from coordinate 454,427 downwards.
CCTAGAAGAAATAAAGATGAAACAGACAATGATGAACAACACAATAAATGAAATGAAAAATACTCTAGATGGGATCAATAGCAGAATAAATGAGGCAGAAGAACGGATAAGTGACCTGGAAGATAAAATAGTGGAAATAACTACTGCAGAGCAGAATAAAGAAAAAAGAATGAAAAGAACTGAGGACAGTCTCAGAGACCTCTGGGACAACATTAAACACACCAACATTCGAATTATAGGGGTTCCAGAAGAAGAGAAAAAGAAAGGGACTGAGAAAATATTTGAAGAGATTATGGTTGAAAACTTCCTTAATATGGGAAAGGAAATGGTTAATCAAGTCCAGGAAGCACAGAGAGTCCCATACAGGATAAATCCAAGGAAAAATATGCCAAGACACATATTAATCAAACTGTCAAAAATTAAATACAAAGGAAACATATTAAAAGCAGCAAGGGAGGGCTTCCCTGGTGGCGCAGTAGTTGAAAGTCCTCCTGCCGATGCAGGGGACGCGGGTTCATGCCCTGGTCTGGGAAGATACCACATGCCACAGAGCGGCTGGGCCCATGAGCCATGGCCACTGAGCCTGCGCGTCTGGAACCTGTGCTCTGCAACGGGAGAGGCCACAGCAGCGAGAGGCCCGCATACCGCAAAAAAAAAAAAAGCAAGGGAAAAACAACAAACACACAAGGGAATCCCCATAAGGTTAACAGCTGATCTCTCAGCAGAAACTCTGCAAGCCAGAAGGGACTGGCAGGACATATTTAAAGTTATGAAGGAGAAAAACCTAAAGCCAAGATTACTCTACCCAGCAAGTATCTCATTCAGATTTAATGGAGAAATTAAAAACTTTACAGACAAGCAGAAGCTGAGAGAGTTCAGCACCACCAAACCAGCTTTACAACAAATGCTAAAGGAACTTCTCTAGGCAAGAAACACAAGAGAAGGAAAAGACCTACAATAACGAACCCAAAACAATTAAGAAAATGGGAATAGGAACATACATATCGATAATTACCTTAAATGCAAATGGACTAAATGCTCCCACCAAAAGACACAGATTGGCTGAATGGATACAAAAACAAGACCCGTATATATGCTGTCTACAAGAGACCCACTTCAGACCTAGGGACACATACAGACTGAAAGTGGGGGGATGGAAAAAGATATTCCATGCAAATGGAAATCAAAAGAAAGCTGGAGCAGCAATTCTCATATCAGACAAAATAGACTTTAAAATAGAGACTATTACAAGAGACAAAGAAGGACACTACATAATGATCAAGGGATCAATCCAAGAAGAAGATATCACAATTGTAAATATTTATGCACCCAACACAGGAGCACCTCAGTACATAAGGCAGATGCTAACACAGCCATAAAAGGGGAAATCGACAGTAACACATTCATAGTAGGGGACTTTAACACCCCACTTTCACCAATGGACAGATCATCCAAAATGAAAATAAATAAGGAAACACAAGCTTTAAATGATACATTAAACAAGATGGACTTAATTGATATTTATAGGACATTCCATCCCCAAACAACAGAATACACATTTTTCTCAAGTGCTCATGGAACATTCTCCAGGATAGATCATATCTTGGGTCACAAATCAAGCCTTGGTAAATTTAAGAAAATTGAAATCATATCAAGTATCTTTTCCGACCACAATGCTATGAGACTAGATATCAGTTACAGGAAAAGATCTGTAAAACATACAAACACATGGAGGCTAAACAATACACTATTTAATAACGAAGTGATCACTGAAGAAATCAAAGAGGAAATCAAAAAATACCTAGAAATAAATGACAATGGAGACATGACAATCCAAAACCTATGGGATGCAGCAAAAGCAGTTCTAAGAGGGAAGTTTATAGCAATACAATCCTACCTTAAGAAACAGGAAAATCTCGAATAAACAACCTAACCTTGCACCTAAAGCAATTAGAGAAAGAAGAACAAAAAAACTCCAAAGTTAGCAGAAGGAAAGAAATCATAAAAACCAGATCAGAAGTAAATGAAAAAGAAAAGAAGGAAATGATAGCAAAGATCAATAAAACTAAAAGCTGGTTCTTTGAGAAGATAAACAAAATTGATAAACCATTAGCCAGACTCATCAAGAAAATAAGGGAGAAGACTCAAATCAATAGAATTAGAAATGAAAAGGGAGAAGTAACAACTGACCCTGCAGAAATACAAAAGATCATGAGAGATTACTACAAGCAACTCTATGCCAATAAAATGGACAACCTGGAAGAAATGGACAGATTCTTAGAAATGCACACCCTGCCAATACTGAATCAGGAAGAAATAGAAAATATGAACAGACCAATCACAAGCACTGAAATTGAAACTGTGATTAAAAATCTTCCAACAAACAAAAGCCCAGGACCAGATGGCTTCACAGGCAAATTCTACCAAACATTAGAGAAGAGATAACACCTATCCTTCTCAAACTCTTCCAAAATATAGCAGAGGGAGGACCACTCCCAAACTCATTCTACAAGGCCACCATCACCCTGATACCAAAACCAGACAAGGATGCAACAAAGAAAGAAAACTACAGGCCAGTATCACTGATGAGCAGAGATGCAAAAATCCTCAACAAAATACTAGCAAACAGAATCCAACAGCACATTAAAAGGATCATACACCATGATCAAGTGGGATTTATTCCAGGAATGCAAGGATTCTTCAATATACACAAATCAATCAACGTGATACACCATATCAACAAATTGAAGGAGAAAAACCATATGATCATCTCAATAAATGCAGAGAAAGCTTTCGACAAAATGCACCACCCATTTATGATAAAAACCCTGCAGAAAGTAGGCATAGAGGGAACTTTCCTCAACATAATAAAGGCCATATATGACAAACCCACAGCCAACATCATCCTCAATGGTGAAAAACTGAAAGCATTTCCACTAAGATCAGGAATAAGACAAGGTTGCCCACTCTCACCACTCTTATTCAACATAGTTTTGGAAGTTTTAGCCACAGCAATCAGAGAAGAAAAGGAAATAAAAGGAATCCAAATTGGAAAAGAAGAAGTAAAGCTGTCACTGTTTGCAGATGACATGACACTATACATAGAGAATCCGAAAGATGCTACCAGAAAAGTACTGGAGCTAATCAATGAATTTGGTAAAGTAGCAGGATACAAAATTAATGCACAGAAATCTCTGGCATTCCTATACACTAATGATGAAATATCTGAAAGTGAAATCAAGAAAACACTCCCATTTACCATTACAACAAAAAGAATAAAATATCTAGGAATAAACCTACCTAAGGAGACAAAAGACCTGTATGCAGAAGATTATAAGACACTGATGAAAGAAATGAAAGATGATACAAATAGATGGAGAGATATACCATGTTCTTGGATTGGAAGAATCAACATTGTGAAAATGACTCTGCTACCCAAAGCAATCTACAGATTCAATGCAATCCCTATCAAACTACCACTGGCATTTTTCACAGAAGTAGAACAAAAAGTTTCACAATTTGTATGGAAACACAAAAGACCCCGAATAGCCAAAACAATCTTGAGAACGAAAAACGGAGCTGGAGGAATCAGGCTCCCTGACTTCAGACTATACTACAAAACTACAGTAATCAAGACATGGTACAGGATAGAAAGCCCAGAGGTAAACCCATGCACATATGGTCACCTCTTCTTTGATAAAGGAGGCAGGAATGTACAGTGGAGAAAGGACAGCCTCTTCAATAAGTGGTTCTGGGAAAACTGGACAGGTACATGTAAAAGTATGAGATTATGTCGCTCCCTAACACCATACACAAAAATAAGCCCCAAATGGATTAAAGACCTAAATGTAAGGCCAGAAACTATGAAACTCTTAGAGGAAAACATAGGCAGAACACTCTATGTCATAAATCACATTAAGATCCTTTTTTGACCCACTTCCTAGAGAAATGGAAATAAAAGCAAAAAATAAACAAATGGGACCTAGTGAAACTTCAAAGCTTTTGCACAGCAAAGGAAACCATAAACAAGACCAAAAGACAACCCTCAGAATGGGAGAAAATATTTGCAAATGAAGAAACTGACAAAGGATTAATCTCCAAAATTTATAAGCAGCTCATGCAGCTCAATAACAAAAAAACAAAAAACCCAATCCAAAAATGGGCAGAAGACCTAAATAGACATTTCTCCAAAGAAGATATACAGATTGCCAACAATCACATGAAAGAATGCTCAACATCATTAATCATTAGAGAAATACAAATCGAAACTACAATGAGATATCATCTCACACCAGTCAGAGTGGCCGTCATCCAAAAATCTAGAAACAATAAATGCTGGAGAGGGTGTGGAGAAAAGGGAACACTCTTGCACTGCTGGTGGGAATGTGAATTGGTACAGCCACTATGGAGAACAGTATGGAGGTTCCTTAAAAAAACTACAAATAGAACTACCATATGACCCAGCAATCCCACTACTGGGCATATACCCTGAGAAAACCATAATTCAAAAAGAGTCAGGTACCAAAATGTTCATTGCAGCTCTATTTACAAAAGCCCAGAGATGGAAACAACGTAAGTGTCCATCATCGGATGAATGGATAAAGAAGAAGTGGGGCTTCCCTGGTGGCGCAGTGGTTGAGAGTCCGCCTGCCGATGCAAGGGACATGGGTTCGTGCCCTGGTCCGGGAAGATCCCACATGCCGCGGAGCAGCTGGGCCCGTGAGCCATGGCTGCTGAGCCTGTGCGTCTGGAGCCTGTGCTCCGCAATAGGAGAGGCCACAACAGTGAGAGGCCCACGTACAGAAAAAAAAAAAAAGCAGATGTGGCACATATATACAATGGAATATTACTCAGCCATAAAAAGAAATGAAATTGAGCTATTTGTAATGAGGTGGATAGACCTAGAGTCTGTCATACAGAGTGAAGTAAGTCAGAAAGAGAAAACAAATACCGTATGCTAACACATATATATGGAATTTAAGAAAAAAAATGTCATGAAGACCCAGGGGAAAGACAGGAATAAAGACACAGACCTACTAGAGAATGGACTTAAGGATATGGGGAGCGGAAAGGGTAAGCTGTGACAAAGCGAGAGAGAGGCATGGATATATATACACTACCAAACGTAAGGCAGATAGCTAGTGGGAAGCAGCCGCATAGCACAGGGAGATCAGCTTGGTGCTTTGTGACCTCCGGGAGGGGTGGGATAGGGAAGATGGGAGGGATGGAGACGCAAGAGGGAAGAGATATGGGAACATATGTATATGTATAACTTATTCACTTTATTATGAAGCAGAAACTAACACACCATTGTAAAGCGATTATACTCCAATAAAGATGTAAAAAAAATTTTAAAAATATATAATCACATGTGCTTAAATATATATGTGCTCAAAGAGATAGTGGGATATGTGAAAAGATACATAACACAATTTTCATGGTACTTAATTCAGGATGATAGGATAACAATTTTAATCTTCTTTTTGCCTATTTGTATATTCTAATTTATCTTAAGTGTACAGGTATTCTTTCTTTTTCCTTCCTTCTTTCCTTCCTTCCTTCCTTCTTCCTTTCTTTCTTTTTCTCTCTTTTTTTTCTTTCCTTCATTCACTTGTTCAACAAATATTTGTGGAAGGCTTTCTGCATTCCAGGCACGGTTCTAGATTGGGAACAAAACTAACAAAAATCCTTGTTCTCATAGAGCTTATGTTCTAATAGAGGGGACAGACAGACAATGAATCACATAAATCAGTACATAGTAAATTTGACTGTAATCATGCAATGGATAAAAATAAAACAGGGAAGGGACGTAAGGAGTACCAGGGCAGGGGACTGTGATTGCAATTTCGAAGAGGGTGAGTCAATGTTGGCCTCAATGAGAATATGACATTTGGGCAAAGACTTGAGAGTAATGAAGGAGACAGGCAGGCAGAGAAGTGGGGAAAAGTGTTCTAGGCAGAGCGCAGATGAGCAGAGGCCTGGAGACAAGAATATACCCGGACGACTCAAGGACAAACAGAGTGGCCCGGGTGGCTGGAGTAGAGTAAGAGATGGGCAGAGAGGAGGAGACTAGGTCAGAGATGTATCAGGGGCAGTAAGAATCTGCAGGCTGCTGGGAAGACTTGGACTTTTCTGAGCAAAATGGGGTATATAGAAGGTAAGTGTTTTTGGCGGTGAGGTGGCATGATCTGACTTATTTTCATAGGATAACTGGTTCCTGCGTGGAGAATAGTTATGGGGAGATAGGCAATCACAGAAGGAGACAGAACAGTTAAGAGGCTACTGAAATAACCCAGGCCAGAGAGCGATTGGCTTGGACTAGGGAAAGGCTTCTCCACCTACGCGCTGTTGATATTTTAGGCTGGATAATTTGTTGTGAGGCCTGTCCTGTGCTTTGAGGGGTGTTTAGCAGCATCCCTGGCCTCTACCTACTAGATGCCAGTAGTGCCCTCTTCACTGTGACAACTGAAAGTGCCTCCAGATGTTGCCAGATAGCCACTGGGGGGTGAAATTAGCAAGTGTGGTTTGACAACCTCTGGACCAGGGTGATAGCCATGGAGGTGTGAGAAGCCATCAGATTCAGGATTTGTTGGGTTTAGTCAGGGAGAGAGGAGTCAAAGCTGACTCCAAGGTTTTGGCCTGAGCAGCTGGAGGGATGGAGCTGCCATTGACTGAGATGGGGGAAGACCATCCGTGAAACAATTTTGAAGGCAGGGCTGTCTGGAGTTCACATGAGAGGTCCGGACTGGATTTAAGTACATGTAATACTCATTGCTTATATAATTTTAGAAGGGGCAGAAAGGAGTTGATGGTTAAGATCATGGAGGTATTAATGGTGTGACAATGGCCACAGGGAAGGAAGCATTTCCAAGGGGTCTGGGGACGTTGCGGTCACAGACTTATTCTGGGAGGTCAAGCATTCTCCGGTTGGAGACTTAAGAGTCACATGTATCTTATCTCAGTGAGGATTAGTGGTTACTCTGCACTTTAGATTCTTTCTGTTAGGAGAGGTCACCAGTATATCTCTGAAACTTTAGGACCAAAGCAATGGCTGTGGCCATGCCTCTACTTCCCACAGCCTTGGATCAATATTGAATTATTTACTATCATACTTTTGCTTTAATTATTCAATGTTTGGTTTTACCCCAGCAAAGAGGGCAGCGTGGTTCGGAGAAGAACCTGGCACCTGAATACCTTGCATATCTGATTTATCAAACTGAAAAAAAAATCCATTCTCTGTGGTTACAAAAGTTCCATTGTGCTGTACCTACAATTCGTTGGCCACAGCCTGAGCTGAAAAGTATTTGCTAAAGCACAGCTATATATAGAAACTTCTTATCTGTCTGAAGCTATAAACAACTGCAGGAAGTTTGGAATATGTTGCTAGGAATGTTCTCTTGGTTTCCTCGTCACAGAGTTTCTTGCCATTCTGTAGGGAATGTGTTGCTTTCTATTTGGTATGTGGTTTCTGCTGCTCCTTTCTTCCTAAACTTTCAGACGCTCTTCAGCAGACCCTCTTCCTACTTCACTGCTGAAGAAACTGCTTTAAAAAAATTGGCGCCCTGTTTTCCAGTGAGTGTGCAGATTTTGCAAGGTCTAGGAAGACAGTAAAATCTCTCTATTTCAGAAAGTAGGTGGCAGTGGGGATGAGTCAGGAGGGAGAGAGAGGAAAAGCCCTGACTTTAAATTGTTGAAAATTCTCAGCTAAAGAATTTTGTTTTTACTTTATTTCTTTTAAGTAAATGTAATAACAAAAACTAAACTGATGAAAATTCTTTAAGTAGAAGTCCTGCTGGAATACTCTTTAATAAGTGTGAGAATGTGTGCACATTCTCACATATATAATGTGCACATAGATATAATGTGTGCACATATATAGTGTGTACACATTATTGCTAAAGTGCTTTTAAAAAACATTCTGCAAAGAGAATTTTTTAAGAGTGTCTATGTTATTAACTAAATTGGTACATGGAAAAACCGCAATTTCACAAAGTCTGTGTTAGTGGATTACAATCAATGATGGTGATTTTCCCTCGGTGTTACAAGGCTTGCCCACTTGTCTAATTGAGGTGATCCCTGTGACAGGGGATGATATTTTAAACATAAATTAAGGTTAAGAATAATAGAAATAATTAGTCATAAAGGGTTTTTTTAACTTTTTTTTCACATTTATGCTATAGGTCCATTAAATCATAAGTTTATTTTACCTTCTTAAATTCAGATAAACTAAGCATTGCACTTCTTTTTGTTTTTTTTCATCTGATCAAAGAAACACAGGTAGAATTGCTTACGTTATATTCAGTGTCTAAGAACTGAGGTCTTCACTTCCTTACCACATCCTTAGCAAAACCACTGCCTAGATGGCTTCCTAATTCCCCCAAACCACATCTTTATGGACATTTAGGAGACTTGTAGAATCTATCCAATAGAACTTTCTGCAATGACGGAAATGGTCTACATCTGCTTTGTCCAGTGGTAGCCACCAGCCATATGTGGCTGTTGAGCACATAAAATGTGACTAGTGCTGATGAACTGAATTTTAAATTTTAATTCATTTTAATTTTAATAGCTACATGTAGCTAGTGACTACTCTACTACACAGCACAGATTCTAGGCAGTGTACTAAAGAAACAGAATTCTATATAAACGTAACATCATCCTTTCCCTCTTTCTTCTCCTCTCCATCTCTGCCATCCTTCCATCCTTTCTTCCTTAAACATGCAGGCTCTGTGCTTGGTACCAGGGAGTAGATATTAAAGTGATTTCTCTGCCCTCAAGGAATTAACAAAGGTTGGGATGACAGTGACAGGTTGTAGGAAGAACAGGTGTATAGTCAGAGCCCAACAAGCATGCAGGTATGGTTCTCTTCTTCAACTATATCTACATCACAGGTACCCATTTTTGCTAAATGTTATTTTTCTTAATGTTGAATATTCATCAAAATATTCATCAAAAGTAGCCCAGTGAGGTTTATCAAGAAAACTAAGCAAAAGATGGATGACTTTGAGATCTTAGGAATGTGGAATAAAGAAACAGACATGGGAACAAGAGGCACTAGGGATTAGTCAGGGAGAGAAGGGGAAGGGGAGACTCTGGCTAGAGGCATAATGTAGTGGTTTTATTTTTTATTTATTTATTTATTTTTGGCTGTGTTGTGTCTTCGTTGCTGTGCACGGGCTTTCTCTAGTTGTGGCGAGCGGTGGCTACTCTTTGTTGTGGTGCATGGGCTTCTCATTGCAGTGGCTTCACTTGTTGCGGAGCACGGGCTCTAGAGTGCAGGCTCAGTAGTTGTGGCACATGGGCTCTAGAGCACAGGCACAGTAGTTGTGGTGCACGGGCTTAGTTGCTCCACGGCATGTGGGATCTTCCCGGACCAGGGCTTGAAACCATGTCCCCTGCATTGGCAGGTGGATTCTTAACCACTGAGCCACCAGGGAAGCCCAATGTAGTGGTTTTAAATGAGTGAGGATGGAGAAGACCAGGGAAGAACTGGTGCAGGAGGCTTCAGAGCATGAGGATGGAAGAATCTGGAGAAAAGCATGAGTGTCTGGGTCAGTTTGTCTTGGCTTAGGAATTAAGCCTAGAAACCTAGTCAGGAAGGTCTTTGGCTCTTTTGTATACATTGTCACCAGAAGAGTGTTCTGATTGGACCCAGAATAGCCAGGAAATAAAATAGAAGCTAATGACATGTTGGCTCGCCAGGCAGAAGAAAGCCTGGGTCATGTTCGTGATTGTCCCTGGAATGTACTGTGGGCTCCAACTGTGATTAACTATATATATAGTCCCTGCCTCAGGACTTCCAGTGCTGTCCTTGTTCTTTATACTCCAATGGCTGTCTGAGTGTGACGTTTCCAATGAGTCATCTCTGAAGAGGACAAGCAAACGATTCTGCTTTGAGCACACATTTATGGAATGAGGGAATGAAAAGAAAAGACCTGGATTCCTGTGACTAACTAAGTTAAAGATTACACTACCCAGTACTTGAGCAATTGTTATGAAAGAGGTGGAGGGCCTAAGTCAACAGATGTCCTGTTGAAGTTTTGTTGGAAACCAAGGGTTCTAGTCATCATTCACTCATTGTATTCCACATCCATGTATTCATTCAACTGACATCTGTTTAAGATCTTTACTATGCCAGTAACATGGACACAGTAGGGAAGAAGACTTATGATATATTGGGGGAGATAGATGTTAAGCAAATAATTATAAAATCTAAAATAATTGATTTAAACTTTTAATGTCAGCTCTGAAGAAAAGTTACAGGGTACATTATAGAGAAATTTGATCTAATCTGGGAATCATGGAAGGATCTCTGAAGAGGTGACATGTTAGTTGAATAGTTGCTCAGGCCAGGTTGGAGAACAAGGCTTTTTAAGCAGAGTAAACAATGCACTGTACTCTTCCTTGTTAGCCCCTTTTGTGACTGGCATTATGTAGGCATTTATTTAATTGCTTGTTTACAATTCTGTCTCCTCATCCAGACTGCCCCAGGAGATCAGGAGCTGCATTGGTCTTGGTCACTGCAGCACCTTCAATGTCCAGCCCAGTGCCTGGCACATATCAGGTACAGTAAAAATTTATTATCTATAAAAAATTATTATTATAAATAAATAAAAATTTATTATCTATAAAACATGTATCACATGTGTAGAAGCTCAGAAGTAAGAAGGGATTTGGAGCATTTAAGAATCTGAAAGGAGGCTGGTGTGGGAAAGCATACAGTGAGGGATGGAGAGGTTCAGATAGGGAAATAGAAGTTATTCTGGGCCCTGTAGGCTATGTGAAGGATTTGGGGACTCTGTCCAAAGACAAGTTGGGAAACTATAGAAAGGTATTAAGTAAAGAAGTGATGCAATCAGATTGCATTTTAAAAATATTTGCCTGCTTGCTGTATGAGGAATAGATTGGAAGGGAGCAAGGGTGGACACAGCAAGATTAATTAGGATGCTTATGTAGTGGTTCAGGTGAAACATGATGGTGTCTTGGACTATGGAGATGGAAAGAGAAATGGATGGATACAAAAGATCAACTAAAAAGACAAATATCCTGATTGAAAAATGGTCAAAGGATCTAAATAGACACTTCTTCAAAGAAAATATGCAAATGGCCAATAAGCACATGAAAAGATGCTCAACATCATTAGCCATCAGGGCTATGCAAATCAAAACCACAATGAGATACCACTTCACAAACACTGGGATAGCTAGAATAAAAAAGACAAATAATAACATGTATTCATGATTATATGGAGAAATTAGAACCCTCATGCACTGCTGATGAGAATGTAAAATGGTACAGTCACTTTGGAAAGTAGTCTGGCAGTTCCTCAAAAGGTTAAATATGGAATTCAATATTACCCAGAAATTTCAATCCTAAGTACAAAGTCAAGAGAAATGAAAACGTGTCCACACAAAAAGCTGTACATACATGTTCATAACTACATTATTCATAATAGTCAAAAGTGGTAATAACTCAAATGTCCATCAACTGATGAATGGATAAATAAAATATGGGGAGTGATTACCATGGTGGAATCAGAGTTTTCTACCATATTCTCCCCAAAGAACACTGATTTGGACAATCGACAGGTGAGAGAGACTTTGGAAGCCCAGGAGTCCAGCAAAGAAGTTCCAGCACATCAAGATGCAAGGATGGTTCAACATTCACAAATCAATAAATGTAATACACCACATTAGTATAATGAAATATAAAAATCATATGATCATCTCAATAGATGTAGAAAAAACATTTAAAAAACCCAACATTATTTCATGTTAAAAACTCACATGGTAACAATAGTTAATACAATTTTATTGCATATTGAAAGGCGCTAAGAGATTAAATCTTAAAAGTTCTCATCACAAGAAAAAATTTGTAAGTATGTATGTTAGCTAGACTTATTGTGGCAATCATTTCACAGTATATACATATATGTTGTTCACCTGAAACCAATAAAATGTTAAATGTCAATTGGATCTCAAAAAAGAAAAGACTCAAAAAATTGGGTATAGAAGGAACATACCTGAACATTATAAAGACCATATATGACAAACTCACAGCTAACACCATACTCAACAGTGACAGGTTGAAAGTTTTTTCTTTAAGATCAGGAAAAAGGCAAGGGTACTCATGCTCTTCACTCCTTTTCAATATAGTACTGGAAGCCCCTAACCAAAGCAATTAGGCAAGAACAAGTAACAAAAGGCATCCAAATCAGAAAGGAAGAAGTAAAATCGTCTCTGTTTTCAGATGATATGATCTTATAGATAGAAAATCATTGATTCCACACACATCCCCCCCAAAAAGAAACAAACCAAAACCAAAACCAAAAACCTGTTAGAATTAATCAACAAATTCAATAAACTTGCAGGATACAATATCAACATACAAGAATCAGTTGTATTGCTATACACTAACAATCAAATATTTTAAAAAGTAATACAGAAAATAATCCCAATTCCAATAACTTCAAGAACAATAAAAAACTTAGGAATAAATTTAACCAGTGAGGTGAAAGTTCTCTACACTGAAACTATACAACTTCAATGAAAGTAATTGAATAAGACATGATTAAATGGAAAGATATCCCATTTTCATGGATCAGAAGAATCAATATTGTTAAAAATGTCCCTACTAAAAATGTCCATACTACCCAAAGCTATCTATAGATTCAGTCCAATCCTTAACAAAATTCTAATGCCACTTTTCACAGGAATAGAAAAAAAATCCTAAAACTCATATAGAACCACGAAAGAACCTGAAGAGCCAAAGCAATCCTGAGAAAGAAGAACAAAGCTGGAGGCAATACATGTCCAGATTTCAAACTATATCATGAAGCTATAGTAATCAAAACAGTATGGTATTGACTTAAAAATGTACAAATAAACCTGTGGAACAGAACTGAGAGCCCATGCATAAATGGTCAACCAATATTTGACAAGGGAGCCAAGAATCCTCAATGGGGAAAGGATAGTCTTTTCAATAAATGGTGTTTGGAAAACTAGATATCCACATGTGAAAGAATGAAATTGAACCCCTGTCTTGTACCACTCACAAAATTAACTCAAAATGAATTAATGACTTAAATGCAAGAACTAAAACTAAAACTCCTGGAAGAAAGAAAACATAGGGGAAAAATCTCTTTGACATTGGTCTTGGCAATGATCTTTGGATATAACACCAAAAGCACAAGCAACAAAAGCAAAAATCAGCAAGAGGGATTACATCCAGCTAAAAACCTTCTGCCCAGCAAAAGAAACAATCAACAAAATGAAAAACAACTTGCAGAGAAAATATTTTCAAACCATCTCTCTGATATGAGCTTAATATCCAAAATATATAAGGAATTCATACAACTTGATTGCAAAACCCCCCCAAATAATCCAATTGAAAAATGAGCAGAGGACATGAATAGACATTTTTCCAAAGAAGATTATGTACATGAAAAGATGCTCAACATCGCTAATCATCTGGGAAATGCAAATCAAAAACACAATGAGGTATCACCTCACAACGGTTATAATGACTATCATCAAAAAGATAAGAGATAATAAGTCTTGGCCAGGTTGTGGAGAAAAGGCAACCCTTGTGCACTGTTATTTGCAATATAATTGGCATAGCCATAATGGGAAATATTTTGAAGTTTCCTCAAACAATTGAAAATAGAACTAGCATATCACCCAGCAATCCCACCTCTGGAGATATATATCCAAGGAAACAAGATATATATCCAAGGAAATGAAATCACTATCTGGAAGAGCTATCTGCATCCCCACGTTCATTGCAGCATTAATTACAATAGCCAAGTTATGGAAACCATCTAAGTGTTCACTGACAGATGAATGGATAAGGAAAATGTGTTTATAGATGTATATGTGGAATACCATAAAAAAGAAGAAAATCCTGCCATTTTGACAGCATGGATCAACCTTGAGGGCATTATGCTCAGTGACATAAGTCAGACTGAGAAAGACAAGTACTATATGATCTCACTTATATGTGGAATCTAAAAAAGAAAATGACAACCGGAGAGAAGGACACAGGAAGCAGAGATGGGAAAGCATAGAAGAGAAAATGAAAGCAATAAATCCAAATGCTTTGAAAGTTGTCTCTAAGAGCCCCAGGAAAGTGTATCCTCACATGAAGCCTGTAGTTTGGGCACAGAAGTTGAGGTTGTGAGGAAATCCCAGTAATAGCTACAGCTTGGTTATTTAAACTATCGTTCACTGAGGGGAACAATTTCGAGCTTTCCTGGAAGCACTTCAACTTTAAAGACCGTCTTATCTGCCGTGCCATTAGGGGAACCAGCATGGCAGCCACTAGATTCACTTAATAGACTTTTGTATAACATTTATCAACATCCATATAGCAGCAATACTATACAGAAATGCCAGCAGGGACGTACAAAGCATGTAACTAGTGAGAGTGAGATCAATGGGAAGCATCAAGGAGTTGAAGGCTCTTGATATGTATTAAATAATAATAGCTTCCCCCAGGGTCCCCATGACATGGCAGATGAGAGTGTCTTTAAAGTTTAACTGCCCCCACTGGAGAAGCTAGACAGTTTCATCCCCAGGGCGAACAATCAGAGAAGGGACAAAAACACTTAGGCGGGCTCATAGATTAAAGAGACATGTCTACCTATGAGTGGCATATGTGATAAGTTTGCATTGGTTAATCCCTTTTCTGTCCTGAGGCCTGGGGATGCTCTGTGATGTTTACATGACTTGAGAGAGGGAAGAGTTAGAGACTCCCAGAGCAAAGCAGCAGGAAATGGCAGTGC
>NW_006783436.1:420008-439263 GCF_000442215.2 Lipotes vexillifer | reverse complement strand
AGCAGGAATTGGCTGTCCAAGTCAGCCCATGTCTGGATGTGTAAGTGTTGGACTCAAGGGCGAGTTATCAGGGGGCCATACTTGACCATAGATCCAGACCACATTCTCAACAGCTTTCTTGGTGATAAGGGTGATATTCTGATCTCCATCTGCTCAACTGAGGTCATTATCTGAATATGGATGGAGAGCATGGGTGTTATTTCTTGGGCTTCCTAAAACCCCACTATCTGTTGCGAGAACCCAGAACCATGATATATTGACAAAGTTAAGCATTTGGAGAGCAAAGTAACAGTTGGAAAGTGAGGTTTCTGAAGTTGTATTGCTTTGGGTAGGTGTAAGCCTTAGGCTTAGTAAGTGGGATTTCTACCCGGGTGGGGCATTGCTCCTATGGAAACTATTCACAGGGAGTGTCTGGTTTTGTTCTGACATGGGTCTTAGTGGCCACTTGCTTTTTCAACCTCACAGTGCTGAGTGCTGCCACTTGACTTGAAGCTTCGCATGCACTGCTTGGCATAGGCCCTGGTTTGTGGGCAAGGCTGTGTCAGAGATTAGATCATTTTAAGCATGAGTGGGCAGGACAATATCTGCTGCTTTTATTGCATTTCTCAGCTATGTCTACAGGCAGAGTATTCAAACTGAAGAAAAGAAAAAAGCTGTTTCATGCATGCCATAGAACACTAAGATATGAGGTAATGGCTTAAATTGTTAGTGTCAGACCCAGGAAACAATGTGACAGAAGACACCCCCAAATCTGCTAACTGCCTTTGGGTCCCCAGGAGGCAACTGGGGGTGTAACTCACAGCTATCTGGCTTGTCTATTGGTTCCTAACATGTGATTTCATACTGACTCTGGACTTCTTGATTATATAAGCTCTGACCATGGCTTTAGATGGCTTCACCATAAGGTGATGGGTTTTTCTGATAAGCATACCAAAAAAAAAAAAAAAGGAAGAAAAAAGAACTCTCATTATAAAGAGAATGTGCCATCCTCTTGAGATGAGGCAGAGAAACAAATAACACTATTGCACACTCAAAGTCCAAGAGGGCAATGAAAAGGACCCATGTCTGGAACTTTCTGTCTCTAGAAATCAGTTTGCTCTGAAAATTAAGGAAGAACTAGAGTGGCATGAAAAATATGCCTCCTTCTTACCACCAGGACAGAAATATAGGTAGAATGAGAGTGAAACACAGGAGAGCAGGTTGATAAAGCTGGAGGAAGAGAAAGTTTTCCTTAGGAGAAAGGGTGCTATATTTCAGATACAGAAAGAAAGATAACCAAGAAGCCTAAGCTAGAGAATCAGGAAGAGGAGATGCATATAGGTGTGCTGACTCTTAACAAGGAGTTAGGAAGAAGGAGATGCTTCAGTTGTCATAAAATCTGAAGGCATGGATCGGGGATCATTGAAATATAACAGATGAAGAGAGGCAAGAGAAGTGTCCAGAATGGCTTCTCCAGAAGGAGCTAAAATGTAGAAAAACTGGGAGGAAGCAGTCTCTTAGAGATGTTGATAGAACCCACAGTAAGTGCAATCAGGGCGCCAACCTTGCCAATTGAGACAACTATCCAAAGTCATTATGTAGTATGGGGAGGAGGGCTGACTAGAAGCATCAACATAAAACGTCATAGTATTATTGGGTGTGCACCCATGATTAATGCAAAGAAGCGTGTAGGTTTTACCTGTTACCTGGGGATGCTTGACCAATACATTTCTAGAAGTACAACATTAAAGGAAGACCTAGCAAAGATGGGACTTACCTAAGGGAGGCAGACAAGAGTGGTTTAGATGTTAGTCTGTTAGGTCTCCTGTGTCACTCCCTGAGTAGGGAGTCTGATAGGTCTCCTGCGTCACTCTCACATCCCTACTCAGGGAGTGACAATGACCAGATTTGAACAATAATTGTTTTGGCCAGTCTTAAAACTCGCTGACTTTATGTGTCTCACCTTGAAAGACCAGATGTGAGAAATATGTTAGAAAACGTAGTAGGGCCCATGCAAGAGAGGAAGGGAGGAAGGAGGACACTTGAATCCTGCAAATGTGCTAGGTCTTTCTCAGGGAAGAGGAAAGGGGAACAGCTCCAAAAGTAGGTCAAACTGTTAGAAATTCACTTCTCTGAGAGGAGCAGGGGAATAGTAGAGGGAAATGGAACATGGTGTGTGTCCCTTGGCTGCAAGTAAGGACAGAGCAGGGAGCTATGGTCCTTGAAGCCTGGAACCATTAAAGTTTGAGGAAAACTGCATCCTGGGAAGCACGCAGCAGAGGTTTGGATCCTCACTCGCTGCCCCAGGGCACAGGTTCTGGATTCTGCTATGGCATGTTCAATTCAGGGATCTGCCAATGGTAGTTCTTCACTGGAAATAAACATGAAGGCGGTGGGGGGACAGCTCCCCAGGAAGCAGGTTTTACCAGCCACAGCAATTCTGATTGTCTTCTAGATGATTGAAGCACCATGGTGACCCAGTATTAACTGCCTACTCACAGTTCCAAGGGAATCTGGGGCCAGTGTCCTACCCTCTGTTCATGATGGAGATGTCGACACACAGGACTCAAAGAGAAATGGACACAAACAATATTCCTTTTTCTCCTCAGATATCAAGTCTCTGCTATGGTCTTTGGCAATATCACACACTAATTCTAGAAACCTACTTTTTCCTGGAATAGCTCAGAGTGCTTTTGTTTTTTAATTTTGTGGGTATAAAGCTAGTGTTATAATAATTATATGTCTTATTAAATCTCTGGATTCTTTAGAAAGATGACATTCATGAGAGACTTTGAGGCTTGAAGAAACTATATCCATCCCAATGAGAGGAAGATACAAGATAGTTGTAGAAAGAATCGGAACTGCCTCCCACCACACCCACTTTTTTTTTTTTTTTTTTGCATTAAGAACTCTCTGATTTCAGCTCAAAAATTTTGGACTTTGGGCTCACAAGGACAACTTGTTTTGCTTTAAAGATGGATTCCTTTGGATTTTAATCTGCAAGAGGATTTAGTCCTTGGACTTATATTTCTCCCCAAGAGTTTGATAATAAAAAAATATTTTTATTATTGGAATATCTTTACATTGTCAATACATCTAATTTCCGAACCTTGGATGAGCTGTATTGGATGACATGTTTTGCTATGGGAAATAGAAGAGAGAGTGAATTTTCAGCCTTCGATTAATGCACTATTTGATCCTTGGTTCAGGTACTGGTTAGATCCATTTGTGAACTTTCTGGTGGCAAAATCTGTACTCCCACCTACAGATGCAGAGGATCCATTAAGGAACAATGGCAAGTGGTAACATTGAGGTAGACCTCAGGAAAGTGGAAAAGGACTTTCACCAGGACACAGTGTGTTCCTCCTCCCATGCCTCTGCTCTGGAAACTTCCACTGAGTAACTTTCCTGGCTCTTCTCTGTCCTATGTGAGTGGTGAATTTGGAGCAGGATCAGTTTCCTTCAGCTTCTCTCTCTCGGGCTCTACCTGCCTGCAGAGAGGGCACACTCTGGAATGGATGCCCAGCTACAAACTAAGTGTAGTGGGGCAGGCCCTGTCCAGCAGGGGACG
This sequence comes from Lipotes vexillifer, assembly GCF_000442215.2. Lineage (NCBI taxonomy): Eukaryota > Metazoa > Chordata > Mammalia > Artiodactyla > Lipotidae > Lipotes > Lipotes vexillifer. The sequence goes on along the minus strand of NW_006783436.1, from coordinate 435,713 downwards.
CCGTGTGGTCCAGCACTAATTATGGCTGATGGATTAGTTGAATTCAAAGAAGCAGAATCAGTTAGTTCATTTGGCAGACATGGGGTCATATCCTCCAAAATTGCTTTTGATCAGCGATCTCCATCTGTCTGACTTTTGTGTCTACCCATTAGTTCTCTTTTACACAGAAAAATCATAGTGTGCACTATTGGCTCTTGCATATTCGGCTCTGACTCATCAAGGAGAAGAACATGGAGATTACAGTGAAGGAGACATTTCTAAGGTTGTAGCCAGCCCAGAGGTTCTTGGTGGCAGTAGAGGCAACCCTGATGACTAAAAGAAATTCAAGACTCTCATTCTAGAACCTGTAAGCATAAGACACATGTGGTATTGTAATTTACAATAAGAAATATGTAATTGGTCTTCATCCCCATTTCTGGCACAGAAATCCTTGGAATTTCATGTGAAGAGAGTGATAAATGTCTTCTTATTATGTTAATGAAATGACTTTTGGAAGGCACCTAAGGATAGGAGCTGGTTGCCAGGAGAACCAACCAAAGTGACTGGAGGGTTGGGACTTTCATTCCCACCTCCCTGACCTCTGGGGAGAAGAAAGGAGCTGGAGGTTGAATTGATTGCCAATGGCTGATGATTTAATCAGCCATGCCTATGTAATAAAGTCTCCATAAAAACCCCAAAGAGACCCTTTGACCTATGGGGGGTCAGAGCTGTCATGGTGGCATCTCCAGACTCTGAGTTTCCAGGGAAACACGATGAAAAGACTCCCATTCCCACTCCTAATTTTGAGCAAAGTGTATGTGGGAAAACCCCAAATTCTTCATTTTCTAATTGTCTTACAAAGTCTACTTTTTATGCCAATCTCCATTCTTCCTTTCAGCAAAATTGATTAGGAGAACATTCATTTCTCGTGTAGGCTGTCTTGCGGAATGTATATGCCCTCAGGCTAGGTTATTTTAATTTTGACTAAACTGAGAAGATTGGAACCTGGGAGGGAGAATGATATACCTCCAGGTGCCCACTCCAAATATTTGTTCCTTACTGTAAAACTAGGAGATAGTATGTTCTCTCCCCCAACATGTATATATGCTGCCCACATCCCCTCCCCAACTCAGTCTTAGGGTAGGTGGGACATTCTAGTCAGGTCCTGCAAAGATGCTCTTTGTCACAAATGCCATATCCCACACTGTGTGCTATTTCTGTCCTGCTCTGTAACGGGGTAGTTTCTCTGTAACAGGGTGATTTCCCTGAGAAAAAAAAGCTTTTCTGGACCCAGGACATACACCGGATCCAGCACTGGGTTGTTGCTGTGGACTGAATTGTGTCCCCCCAAATTCACATATTGAAGGCCTAACCTCCCAATGTGATGGTATTTGGAGATGGAGCCTTTGGAAGATGATTAGGTTTAGATGAGGTCATGAGGGTGGGGCCCGCATCTTACGATTAGTGTCCTTATAATAGGAGGAAGAGACACAAGAGCTCATTTTCTATCCTGCCATGTACAAGCTGGGAAGAGAGCTCTCACCAGAAAACGACCATGCTGGCACCCTGATCTCTGACTTCCAGCCTCCAGAACAGTAAGAAAATACATTTCTGTTGTTTAATCCACCAAGTCTGTGGCACTTTTCTATGACAGCTCTGGAAATCTAATATGGTCCCTCATCAAAGTTCAGTTGTCCCTTGAACAACACGAGTTTGAATTGTGCAGGTCCACTTATATGCAGATTTTTTCAACAGTAAATACTATAGTACTACATGATTCATGGGCTACAGAGGGCCTTCTGTAAGATGCTCAGATTTTCAACTGTGTGGAGGGTCTGCACCCCAAACTTGAGTTGTTCAAGGGTCAGTTGTACTTCTGAAGCCCAAGCACATTCCTGTTACTGGAGTTCATGAGACAACACATTAGCCTGATGATAAATTCTTATTTTATCCCAAGCTACTTTGAGTTGGGTTTTATCACTTGCAACCAAAGGAGTCTTGATTAATACAGTACTGATAAACAAGAAGGATCCAATCGGTAAAGGAAGGAGGGAAAACACATTCTGAAAGTGCAGAGGCACAGAAGACCAAGGATGGCTGGCGTGTGGGGCTTGAGGAGCAGGCAGGAGCCAGGTCACACAGGGTCTTTTACATGATAGCATGAGATCTCTGAGGTAGGTAAGCACTCACTGAAGTAACCTAAGCAGGAAATGAGATGACCATATTGAGATTTTTGAAAAATAACTACCCCAGGATGATGTGAACTGGGAGGAAATAAGTTAGAATGCAATACAGGATTCTACATGAGAAATGATGATGCCTGAACTAAGAGTCTAACCATAGGGAGATGGCCAGATTCAAGGGCACTATTAGAAGGCAAAGCTGACAGGTCTTGGTGACCATTTAGTGCTCAAAGGTGAGAGGGAGGGAGAAATCAAGGGCAACTCCCAGGCGTCTTGCTCAGGTAATGAATGGTGCTGCCTATCATGGGACAGAAGCTGCAGACAGAGGGAAGGTTTGAGAAGTAGATGAGGGGTCTAAGTATCATGGGTTGAGGAATAAACAGGGGAGTGGGGTCTTGGGATAAGACAATGGCAGAAGTGAACGTGGACAGCTCCTTGGAGAAATTTGGTTGTCATGGGAAGGAAGGAGATGGGGGCTAGAAGGCTGTTCATATGCTGAAAGAACATTTGTTTGTTTGTTTGCTTAGCCAAGAGTATTTCAGCATATTTTTATACTGAGAAGATAAATTTTGTATAGAGTATTTGAATGCAAGAGGACGTTGATGATGATAAATAATTTATAAATAATTATTGCACACTTACTAAGTGCCACACAGTTGGTGAACACAACACACAGGGTCTTGAGGATTCTACATGCTAGCAGCTCAAAATTAAGGAGGTGGAGTAGTGAATGGCAGAGGACACGGCAGGGAAAGATGAGACTTGTGCAAAGGGAGGAATTCCATGTTCACTGAGGGGAAGAAGGAAATGATGGTTGGGGATACAGGTAACTTCATCAGTGCAACAGCAGGAAGTTGATGGTGCCTCTGCTCTTCTGTGAAGCAGGTGCTGAAGTTATCTGTTGCGTGGAGGATGTGACGTGCAAAGTTTGAGAAAGGCAGAGTTGGAATTCTTGAGAGGTGTGGGGTAAGAAGTTGATTAAATGACACACATCACTAAAGAGACATTTGCAATAATGAGGGCCTGGCTGAAACAAATGACCGTAAATGTGTAATGTCCCAAACTCATGAAGTCATTTGATTTTCTCCAGCAGAGCCTCCTTACCTGGTACAGGCTCTGAGAAGGGGGGCCACTGACTTGCTGTGTGCTTGTGTTCCTAAGTTCACTCATTTTAATCACCACCTCGATGGTTCCATGGCGGATGCCTAGAATTTGGCATTGAGGATTTGGCAAGCAAGACCAGGGTCCAGGGAAGAGAGTGCTGTGATGGACTAGCAATGCCTCCAGGCTTTTGGTTTTTGGAGGCAAGAATGTCACATTTATGGTGACTCTGATCCAAGTGACCCCATAGCTCATCCAGCTGAAAAAACGATAATGCGTGTGTCAGGACCCCTGACGACATTGACGCCCTGTGAGCTTACTATTACCATGCAGCTTGGGTAGTATTTTGAGATATTAATCGATGGGTTTGTTTTTCTTGCTCTACTGTCCCCTTTTTCTTTTTTCCTGTTTAAGCAAGTAGCAGGCCCTGTGCTCACCATCTTGGGGGACATGTGTGTCTAGCAGGAGAACAGATAGCAAGCAGGTCCTTCTGCCTTTGTTTTCCAAAACCCTAAACCCTTGGAATAAGTGGATTGGCCTGTAAAGACAAAGCATCTTGGCCAGAAGGCCAAAACTGAATGTGTTAGTTTTCTAGGACCGCCGTAACAAAGTTCCAAAATGTAAGTGAATTGAAATAGTAAAAATTTACTGTCTCACGTTTCTAGAAGCTAAGAGTCCAAAATTAAGGTGTCAGAAGGGCCAGGTTCTCTCTGGTGGCTCTAGGGAAGAAGGCTTCTTTGCCTCTTCCAGCTTCTGGTGTTTGCTGGAATGCTTGGAATTTCTTAGCTTAGAGATGCATGACTCCAGTCATGTGACTGTCTCCTACCTGTGTGTCTTCATATAGTCTTCCTACTGTGCATGTCCATCTCTGTTTCCAAATCTCCCCTTCTTATAAGAACACCAGTCATATTGGACTAGGGCCCACCCTAATTACCTAATTTTAACTTCATTACCTCTGTCAAGACCCTATTTCTAAATAAGGTTACATTCTAAGGAACTTTGAGTTAGGATTTCCATGTTCCTTCATGAGGGGGACACAATTCAACCGAAAACACTGGAGTTACCATCCTCCAGCTCTGTACTGATTGGCTTTCTGGCATAGTGGAAAGGGTAGCAATAAGATCCAAGAGAGAAGGGCTTCAATGATGGGGCATCCAGTTAGAAAGACCATGGGCCCTCCAGGAGCTGGGGGGCCAGGTCAACAGGGCCACCTTAATGCCCATCTGTGTGGACTGAGTGCCTTCTCCATGGACCCCCAGATGCCCTGAAACCCTGGAGCACAAACATGGTGGAGGGGGCACTTATCTCACAAAGAAGTGAGGGTTGTCCTTGACAGTTATGACAGATAATTTAAAATGTTATGTTTCTTATATAGTTAAGCTTGTGAACCAAGATTTATGCCCACCGCACCTGTCGTTGACATGCCCCCCAGCAGAGCTGTCATTACTGCCTGTACCTCTTTTCACCCAGGCTCTCAATAAGCCAGATACTGATCTTGCCAGCAGCTATGTTTTCTAGGAAATGTTTATCATCGACTACTTGCTTTTTCTCTCCCATACAGATTTTTCTGTTTAATACTGCTAGAATCGATATTGGTATATTCTACACACAAAAATAAAACCTATTGCATTTTTAAAAGAAACGGAGGGTGAACCCTAGAAAACAATCTGCCTGGTCACTTTATCTCTTTCTTTTTCTTTCTCTTCTTTTTTCAAAGAGTAAAATCTTTTATTTGATACATACCACAGATAGAGTCAAAGGGAAAAATTATCTATGGAAAAGAATATGATTTCATAATTGGAGAAGGAACTGTGTTCAGAGATGGAAAGCATACAGTAATTTTCTAGAGTGAAAAGCAATTTCCCTCAAACACAAGTCATAACTTTTTATCCTGTTCACAATTTTGCAGTTTCCATATTTCCGCAGAAAAATAAACCCCAATTTCCTGACCTTGCTTTAAAAGTTAGTTTTGGGAAACCTGCCACTCAGCTGGCCCATAGTCATTGATTTACAGGAGGAAGCCTCATCTTGCAGCAAATCAATTAGCTGGGGGGTGCCTCAGGCCTTGGTCTCAGCCCCTTTTATGTCTAATTGGTTGTGTGATCTCAGAGGGAAAATAAAATTAGGGCCTCAATTTTGCTTATCTCATCAGAAAATGCAATTAAAAAAAAACAAGGATTCATTCTTCTTCAATCATTCTTTTGTCAAATATCGAGTACCTCCCATGAGATGGGCACAGAGCTAGGTGCTGGGGATACAGTAAAGAGGATGGAGCTCCCCATCTGGGAAGACAGGCATACACGTTAAATCAAAACCTTGATAAATGCCAAGAAAGGAGGTACCAGGTGCTATATAAAGGAGTAAAAGGAAAATTTGAGCTTGTCTGAGATTCAAGGAAGGATTCTAAGGAAGGACCCTTCATGCTCTAATCTGTAGACAAGTAGGAGTTAATCAAGCAATGGCATAGGGAGTGAGCATTTTAGACAGAGGGTCCAACATATGCAAAACTGTGATGTGTACACTGAACACAGTGTACACAAAAGACTGAAAGATGAGTGCAGAGTGGAGCAACAAGGCTAAGAGGTAGGCAGAGCCAGCACGTGCTCATGCAGGGCCTTCCTAGCCATGAGGAAGACTTGGTCTTTATCCCAAAGCAGTGAATGGGAACTGTGGTGCCCATGAGGGGTGTGTGTGTGTGTGTGTGTGTGTGATCATCTATCCACATCATCCCTTGGCAACAGATGCCACTCATAAAAAGTGAGTCTCCACAGACATAGAAAACAAATTTATGGTTACCAAAGGGGAAATGGTGGGGGAGGGAGAGAGAAATCAGGAGCTTGAGATTAACAGATACACTACTATATATAAAATAGATAAACAGCAAGGACTTACTGTATAGCACAGGGAACTGTATTCAGTATCTTGTAATAACCTGCAATGGAAAAGAATCTAAAAAAGAATGGGTATATGTATATGTATAAATGAATCACTTTGCTGTACGTCTGAAACTAACACAACATTTTAAGCCAACTATACTTCAACAAAAAAAGACTCAGATTGATTCAACCTATGAATAAATACTTTAGGGAAAAAAGAGTGAGTCTTTAAAATTCTTTGAGATTCTAATTTTGAAGACAGTTTTTGGTTCGTGAGATCCTCACGTGTGTCCCTTAGTTCACCATCTATCACAAAGAACCAAGACTGAACCGTGATCAGTATATGAGCCCACTGCAGCTACAAGCTTGCCTGTACTGGATGATACCATCTTTATTAAAAATATAGACAAGTAGATAATTACATAGATGATCTGGAAGGATGCACATCGAAATGTCATCTCTGGATTATGGGATTTGTCAGTGAATTTCAATTTTCTTTTTTGGTACATGTCATATTCTCCAAGGTTTGGAGAGTTATTTTTTAAAGAGCTCCCTGAAAATAGAACTGAGAGTAGGTAAGTGTCAGATTCACATACAAGTCACCAGGCACACAGGGCCTTTCTACTTGGGAATTGAGTAGGATGGGATCAGGTTACCATGAGGGCTGGGGCTCCAAAGAAATACAAAGAAAGGAGGGTGCTATGGACTGAATTGTGTCCCCCCACCCCAGATTCATATGTTGAAGCCCTAACCTCCAGAGTGGCTGTATTTGGAGTAAAGAGGTTAGTCAGGTTAAATGAGGACAAAAGGGTGGTCCCTGATCTGATAGGTTTAGTGTTGCTATAAGAACAGACACCAGAGAACTTGCTGTCACTCTGCCATGTGGGGTCACAGCAAAAAGATGGCCATCTACAAGGCTTCCATCTACAAGGAGGTTGGCTCTTGCTAGAAACCGAATCTGCTGACATCTTGAGAGGGCCTCCCTCCCATTGGACTTCTCAGGCGAGTAATAAATGTTATTTAAGCCAGCCAGTCTATGGTATTTTGTTATGGCACCTAAGCTGACTGAGACAAAGAGGGTTAAGCTCCATGGTGGCACTCCCTCTGAGAAGACTTCACAGAGAAGGAGAAATGTAAGTTGTACCTTGTTCAATGTCATTACATTTCAAGTTATCTATGTTCTTTTTATGAAGAAAAATCATGTCACCATCCAACCAAAAAAACAAAAACCAAAAAAACCAATAGATCCCAGTAAGAAGTACTTAAAGCATAGTAAGTGTGTCCTAATGTGCATCCATGTGCAGGTAATGCTTAGAGGGACCGAAACACTGGCCCCAAATAAGATTTGAGCCAAGTTCTCTATCCACTGAGACTGAAAGAAACAGGGATTTTGCACTGCACTCTATGCTGAGGGATCTTGGCACCCAGACTCCTAGAGGACTTCATTCAGTGAGTAGGACAACATTACAGGGGTAGCACAGACATAAGAGGGGACTCTTGTCCAGGCAGAAGCAGAGAGCATCTCAGAGGAAGTGGGATTAAAACCAAATTCTGAAGAATGGATAGGAGTTCACCAAGTAGATGAGGGGGGAGAGAGAGAGAGAGAGAGAGAGAGAGAGAGAGAGAGAGAGAGACAGAGAGAGAGAGAGAGGGAGAGGGAGAGGGAGATAAGGAAAGAGAAAGGGGTCTCTTACATGCGCATGAGGGCAGGAACTGTATCTTCTTGTTCTCTGTGACTGGTACATTAGCTGATGCTCAAAAACAGTTTGTAGACTGAATGGGTAGAGGGACACGGAGGGCAGAGGAGGCAGTATGTGCAAAGGCACTGGGGCCAGAAGCAGCATAAGATGTTTGAAAAATTCCAAGCTGTCTGATATTGTTGGAGCTGTGGAAAGTGGGGGTGGGGTGGTGTGGAGGGTGGGAGGGAGGCCAGGGAAGAAGGGAGTGGGGCACAGAGGAGACAGGGTTGGAGAGGTAAACAGGGGCTAGGTCATGCAGGGCCTTGTACATTACACTTGGAAGTCTGGACTTGGTTCTGTGGGCAATGGCATCATAGATTTGTTGGAAGGTGGTCAAATCAGGGTAGTAACCCAGGTCTCGGGATCCTAGCCCAGGTTTCTACCATTTCCACCCAACACCTTTCTCTTTACCCATCTTTACCTGTGACTTTGCAGGGAGGTGCCTGGCACCAGAGGCCGGAAGGCAGGGCCAGGCAAGGACATATATCCAGGCAGGTTTTCCAATGTCTGGTCCTCAGACAGAGCTGAAAATTGTAAGCTGTTTTCTCTTTCATTTTCCCTCTGTCCCTTTTCCGCAGACCCAGTGTCCCCACTGCTCACTGCCCCGACACTGTGCAAGCTGACTGGCACATAGCAGTTTGGGGGTTGATGGGTGAAAAACTGGAGAAGCTCCGAGGCCGGTCCGAGGCAGGGAGGTGAGAGGTACCTGAGAGGTACCATCTGTGACTGTAGGGAGGTTGTGTAGAGCAACAGCCAGGAGAGGAGCTGGCACTCCTGCAGCCCTGGAGCCAGCGGCAGATGCTGAGAAGAGCATGGAAGCCTGGCTGAGAGCGGGAGGCTGTTCTGAAGAAAGGCAGTAAATACCATACAGCTTTGTCAAGTACGTTGAGTGAGAAGGAAAGTCTTACCTGTCTGCCTCTGTTCCACCCCTGCCCCCATGCACCAGCCACCATCCATAGCCAGCTTCTGCCTTCACCTTCCGATCCCAGACTGGCAGAAACAGTGATAGGAGGTTTCCCACTATACATGCCCCACACAGTGTGAAAATCCCAGCCCTGTTGCTAGGCCATATGGTGCCTTCTGCAAACTAGTTAAAGACACCCATTCTCTAGACTCTACAGCCGCCTGCTGTGAACAACCTTCATCGCCACTTTTGCCTGTTCCCCAGTGCTCTCCAATAAGTCCCCTGTCCAAAGGAGACACTCTTGGGAAATCCCGAGGTCCAAGAATAAAACAAGGCAGGTACATTTTTAAAGTGCATTTTCAAGACTGTCCTTCAGTTACATGTGAAACAGAAGCCCAAATCAAAGATGCTGTAGCCCCTCTCCCTTCATCTCTGTCATGAGTCATCCTGGTATCTGAGCCCCAGGACGAGGCCCCAGAAGCTTCCATGGGACTCTTTCCCTGCATGCTACAGATGGTTCTGGCTTCATACATATTTCATCTGTCTGATTGTGTGTGGTTTGGGGCGAATGAAAGCAAAGTGATTTTTTTGTCTCCAGCTTTGCTTTCAATATTTAGAGACTGTATTTCCACCAGAGCCTCCGAGATGTAACTAAATACAAACCATCCCTGCCAATGTGCAGCCTAGCTTTCTGCAGAGAGGGGGGCTCGAGGTTGTAGATTCCCATTAGCAAATTGACATCTCATCCTCTCTTCTCCCCAATGGGCTCTTGTATGAAGCTGAAATGCCAAGTTCTTTCCCCAGAGAAATGTTTCCCTCCCACAGTACATTTCGATCAGACGTGTCACACGTCCCCAACTGTAACCAACTATCTCTCCACCAGCCTCCTGTATGGTATAACTGACATCAGATGAGCTCATCACATGCAGAAGTGCTGGGGCCATAGATCTTTCAAAAGATTAAACGGAGGCGCCAAATCAGGCATCAAAGTGGGGATTAGAAAGTACGGTGAGTGACAGAAACAAAGGCTGTTCAGATTCCCTGCAAGATTAAGAAACTATCAGAAAGGGCCAGAAATTCTGTAATTGGGCCGGGCCTATCTCATTCAGATCTCTGAAAGTGTTTATCAGTCCCTTTTTATCTCCCAAGGAGATTTTAAAAAGGGCAGTAGAATAGAAATAGTCATATCGAATATTTTTATTTCCACATATATCTCCTCTGAAGCAGTCAGATCTCATCATGTCACTATACTGCTTATAATCTGATGGCTCCGGGGCTCACAGAAAATAGCACACATTTCTTAGCATGAAAGACTCTTCCAAACCTACCTCGTTGCACTTGCCTGGTCTCCTTGCCGGCTGCTCACTTGTGCTTGAATTATATTTGACTCCTTGGGACTCTCATACATCCTAACACCACATGTCTTTGCTTATGCTGTTTGCAATGCCATTCCACAAGTCGTGTCCATGGTCTTCTCCAGCTCATCCTGCAGGAGCTCCCTCCAAGAGAAACTCCCGTTGTGGGAGAATTCGTACTTGCACATCTGCCTTACAAAAATCTTCATCAATTCCCTTATTATAACATTGTCAGATGGTATGGTTACCCTTTGCTCACACATCTGCTCCCTTCCTGGACTCTGAGCTCCCGTCTTGATATCTGAGCCTATTCTACTTCTTTTTTTAAATTTATTTATTTCATTTATTTTATTTTTGGCTGCGTTGGGTCTTTGTTGCTGCACATGGGCTTTCTGTAGCTGCGGCGAGTGGGGGCTACTCTTCATTGCGGTGTGCGGGCTTCTCATTGCGGTGGCTTCTCTTGCTGCGGAGCACGGGCTCTAGGCGCGGCGGCTTCAGTAGTTGTGGCACACGGGCCCAGTAGTTGTGGCTCGTGGGCTCTAGAGCGCAGGCTCAGTAGTTGTGGTGCACGGGCTTAGTTGCTCCGTGGCATGTGGGATCTTCCCGGACCAGGGCTTGAACCTGTGTCCCCTGCATTGGCAGGCAGATTCTTAACCACTGCGCCACCGGGGAAGCTCATGAGCCTATTCTTCTTTGAAACCCTGGCTCTTAGCAGGGGGTCTATGAATATTTGCTGGATTGAATGGAATGGAGTGGAATTACATTTCAAAGAAGAGATGGAATACCCAATCTGTATGTGACTGGTAAGACCCGGTGGAATGTTCTAGCAGGGTTTAGAGTAGGTTTACATTGTTACATAAGTAACTCTGATGAGGAAATTAATTGTAGAACTCTTAAGGAAACAAAACTATAATATTTTACTTGAATATTTACTTGTATTATTCATTCATCTAACTACTGCTTATTTAAGGTGTGCTACAATGTTCTAGATTCAGCAGCGAACCAAACAGATAAAAATTCCTGCCCTCCTGGGACATATATTTTAGAACTCAGAGTGCAGTGGTTAGGGTAGGCTCTGGGTTCAATTTCTAGCTTGGTCACTTACTAGCTGTGTGATCTTGGGAAAATTACTTAACCTTTTAATGTCTCAGTCTCCTCATCTGTAAAATGGAGATAAGATAATAGTGTCTACTGCACAGGGTTTTTGCAGAGATAAATAAGTTAATACACGTTAATACACTTAGAATAATGCCCAGCATATGGTATACATCCAACAAGTGTTAGTTATTATTATCGAATAGTTCATTTTACAGCTGAGAAAACAGAGGTACAGACTCCACATTGGGTGGTTGCTCTACTCTCTAACTCAGGTGCCCCCAGAAGAAATCAGCCTGTAAATACCTGTTTTCCCTCTGTCACTTTCCTGGAATTGCCCCCTCCATCCCACTCTGGGTCCTCACCCTTTTCCTTGATTAACACTTACATGTCCTTAAGGTCTTCGTTTAGAATCATTCTGTCTGGAATGTCCACGAGTATAGAAATCAGAGCTATTGGAGTAAGATGAAGTGGGGTTCACTGCGGAGTGTCCATCCAGATACATATACTGACATTATATTTAGAGGTGGATTATTCAGACGAGCTCTCTACTGTGCGTCAATCTCATTGCTCAACTTCATGTTCTCCAGAGAGAGCCAATGGGAGATTCTGGGCAGTTTCTGCAGGAATGAAAATCACCTCTCTTAAGTACTCAGCGTAGGGTCCTGTCACTTACTACCTGTGTGATCTTGAAGTTATCGTTTCTCCCTATCTTAGCTTTTATCATCTGAGAAAGGGGAGCTGGTTGCACAAATAACTGCCTGTCTAAGTCAAAGTGAGAATTGGGGCAATTATGCAAAGCCTTCAGTACAGTGCCTGCAATATAGCAAGCATTCAATAAATAACAACAATTCTTATTAATTCTTATTTTTCAATGAATCAAATTGCTGCCTTATCCAATCACTTGACTCCATGGTGTGTTACTTAAATGCCAACTCTGGAAAGGAGCAAGCATTGCAGCAAATATTCTCCTTAATATGAATTGCTTCCTTAATTATCATAAAAGACTTTGCAAAACACACAAATCTAGTGCCTTTTACCCCCAATTCCTTTCTTCTTCCCTTCAATAAACACTTTTTGAGGATATTGGTAGAGATCGGCCAGGTTTCCTGCAGTAACAATCTCTAAATCTAGTTTAAAACACCGAAGGTTTATTTCTTGTTCATGCTATGTGCCCACGGAGGGCTGGCAAGGGAACTCTGCTCATTGAAGTCACTCAGTGACCCTGGGGACCGGGCAGCCATCATCTGAAATATTGTTGTTGTTCATGGCCAGAGGAAAAAGAGAGCTGTGGATGGTTTCAAACCAGCAAATAAGTGCCTCAGCCTTGAAGTGGCCCTCAACACTGTGTCCGCCACTCACTAAGCACCGATCACCTGTCCACTCACGCCCAAGGGAGCCAGCAGTGCAATTCCAGAAGGGGGGTGGGATCCCAGTGCAATTCCGGGAAGGCCACATTTGACTAGGATGACAATCCCAAGATACCAACTATATGCAAAGCACTCTGATGGCCCAGTTGAAGATAGGATGATACATAAATTGCGACCTTGCTCCTCAGGTGACCTACAATCTGGCAGGAGAGATAAGGGACAGCAGAAGGCAGAATAAGACAGATACTCTACTTCTGAGCTTCCAGCCGCATTCCACTGAGCCTAGAGGATGAGCAGAGTGATTAATTCTCACAGCACTGCCGGGGACACAAGAAATTCATTACAAGGGGCCTGGCAGGGACTGCAAAGATGTTATCTGGGAGAAGAGAACCGGGGTAGTAATAGCTCATCATTTTTAAAGTTCTAGTGAGGGCTGTCATCATCAACCCCATCATTTATTTAAGTATCTATATGTCTGTGTGATGGGCCAAGCAAGCAGCAGATGTGGTCCTGCCCTCTTGGAGAGCTTGGGAACTAGGGAGCCTCAGGCAGACCATCCACGGGGCGGGGGGATGGGGGGGAATCGGGGATAGGGAATGTCACACACACCAGGACATGCTCACATTCCATCTCACACATGATTCAGCTTTTCAATCATAGTTACTGAGCACTAATTTGGTGGAGAAGACAGGGAAGACAATTGGGGAAACAGAGAAAGATGTGGAAGCCTGGGTCTTACCTTCAAGGTGTTTATGAAGTATTTAGAAAGATAACACTGAGATGCAGGGGAAATAGCACAATCAAAATATGGTAGGTGGGACTTCCCTGGCGATCCACTGTTAAGACTCCACGCTGCCAGTGCAGGGTGCGGGTTCAATCCCTGGCTGGGGAACTAAGGTCCTGCATGCTGCGCAGGATCTCTAATATATATATATTAGAGATTAGTGCCTAAATGAGGGATTCAGACCTGTTCTATAGCATCTGAGGAGAGAAAGAAAGCTCCTCTGGTGAGAGTCTGGGGGCACAATCAGAGGAGGCAGACCCCCTTTACCCTGAAGATGGGTATGTTTTTGGTTGATGGAGAAAAGAGACGGCATGGGCAACGGTAAGTGAAAAGTGGTTAGGAAGGAAGGTGAAAAGTCCGAGTAGGGTTTCGCCAAAAGAGGGGCTTTGTGTAGATGAGCGGTAGTCAGAAAGGAAGGGAGGCTGCAGACATGGGGTAGCTTCCAGGGCTGAATTATCCACAGGGCAGTGGGGGTTCTTTGAAAAGACGCAAACTAATATTTATGACGCATCAACCATTCAAGGTCAAGTTCTGTGTTAGACACCTCACATCTATTGGTGTATTTTATCTTCGCACCAATTTTCAGAGGTTAGCAGGTGTATCGATGAGGGAACAAGCTCAGAGATCACCTGGGAATAAGGGGCAGGGCTGAGGATCACGCCCAGGACTTCGTGGCATTGAACTCTGTGCCTCTCCTATCACGCTGCCCTGATTGTTCATCAAGACAGTGGCGTGGGACTGTCAGGAAGTTACACGGCACGCTAAGAAGATCAAGCAAACTGTGGCAGCAAGAGACACTAGTGGCAGGGAGATTGATAAGGAGGCAATTATGCAAAGCAAAATTTGGGTAAGGGCCTCCACACCCCTTATTGCTGCCAAAACCACATGGGCTGGGGGTCTGGGCTGGATGGACAGACACCCTTCCCCCAGCCCATACCCCTCCTGTGTGTGGTTGGAAAACTTTTTTTGTTTGTTTTTTTTTTCCTGAATAAAAAAAGATTATACTGGAAAAAAAAAAAATTGGGGTAAGGGCCTGAATTGAGATAATGACAGGGAAATGGGTGTGACCATGAACTGTGGGGAAGTCCCAAGAAAGTGCCACATTGGGAAGCAAGATGGTGATGTGTAGACACGTGAGTTTGAAGAAGACAGAGAGCCAGCTTGTTATTTGGTGTTATGAGGCCAGATGAATGATGTGTTTATGGAGAGACGCACAGACACTGAGGTCTGAGGCAAGCTAATTCACCTCCATAAGCCTCAGTTTCCCCCTCTCTCAGGATTACTGTAAGGGTCAATGAGGGAAAGCATGCAAAGCACTGAACGGTGTCCAAGAAACCATCAGAGCATCTGAGTAGCGGTAGCTGATATTTTATTAGAAAGAGAGGTGTCAGGGTTTAGGAGTGTGCCTCTACTCCCACAGTGAGTTGCCTGGTGGGCTCTGGAAACTGCCTACAGCTTCCATCATGACAATTTGTCAGATTGATTCTCTTTTTTTTTTGCGGTACGCGGGCCTCTCACTGCTGTGGCCTCTCCCATTGCGGAGCACAGGCTCCGGACGCGCAGGCTCAGCGGCCATGGCTCACGGGCCCAGCCGCTCCGCGGCATGTGGGATCTTCCCAGACGGGGACACAAACTCGTGTCCCCTGCATCGGCAGGCAGACTCTCAACCACCGCGCCACCAGGGAAGCCCTGATTGATTCTCTTGAGTTTGCCCATTTGGACAGTACACCTGCCCTTCTGCATCCCCACATCCATGGGAGTCCTCCATGGTTTGGGGGGAGGCTGACCTGCCCTGCAGTGTGGTGAGCTTGGGGTGTCTGGGTCTCCTAAATGAGGAAGAAATGGACCAACCTTCCTAGTCCCCTGTGCTTATGGAACTGGCTAAGCCTCTTCTGTACATCACCAAAAGATACTCTCTTTACGTGGAGTCACTGCATGTACTATACCAGGTGAGTGTTTGAGAAAAGAGACCCTCAACCCCAAACCACTATCCCCACAAGGTCACATAAACACTCCCCATTCTTATCAGACAGCAATGTTATCTGGTGCAGAGAGAATTTCATAAACAAACTTGGATGTGCAATAAAAAGAAATCCCCACGCTAGGCAGGCAATCAAATTTCTACATCTTAAAAGCCCCAGTGAAATACATACATAGTAACCAGGTTTGTCCTCATGAAAGTCATTCTGCCACCCTCCGACTCATCATAAAAAGATCTATATTAAAAATCAGCATCATCATGTCCATAAAAGATTGAAGCAAAAAAATGTAATGTTGAGTGTGATTCTTGCAGAGCCTAAGGCAACCTTAGCACAAGGC
>NW_006783436.1:409829-419998 GCF_000442215.2 Lipotes vexillifer | reverse complement strand
ATGCCAGGGTAACCAAAGCCAGCTAGTTATTTAATAAAGTCAAGGAGTACCTGAAACCATATACTTCTATATAACTCATCAGAGACTGAAGAACAATCAGAAAAGCATAGCTGAAGTTTTTACTGTTCTGTTAACACTCTCATCACCTGCCACCCCAGCCCCAAACAAGTCTTGGGGATCTAAGTATTCCCAGCTTTGATATTTATTTTATCCATACGTGCCTGCGTGTTTCATCAAAATCAGACATCAGTTGCCAGTGACGACTCCTGTTGTCACAGTCAGCTGGCTTTCTCTCTTGCTTTCTCTGCTTGTCCCCTTCATTAAAGCCAGTTTGAATTTCAGTCCCCAGGCCTAAGAGAGTTCTTGTAATTGGGTAAATTGACATAGAGTGAGTTGGTAACTTCGCTCACGGTGGTTACCTTCTTGACCTCTCAACAGGCCCACCTTGAGAAGTGGTTCAGGAACACCTGCCGTGGGGCCCATCTGTCATGGGCAGAAGCAGATGGCGTGGCCTCATGGGATAACATTTGCAGGATTGTGCAAACAAGTGTAGCGGATGATGGCGTGATATGGTCCCTGTGGAAGTCCCAGCCTCGTGGAATATAAAAGCTAGTACATACCGGAGACCTATTTAGTGACAGAGGAAGATACTGGGGCCAAGAAGGTCGCAATGTCCTGTCAATCAAAGCTCAACTTCTAAAAGCCTCAATTCCCTAATCTAGGAAATGGTGGGACTGAAATAAGAATGCAATGAGATCACTTGTAAATTCCACATGTAAGGATTTCTCTTCCCTCTCAAGCCTCACCTGGTCCTGCCTGCATCCTAGAGCCTGATGCAGAGATGTTAGTATCCCAGGTCCCCCATTGCCTCCTCTTCGGGGGTCACTCAGCGCTACCTACCCCCTCTCCTGCATCCCCTTGCTCTTCTGCCGCGTGAGGCAGAGGAGATATCTGTGTGGTAGAGGGTGGGGTCCAGTGAGCCTGGACCGAACCCACGTGCCCCAACTGGGGCCTGTCTGTAATCAGGGAAGACCTGGACCAGCTGCTCTAAGAGGACATCAAGGTGCTGGCAGCACCCAGCACTCGCTCTCAGGGTCCCTCTTCCACACTCCCCTCCCCCTGACATTTGCTGTGTGCTCTCCTCAAACCAAAAGGCCCCCCTGCCTTCTTCAAGCAGGAGGAGTGGGCTTAGCAAGGGTAAAAGTGAGTTTGGGGAGGCCAAGTGACATGAGGGGAAGATGGGTGTTTTATTCCTTCAGTGTTGGGGGCTGACTTTTTAGAAAGAGGAGGCCTGTACCTCAGAGCTGCTGATAAGGTCACTTCTGCAAATTTCAGTTTCTGGAGTGGCTCAGGTGTGCCACAGATCAGAGCTCACACCAAAGCCCCCCACCTCGTGGCTGAGCCTCCCATCCCAGGTCCCAAGGGCAGAGCTGACTGTTCGTCCCCCTCCTACTTGACCACAGACAGGGATGAAGCCACTCCCTGAGTTCTTGTGCCTCTGTGCTGGCTACAGCCTCATCCCCAGCCTGTAGGAGTAGGGGAGATCTTTCTGGATGAGATGCCCTCACACAGCCTAGGTCACATGGGACAGTGAGGGAGACCCTTCTCTTAGCTTCATCTTAATTTGTAGTGATTAACTTAGAACAAGATGGAGAAACAGCCACTGATCCCTTCATCCCAGTCCTTGCAGTGTCCAAGGATTGTGTCACAGGCACTGCTCCCTGGCCTGCAGCCTTTCATCTCGGTCCCAGCTGTGTGGGTCCACACAGTCCAATGGGCACATCAGCTTTGGTTGTGGACTCAAAGCCCCTCCCCTCGGGGCATTTCTGTCAAGTGCTGCCATCAGCCCTCAGATAGGGAAGTAGGAGAGGGTTACACTTTACCCTCTGACTTGCTTGTGGGACCATGGGAAACTCCATAAGGTTTGACTAAAACGCTGGGTTACAGTGAGTAAAAACAGGACAAAATATTTGGATTTGAGATTACCACAGGAAATCTGTGACCCGGAGCTGCCCATAATTCTCTCAACCTGGCTGCTTTCCCAGAGGGTCTCTCTGAGTTATCAGTGGGACCTGGGCTTCCAGAACTAGGACAGGGAGAACTCATAAATTTTCCTTGTCACTTTGGCCCATAATTATCATCACGCTAGCCAGACTGGATTGAGGAAATAAGCCAAGACAAGGGGAGAAAATTAGTGTGGGCCATGAGGCAGGGGTCCATTTTTTTCTTGGGGCATCAGATGGGAACATCATCTTCTCCCTTCAGGAAGCCCTCCACCCTTTTACCTATACATCCTCTCTCACTTCTGACTGTCACAGCCTTCCAAGGCATGCTCTAAAGCAGAGAAGAAAAGAAAACTTTACACCAGCCTTGAAAGGACTGTAATTCTGAGATTCGAGGAGAGTGTGCGCCAAGATACCTCTGTTAATTAATGAACTCATTTTGACTGTAATTTATTCCTTATCCACTTCCTAAGATGTTATTGACAGCTTCCAACAAAAGATGCAGATATAAGAGAGCAGAAATTCAATTATTTAATCAAAATTCAATGAGACCCTAACATGTGCAAGGTACGGGGTTGAGGGGAGTTCATCTTTGTGCAGAGAGCAGGGGCTTTGGAATAGCTTATAGCTGTGTAATGCGGGCAACGTATTCAATATCTTTGAGTATCAGTTTCCTCTTCTGTAAAACAAAGTTGATAATCATAGCACCTACTTCACAGGACTGTTGTATGGATTTAAGTATATGTGAAGTGAATGTAAAGTGCAGTCTCTGACAATTAACTGAGCACTTAATACACAGTAACTACTGCTGTGATTATTTCTGAACCAGGAAAGAAAATGATGATGGCGACGTTGTCCCTGCTCCGTAGGAGAGACAGAGGTGGGGAAGGAGTTGCAGTATTTGGAGAGAAGCACACAGGGTGCCCAGTGAGTAGGGTATGAGCAGTAGGAAGAAGGAAGTAGGTGGGAAGAAGGAAGTAGGTGGGAAGAAGGAAGTAGGTGGGAGGAAGGAAGTAGGTGGGAAGAAGGAAGTAGGTGGGAAGAAGGAAGTAGGTGGGAAGAAGGAAGTAGGTGGGAAGAAGGAAGTAGGTGGGAAGAAGGAAGTAGGTGGGAAGAAGGAAGTAGGTGGGAAGAAGGAAGTAGGTGGGAAGAAGGAAGTAGGTGGGAAGAAGGAAGTAGGTGGGAAGAAGGAAGTAGGTGGGAAGAAGGAAGTAGGTGGGAAGAAGGAAGTAGGTGGGAAGAAGGAAGTAGGTGGGAAGAAGGAAGTAGGTGGGAAGAAGGAAGTAGGTGGGAAGAAGGAAGTAGGTGGGAAGAAGGAAGTAGGTGGGAAGAAGGAAGTAGGTGGGAAGAAGGAAGTAGGTGGGAAGAAGGAAGTAGGTGGGAAGAAGGAAGTAGGTGGGAAGAAGGAAGTAGGTGGGAAGAAGGAAGTAGGTGGGAAGAAGGAAGTAGGTGGGAAGAAGGAAGTAGGTGGGAAGAAGGAAGTAGGTGGGAAGAAGGAAGTAGGTGGGAAGAAGGAAGTAGGTGGGAAGAAGGAAGTAGGTGGGAAGAAGGAAGTAGGTGGGAAGAAGGAAGTAGGTGGGAAGAAGGAAGTAGGTGGGAAGAAGGAAGTAGGTGGGAAGAAGGAAGTAGGTGGGAAGAAGGAAGTAGGTGGGAAGAAGGAAGTAGGTGGGAAGAAGGAAGTAGGTGGGAAGAAGGAAGTAGGTGGGAAGAAGGAAGTAGGTGGGAAGAAGGAAGTAGGTGGGAAGAAGGAAGTAGGTGGGAAGAAGGAAGTAGGTGGGAAGAAGGAAGTAGGTGGGAAGAAGGAAGTAGGTGGGAAGAAGGAAGTAGGTGGGAAGAAGGAAGTAGGTGGGAGGAAGGATGTAGGTGGGAGGAAGGATGTAGGTGGGAGGAAGGAAGTGGTTGGGAAGAAGGAAGTGGGTGGGAAGAAGGATGTGGGTGGGAAGAAGGAAGTGGGTGGGAAGAAGGAAGTAGGTGGGAGGAAGGAAGTAGGTGGGAAGAAGGAAGTAGGTGGGAAGAAGGAAGTAGGCTATCTCGGTACAAGGTCTATCTTTGAATTTATCCTGTCAGTCATGAAAAGCCACTGAAGCCACTTGACAATTTAGAAAGATCATGTTGATAATGATGTCGAGAATGGATTAAAGTAGGAAGAGACAGGAGGCAGTTATGGACCTGTCGTAAGACATGAGTTAGAGGTAAAAGAACATTTTTAGGACCTTCGCAGGGAGAGGGAAAGTCAGGGACAGAGTCCAAGGCTTCTGGCTTGTGTTATCTGGGATGCTTCACTAGAATGTCAGCTCCATGAAAGCAGGGATCTCGGCTTTATACACTGATGTGTCCCAATCTCTTAGAACAGTGCCTGGCACATAGTAAGTGCTCAATAAGTATTTGTTGAATGAGTGAGTGGACGAGAGTGATATTAACCAAGGAAGGAAATAGAGGGGGATTAGCGAGTTTGAGGGTGAAGATAATAAGTTGATTCTAGGTGTGCTGAATTTTGAGTGACCTCTGGGACATTCAAGTGAAAATGTCTCAGGTGAAAAATGGAAGTTTGGGCTTGATACTCAGGACAGAAAGCTGGGCTGGAGCAGAGTTTTGGAATCATTGGCCTAGAGAGATGGTTGAAATCATGGAAAGATGAAAGTCAACTTGGGAAAGTCTGTGGAACAGGAAGAGAAAATGGTCAAGAATGGAAACCTGGGTGAAGACTCACACCCGGGAAGGGACGGGTGGATATAGGAAGAAGAGCCCAGGGGATGGAGGAAGGATAAAGAACAGACGCAAAAGCAGGAGACAGTATAGGGTGTTGTTTCACAGACTCTGAGATGTAGCTTCAAGAAAGGAGTAGTCGTGCTAGCTGCCACAGAGGGTTTGGGTAGGAAGAGGTCACAGACGGCTACTTGATCTGGCAGTTGGGACGTCATCAGCGAGTTTATGAGCTATAGGGGTAGATGTTGGCTCTTGGGGACCAAGACAAAGGATTTCTGACTGTTTTACACTTCCTTTCCCCAAATAATCAGCAAATTATTCTAAATTGTTTTAATTAAATGCAAAACCAAATAGGCACATTCGTGCAATACGAAGGAGTGACTTCCAATTTATAATGTCCTTGCTCAGCAATAATGTCACCAATTTAAACATCAGGTTAAAAAATAGAAAATTTCAAGTTCTAATAATATTGTTAGCTTTCCCACTTGGCTTCCATGTGATATTTTAGGTTATTCCTGTAACTATTAAAAGTGCTCTTATCTACACAATTTGGGAGCAAGTTGTCACCTCAGAGAACTTTAAATTGGGTGTGTTCTTGCCTCTGTGTCTATGAAAACTTCATCTTTCTTAAATGTCATTTTCTGAACTTTAGATATGCAAACTTAGAGTGAAACTCCAAAATGCAATGATTTCTTTTTACAGCCATGATTAGATTTGTCTAAATCATTTGGTCAGCTCAGACAGTTGTCTTAAAATTTTTCAGAAAAAATGATAGAAACCAGAACATGCTATCTAAAGTATACATCCTCTCCTAATGTTTTGGAAAGCCGATGGCACATACTTTATATGCAAGGCCCTTGTTCTCAGGACTGTTCCATATGAATAACCAAGTACTGCTTATGCATTTTTACATAAACTCAACCTCTCCTAGCTCAGCTTGCTCGGCCGAGGCCTGGCCCTGAGGAAGGTTGCCCAGATTTGCAGCCTTGTGTAGCATTTGATTGATAGAGTGCAGTATTCCTGTTCATATAAATATTTTAAGTTGGAAAAAGCCCTTTTGTTATTTTTCCCTCTGCCTAAGAAATACTTCTGCGAACCCTTCCCATAACAGAGCCTTCAGTAACTCTGGCTTCAGTAACTCTGCCCTGGGTGACAAGGAAATAGCTTCTTGGCACTGTTGGTTTTCCACAACTGTTTTAAACATGGTGAGAGAAGATGCAGAGCCACACCACTTTAAGGCAGATAGAAAAGATCCTCATTTCCTGTAAACTGTTCATCCTTCCTCCTTGCCATTTCCAGATGTGGGAAAAATTAACAACTGCTTTAATATGGAAGCAAGTATACCCATTATACTATTAACCTCAGAGAGTCCAATTTCTTTGAAAGTTTCTAATTTCCACCCATTGTGTTATGGTGCAACCTGTAATTTGGATTTTTATCCAAGAATTGTTTCTTCTAGGAAGCCTTCTGTGACTAATTCCAGGCCATATTGTCTCTTCCTTCCTGTACTGTGTGTACGTGCACAGGTATGTGAGTATGTGTCCATGTGTCCGTATGTGTGTGTGACTTGCCTTTCCCCCCTTTATCCTTCTGTGTTATTTTCTTTTTGTTTGTTCAGATGTTTGCCTCCCCCATCCCTCTCATTAATCTGCAAAATCCTCCAGAGCAAAGATTATATCTTATTTTCCTTTTGTTTTCCAGTTCAAAGTATCTAGCCAGAGATTAGGCATCAAAGAAGCATTTAATCAGTGCTCTTGGAGGAAGGGATGTTCGGACAGAAAACCAGATGCCAGGATCTGGGATGGTACCCCTTCCTCCTGACGAGTACATTTTGCTCTGTGATTCTTATCCTATGCTGCTTCAAAGGGGATTCATGAATCCTCTGGAATTGTAGCAAAGTGTTAGTGAAATTGTGCTTGTGTGTGTGTATGTATGCCCACTTTTCTGGGGACAAAGTCTTTAGCTGTCATCAGATTCAAAGGGGTCCAAGATCCTCAAAGGCTTGAGGAATGAGCCCTCTCCCTCCCCTTGGTGCTGGCAACTGCACAGTGCAAGGACCCCGTGCTTTTCTAGAACCAGTAAAGGGTCTTCCAGACATGAGGAATTTTACCATTAAAAGCCTGAGGGATGAGATGGAGTTGGGGAAGTGTTCTGAGTTGGCCAGAGGCAAATTTGGTTAGGAGTCCTAGTATGCACGGATCCCCCCTCCATGGTTATCAACACGACCCAAACATCCAGTGTGTTTGGCATTCATCTTCTTCCTTTCCCCATCCCCAAGCTTTTACTTCTATTGGTTTTGTTTTGTTTTGTTTTGTTTTGCGGTACGCGGGCCTCTCCCTGTTGTGGCCTCTCCCATTGCGGAGCACAGGCTCCGGACGCGCAGGCTCAGCGGCCATGGCTCATGGGCCCAGCCGCTCCGCGGCATGTGGGATCTTCCCGGACCGGGGCACGAACCCGTGTCCCCTGCATCGGCAGGCGGACTCCCAACCACTGCGCCACCAGTGAAGCCCTTCTACTGGTTTTTGCATGCTGTATCGCAGTTATGAATCCTGATAGCAATGATTTCCTTAATACATTCTGGACAGTGACTGATGACATGGAAGCAAACCCTTAGGAAGAAAAATTGGAAAAAGGGGAAAAGAAAGAGAAAGATATAAAAATATAAAGACAGACTATTAAACTGGCCCCCAAATATATATATATATATGTATAAATGACAATTGCATAGAGAGCCTCCTTTGTCACTTAAAGGGAAAAGAGCTCGCTAACCTGGAAACAGAAAGATGAGTGATTTTTAAGTGCATGTTTCAAATAAATTATCTGAGTTCATTAGTACCAATATTCCTAATGAACACTTAGGACTGGCGTGGATCATGTCTCTGCTGACTCCATTAGGGCACCGATGAGCGAACAGTTGAAGTGGGATCACAGAGAGAGACGCTGAGAGATCTGTAATTTAGAAGGTGGGCAGCTCTCCTCCGAGAGGTTTGAGTGTCCTCTAACTTCACACAAACGGGGCCTCCCAAGCTCAGCTGCAGAGGCAGCCTCTGGTTAAGAGATGCAGAGTCGGGTCCTTCACGGAGGCTCGTAGGAAATTTGCACTGGTGGTTTGCTCATTGCCATGGCAACCACTCAAATGCAGAGGGGCACATACATTTGTTCATTTTTACAATTATTCTATTATTTATATTGAGGTATCTCTGAGAGGATGACACATATCTGGGGAAGAGCCAGAAAAGCTATTCCTGAGACTAAAAAGACAATTAATCACAGGTGCCCCAAAGTAGAAATACATGTTTGCTAATCACTAGGGGCACCATCCCTTCCCACCTAGCCTAAAGGGAAATCTTCAGTACACAGTGGGGTTTTCTGCCACTCACAAAAGAGGGAAATTGGCAGGTCTCACTTATCAAGCCCCATTTTCAGCAATCTGCAGACATTTCTTCTTCTTTGCCAGATCTGTTTCTTTTTTGATCTGGAGTTTTCTCACGGTGCATGGTTCATTATACTTAATTATCTAGAATATGTCACTACATCCAAAAGGAAGGTGGCTTTTTGAAAACTCACCTGATGGTTGACTCTGAAAACGTAATGCAAAATCTAGGCTTAAATGAATTGTGTTTTTTGACAAATCTTGCAGAATAAATGAATAAATAAACAAGAAAACACATGAACAAGCAAATAAATAAATCCCCAAACCCTTTAATATTTCGTGTGGATAATTTGATATGCTTCTAATTTTTGCTGATTTGATTCCAAGGATTTAGAGTAAAAAGTATAGGAATGGGGGCAGTTCCTGTGGAGAAATAGAGAGTGAGAGAAAATTTCAGTCAAGGGTGCAGAGATGTGTGGTCAAAGGTATTCCTCTTAGAGCATTATTATTACAAAATTATGTGATAGACATAGCTGCATATATAATAATTTAACACATATAAAGTGTAGTGCATATGTAATACATATATACTAGAACTAACTTGAAAGTTCAAAAATGGGAAATTGGTTTAATTATAGTTTATGCAAACAATGGAATATCTGCAGTCATTAGCCAGTAAGAATGATGATGTAGGCAAATTTGTTGACATAGAATAATGCCTATGATGTATTGAGTGTTTAAAAACTAAGAAAGCAAGAACAAAAGGGCAGATTAAAAAATATGTATTTTATCATCAAATTTTGCTTTCAAAATCTTCTATGTCTACTTTGTATTTATAGAGAAAAACGTTAGAAGTAGCATCGTTGAAAGTTTAATAGTCATTATCTCTGGTGATGGGATTGTGCGTGATCTTTCTTGTTTTTTCCTCTCTTCATAGAACATGAGCGGAATAGTGATATAATTGCAGTTGTATTCTATGATTTATTAATTACCTATTATGTGTCAGAGGGAGTTGAGTAGGGATAGAACATGGCTCCATAAGTAGGTGAAACTTACAACCCTGATGTTTTTCACATCATGCCCCATTCAACAGAAATGCAATTTGCCAGTGTTACATATGCTCTTTTTTGTGTGTCACACACCTACTAAGTCTTCTCTTGAGATTCTTCTGAATTCTATACACTTTAAGGATTTTAAAAAGATAGCAGATCATTTGATCTCATTTAAATCAAAGATTTTAGTTCCAATAAGCAAACTACAGATGAAATGGACATATGGGTGAAAGATTGTATATAAACACAATGTCTGAAATTGACAGGGATTAGTATCCAAATCGGAGGAACTCCTAAAACCAAAACCAGTAAAGGATGTGAATAGGAAGTGAGAGTTATTTTATCCGAGAGATACCCACAAACAGGTCCATAATGTAACCTGCAGAAGAATATTCCTAGAAGTAATATTATACTTTTTGGAAGTTGCAAGCAACCTAGATATTAATCAGTAGGGTTATAGATATTGTTTATGCAGTAAACAAAAGCTATGCACTAGATGTACAAACAGCAACATGAATAGATCCTAAACACAGTGTCAAGTAAAAAATAAGAAAAAAATGAGATCTTTAAGTCAACAGCTCTTGGTAAATTTTAAGTGCGAATATAAATAAAATAATACTATGAATTTCACAAGGATATAAGCATGTTTAAAGACATAAGGATATAAGCATGTTTAAAGACATAAATATATTAGAGTGGATGTCTTTGGGAAAGGGAAATGGGAGAGAGAAGAGAATTGAAAAGAAAAATAAATGGAAAACAGCCTTTCTTTCCATTATTTTCTGAAACAGAAAGTGTATGTATGAGAATTTCTCAAATCTTAACCAATTCAAAGGCTGAAGTGTTGGGTGAAATGATATTTTGGAGGGTAAAAAAGAGTTTCGTATGTGTAAAACCTGGAAATACTCTCACATATGATATCCAGTTTATTCGTATATCCCTTTGTCTCTTCTTTCAAACTATATACGGAATCTGCCTACGTCTTTTCACCTCTACTTCTACCATCTTAGTATAATTCATTGTCTTCTTTTTTTT
>NW_006783436.1:378701-409320 GCF_000442215.2 Lipotes vexillifer | reverse complement strand
ATTTTTTTTTTTTTTTTTTGGCTGCGCCGGGTGTCATACAGGACCTTAGCTCCCCGACCAGAGATTGAACCCGCGCCCCCTGCAGTGGAAGACCGGAGTCTTAACCACTGGACCTCCAGGGAAGACCAATTTTTTGTATACATAGGTCTACAAGGCTCTCCATGACCTAGAACTGCCCCCATCCCCAGCACACCTCTACGACTTCAAATCCCATGTCAGGACCTTTGTATTTGCCACTTCCTCAGCCCAGCCCGGAACCCTAATCCCTGCTCAAGGTCACCTCCTCAGAGAGGTCTTCCCTGATTGCCCCGTCTAAAATAGCAAAGCCACTTTTCTCCTTTCCATCTAACCTCTTTACCTGTTTAATTTTTTTTTATGGCATTAATTATCACACAGCAGAGTATTTGTCACCAGATACACTTACCCCACTAGAAAGAGAGTGCCTTGAGGATAGGGACATCCTTTGACGTCCGAGTCAGTTTTCAGTGCCCTGAATAAATACTACTTGAGAGAATCAACGAATCAAAGAATGAAGAAAATGAGGCGGAAGAGAGAGAGATAGAGACAGGCAGACAGAGAAAGAGAGAGAAGAGAGAGAAGAGAGAGAAGAGAGACCGGCTCTCTGTTGGAGCCACCGTGCTTGAAGTAAGAATGATTCTTTTGGACTAATCCTTCTCTTACTCCTTCCCTTTCTGACTTCCTCCCTGGATTTCTTTCTTTCTTTCTTTCTTTCTTTAACATCTTTATGGGTGTATAATTGCTTTACAATGGTGTGTTAGTTTCTGCTGTATAACAAAGTGAGTCAGCTTTATATATACATATATCCCCATATCTCCTCCCTCTTGCATCTCCCCCTCCCCCTCCCTATCCCACCCCTCTAGGTGGTCACAAAGCACTGAACTGATCTCCCTGCGCTATGTGGCTGCTTCCCACTAGCTATCTGTTTTACATTTGGTAGTGTATATATGTCCATGCCACTCTCTCACTTTGTCCCAGCTTACCCTTCCCCCTCCCTGTGTCCTCAAGTCCATTCTCTACATCTGGATCTTTGTTCCTGTCCTCCCTTAGGTTCTTCAGAACCATTTTTTTTTAGATTCCATATATATGGTATTTGTTTTTCTTTTTCTGACTTGCTTCACTCTGTATGACAGACTCTAGGTCCATCCACCTCAATACAGATAACTCAATTTCGTTTCTTTTTATGGCTGAGTAATATTCCATTGTATATATGTGCCACATCTTCTTTATCCATTCATCTGTTGACGGACACTTGGGTTGCTTCCATGTCCTGGATATTGTGAATAGAGCTGCAATAGACATTGTGGTACATGGCTTTTTGAATTATGGCTTTTTCAGGGTATATGCCCAGTAGTGGGATTGCTGGGTTGTATGGTAGTTCTATTTTTAGTTATTTAAGGAACCTCCATACTATTTTCCATAGTGGCTATATCAATTTACATTCCTACCAACAGTGCAAGAGGGTTCCCTTTTCTCCACACCCTCTCCAGCAAGTATTCTTTGTAGATTTTTTGATGATGGCCATT
Source organism: Lipotes vexillifer (assembly GCF_000442215.2). NCBI lineage: Eukaryota > Metazoa > Chordata > Mammalia > Artiodactyla > Lipotidae > Lipotes > Lipotes vexillifer. The sequence continues at coordinate 407,776 of NW_006783436.1, read as the reverse complement.
CTGACTGGTGTGAGGTGATACCTCATTGTAGTTTTGATTTGCATTTCTCTAATGATTAGTGATGCTGAGCATCCTTTCATGTGTTTGTTGGCAATCTGTATGTCTTCTTTGGAGAAATGTCTATTTAGGTCTTCTGCCCATTTTTGGATTGGGTTGTTTGTTTTTTGATGTTGAGCTGCATAAGCTGCTTGTAAATTTTGGAGATTAATTCTTTGTCAGTTGCTTCATTTGTAAATATTTTCTCCCATTCTGAGGGTTGTCTTTTCATCTTGTTTATGGTTTCCTTTGCTGTGCAAAAGCTTTGAAGTTGCATTAGGTCCCATTTGTTTATTTTTGTTTTTATTTCTATTTCTCTGGGAGGTGGGTCAAAAAGGATCTTGCTGTGATTTATGTCATAGAGTGTTCTGCCTATGTTTTCCTCTAAGAGTTTTATAGTGCCTGGCATTATATTTAGCTCTTTAAGCCATTTTGAGTTTATTTTTGTGTATTGTGATAGGGAGTGTTCTAATTTCATTCTTTTACAGGTAGCTGTCCAGTTTTCCCAGCACCACTTATTGAAGAGGCTGTCTTTTCTCCATATATTCTTGCCTCCCTTATCAAAAATAAGGTGACCATATATGCATGGGTTTATCTCTGGGCTTTCTATCCTGTTCCATTGATCTATATTTCTGTTTTTGTGCCAGTACCATACTGTCTTGATTACTGTAGCTTTGTAGTATTGTCTGAGGTCAAGGAGTCTGATTCCTCCAGCTCCATTCTTTTTCCTCAAGACTGCTTTGGCTATTCGGGGTCTTTTGTGTCTCCATACAAATTTTAAGATTTTTTGTTCTAGTTCTGTAAAAACTGCCACTGGTAATTTGATAGGGATTGCATTGAATCTGTAGATTGCTTTGGGTAGTAGAGCCATTTTCACAATGTTGATTCTTCCAATCCAAGAACATGGTATATCTCTCCATCTATTTGTATCATCCTTAATTTCTTTCATCAGTGTCATAGTTTTCTGCATACAGGTCTTTTGTCTCCTTAGGTAGGTTTATACCTAGGTATTTTATTCTCTTTGTTGTAGTGGTAAATGGGAGTGTTTCCTTAATTTCTCTTTCAGATTTTTCATCATTAGTGCATAGGAATGCAAGAGCTTTCTGTGCATTAATTTTATATCCTACTACTTTACCAAATTCATTATTTAGATCTAGTAGTTTTCTGGTAGCATCTTTAGGATTCTCTACGTACAGAACCATTTCATCTGCAAACAGTGACAACTTTACTTCTTCTTTTCCGGTTTGGATTCCTTTATTACTTTTTATTCCTGATTGCTGCGGCTAAAACTTCCAAAACTGTGTTGAATAATAATGGTGAGAGTGGGCAACCTTGTCTTGTTTCTGATCTTAGAGGAAATGGTTTCAGTTTTTAACCATTGAGAACGTTGTTGGCTGTGGGTTTGTCATATATGGCCTTTATTATGTTGAGGAAAGTTCCCTCTATGACTACTTTCTGGAGGGTTTTTATCATAAATTGGTGTTGAATTTTGTCAAAATCTTTTTCTGCATCTATTGAGATGATCGTATGGTTTATCTCCTTTATTTTGTTAATATGGTTTATCACATTGATTGATTTGTGTATATTGAAGAATCCTTGCATTCCTGGGATAAACCCCACTTGATCATGGTGTATGATCCTTTTAATGTGCTGTTGGATTCTGTTTGCTAGTATTTTGTTGAGGTTTTTTGCATCTATGTTCATCAGTGATTTTGGCCTGTAGTTTTCTTTCTTTGTGACATCCTTGTCTGGTTTTGGTATCAGGGTGATGGTGGCTTCATAGAATGAGTTTGGGAGTGTTCCTCCCTCTGCTATATTTTGGAAGAGTTTGAGAAGGATAGGTGTTAGCTCTTCTCAAAATGTTTGATAGAAGTCACCTCTGAAGCCATCTGGTCCTGGGCTTTTGTTTGTTGGAAGAATGTTAATCACAGTTTCAATTTCAGTGCTTGTGATTGGTCTGTTATATTTTCTATTTCTTCCTGGCTCAGTCTCAGAATGTTGTGCTTTTCTTAGAATTTGTCCATTTCTTCCAGGTTGTCCATTTTATCGGCATAGAGTTGTTTGTAGTAATCTCTCATGATCCTTTGTATTTCTGCAGTGTCAGTTGTTACTTCTCCTTTTTCATTTCTAATTCTATTGATTTGAGTCTTCTCCCTTTTTCTCTTGATGGGTCTGGCTAATGGTTTATCAATTTTGTTTATCTTCTCAAAGAACCAGCTTTTAGTATTATTGATCTTTGTTATTGTTTCCTTCATTTCTTTTTCATTTATTTCTGATCTGATCTTTATGATTTCTTTCCTTCTGTTGACTTTGGGGTTTTTTTGCTCTTCTTTCTCTAATTGCTTTAGGTGTAAGGTTAGGTTGTTTATTTGAGATGTTTCCTGTTTCTTAAGGTAGGATTGTATTGCTATAAACTTCCCTCTTAGAACTGCTTTTGCTGCATCCCATAGGTTTTCGGTCGTCGTGTTTTCATTGTCATTTGTTTCTAGGTATTTTTTGATTTCCTCTTTGATTTCTTCAGTGACCTCTTGGTTGTTTAGTAGTGTGCTGTTTAGCCTCCATGTGTTTGTATTTTTTACAGATTTTTTTCCTGTGATTGATATCTAGTCTCATAACGTTGTGGTCAGAAAAGATGCTAGATACAATTTCAATTTTCTTAAATTTACCAAGGCTTGATTTGCGACCCAAGATATGATCTATCCTGGAGAATGTTCCACGAGCACTTAAGAAGAAAGTGTATTCTGTTGTATTTGGATGGAATGCCCTAAAAATAACAATTAAGTCCATCTTGTTTAATGTATCATTTAAAGCTTGTGTTTCCTTATTTATTTTCATTTTGGATGATCTGTCCATTAATGAAAGTGGGGTGTTAAAGTCCCCTACTGTGATTGTGCTACTGTTGATTTCCCCTTTTATGGCTGTTAGCATTTACCTTATGCACTGAGGTGCTCCTATGTTGGGTGCATAAATATTTACAATTGTTGTATCTTCTTGGATTGATCCCTTGATCATTATATAGTGTCCTTGTTTGTCTCTTGTACTAGTCTTTATTTTAAAGTCTGTTTTGTCTGATATGAGAATTGCTACTCCAGCTTTCTTTTGATTTCCATTTGCATGGAAAATCTGTTTCCATCCCCTCACTTTCAGTCTGTATATATCCGTAGGTCTGAAGTGGGTCTCTTGTAGACAGCATATATACGGGTCTTGTTTTTTAATCCATTCAGCCAGTCTATGTCTCTTGGTTGGAGCATTTAATCCATTTACATTTAAGGTAATTATCGATATGTATGTTCCTATTACCATTTTCTTAATTGTTTTGGGTTTGTTATTGTAGGTCTTTTCCTTCCCATGTGTTTCCTGCCTAGAGAAGTTCCTTTAGCTTTTGCTGTAAAGCTGGTTTAGTGGTGCTGAATTCTCTTAGCTTTTACTTGTCTCTAAAGGTTTCCATTTCTCTGTCGAATCTGAATGAGATCCTTGCTGGGTAGAGTAATCTTGGTTGTACATTTTCCCCTTTCATCACTTTAAATATGTCTGCCACACCCTTCTGGCTTGCAGAGTTTTTGATCTTTTTCTGAAAGATCAGCTGTTAACCTTATGGGGATTCCCTTGTATGTTATTTGTTGTTTTTCCCTTGTTGCTTGTAATATTTTTTCTTTGTATTTAATTTTTGACAGTTTGATTAATATGTGTCTTGGCAGGTTTCTCCTTGGACTTATCCTGTATGGGACTCTCTGCACTTCCTGGACTTGATTGACTATTTCCTTTCCCATATTAGGGAAGTTTTCAACTATAATCTCTTCAAATATTTTCTCAGTCCCTTTCTTTTTCTCTTCTTCTTCTGGGACCCCTATAATTCGAATGTTGGTGCATTTAATGTTATCCCAGAGGTCTCTGAGACTGTCCTCAATTCTTTTCATTCTTTTTTCTTTATTCTGCTCTGTAGTAGTTATTTCCACTATTTTATTTTCCAGGTCACTTATCCATTCTTCTGCCTCAGTTATTCTGCTATTGATTCCTTCTAGAGAATTTTTAATTTCATTTATTTTGTTGTTCATCGTTGTTTGTTTGCTCGTTAGTTCTTCTAGGTTCTTGTTAAACATTTCTTGTATTTTCTCCATTCTATTTCCAAGATTTTGGATCATCTGTACTATCATTACTCTGAATTCTTTTTCAGGTAGACTGCCTATTTCCTCTTCATTTCTTTGGTCTGGTGTGTTTTTACCTTGCTCCTTCATCTGCTGTGTGTTTCTCTGTCTTCTCATTTTGCTTAGGTTACTGTGTTTAGGATCTCCTTTTCACTGGCTGCAGGTTCATAATTCCCGTTGTTTTTGGTGTCTGCCCCCAGTGGCTAAGGTTGGTTCAGTTGGTTGTGTAGGCTTCCTGGTGGAGGAGGCTGGTGCCTGTGCTCTGGTGGATGAGGCTGGATCTTGTCTTTCTGGTGGGCAGGACCACGTCTGGTGCTTTGTTTTGGGGTTTCTGTGACCTTATTATGATTTTAGGCCACTTCTCTGCTAATGGGTGGGGTTGTGTTCCTGTTATTGCTAGTTGTTTGGCATAGGGTTTCCAGCACTGTAGCTTGCTGCTCGTTGAGTGGAGCTGGGTCTTAATGTTGAGATGGAGATCTCTGGGAGAGCTTTTGCTATTTGATATTACGTGGAGCCAGCAGGTCTCTGGTGGACCAATGTTCTGAACTCAGCTCTCCCACCTCAGAGGCACAGGCCTGACACCCGGCCAGAGCACCAAGACCCTGTCAGCCACATAGCTCAGAAGAAAAGGGAGAAAAAAAGAAAGAAGAAAAATAAATAAATAATTAAAATAAAAAATTATTGAAAATTTAAAAATTAGAAAGTAATAGAGAAAAAGAGAAAAGAAAGAAAGAACGAAAGAAGAGAGCAACGAAACCAAAACACTAATCCACTCTTGATAATATGTGCTAAAAACTATACTTAAAAAAAAAAATAGACAGACAGAACCATAGGACAAATGGTAAAAGCAAATGTATACAGACAAAATCACACAAAGACACATATACATACACACTCACAAAAAGAGAAAAAGGAAAAAAAATCTGTATATAAAAAAAATAAGGAGGAAGAGAGTAACCAAATCAATAAACAAATCTACCAATGATAATGAACTCTAAATACTAAACTAAGGTAAACATAAAACCAGAAACAAATTAGATGCAGAAAGCGAACCTCAAATCTACAGTTGCTCCCAAAGTCCACTGCCTCAGTTTTGGGATGATTCGTTGTCTGTTCAGGTATTCCACAGATGCCGGGTACATCAAGTTGATTGTGGAGGTTTAATCCGCTGCTCCTGAGGCTGCTGGGAGAGACTTCCCTTTCTCTTCTTTGTTCGCACAGCTCCCGGGGTTCAGCTTTGGATTTGGCCCTGCCTCTGCGTGTAGGTCACCTGAGGGCGTCTTTTGGGAAGTCTGAGGTCTTCTGCCAACGTTTAGTAGGTGTTCTGTAGGAGTTTTTCCACATGTCGATGTATTTCTGTTGTATTTGTGGGGAGGAAGGTGATCTCCACATTTCACTCCTCCTCCATGTTTAAGGTCTCTCCCCTCCCTGGCTTTCTTTCAAGTGTGGGTATTGATCGAGAAGTGACTGCAACAGGGAGTGGAGGCTTATTGTGACTCTGTCCAGGAAGTAGCACCTAATGCCTATTTCTACCAACCCTGGGAAGAACTTGTACATTTGAGGAAGCTAAGTACCTTTTCAAACAGGTATAGACAGCTCTAAATATAGACATTACATTTCTTTTCTATTTTAAAAGCATGTCTATTGCAGAACATTTAGAAAAGGCAGATAAGCAAAAAGTAAAAAATACAGATATCCAGTAACTTCAGTATCCTGAGATAACTTCTGGTAATATTTTTATTTATTCCTTTGCAATTTATTTTCCTCTACATTTTCACTCTAATATGCTCATACCTACCTTAAAAAAACAAAAAGTGGGATTAAAAAAAAGGAAACTATAAGAATAGCATTTCACCTCTCCAGTTTTCTTTCCAAAGAACATAACCTTAGTCAAATCACGAACAAAATATCAGGCAAATTCCAACTGAGGGACATTCTACAAAGTATCTGACCATTAATCCTCGAAACTTTCAAGATCATCAAAAAGAAGGAAAGTTTGAGAAACTGTGACAACCAAGAGGAGCCTGAGGAGACATGATGACAATGTTACGTGGGGTCCTGGATGGGATCCTTGAACAGAAAAAGAACGTTAGGAGGAAACTGAGGAAATCTGAATAAGACATGAATTAGTTAATAATAAGACATTTATATTAGTTCATTAATTGTGATGACATACCACAGAAGTGTAAGATATAAATAATAGAGGAAACTGTGAGTGTGTGTGCGTCAGGGGGATGGAGTGCATGGGAACCATGTACTATACTCACGATTTTTCTGTAAACCTAAAACTTCCAAAATTAAAAGTTTAGTTTTAATTTGGCATTCGACATACTATACCTGAAATATATTGTGCCCTGCATAAGGAAAAAAAAGATTGCTCTGGAAATGCGTCCTGTTTAGCAGAATTTTTCATCCCCATTCAGAATAAACCCTCGCTCTCCAATCACTGTTGAGTGAGGCGGGTAGATAGAGCTTTTTTCTGGGCTAGGAACACACACCACCCCCTCCCCGACCCTGAGTTGTGTAATTAGCTTTCTGTCAGGTATAGCCTGAGGATTTACATGTTTTGCCATGTTTAGGTTTCAGCTTAGAGCTCAGTTGTGTTATTTTAAGATCCTTGGCCTTTACAGGAAAAGGGAAACATGGAAAACACATCAATTTTTATAAAACCGCATGTCTAACGAAAATAATTTACATGGAAGTGAGCAATCAGACGAGACTTGGAAGTCAGCAGTCCTGTTCAGAGAACTGTCTGCATGGAATTTCCTTGTTTTAAGAAAAGGTTTTTGTAAATCAACTATACTTCAAAAAAAAAAAATACTATCATTAAAAAAAAGAAAAGCTTTTTACATAGTCTGTGAAAAGAAGGAGAGATTCTCTATCAGTTTCTCCTCTGAAATAGGTAGAAGGGTGAAAAATTGGATCTATTTTGCAATCAATTCAAATAGGGACTTCCTGGGTGGTCCAGTGGTTAAGACTCTGCCCTTCCAATGCAGGGGCAAGGGTTTGATCCCCAGTGAGGGAACTAAGATCCCACATGCCACACGGTGTGGCCAGGAAAAAAAAAAAAACAAGATATGATAAATAATGCATGTGTATTTATTCTATACATAAATGTGATAGAAAGATAAACTGATAGATATAGATATTTTAGAGAGCTCTAACACATAATATGATCTAACACATCTATATACATATTACATGTTAGATCATATTATGTGTTAGAGCTCTCTCTCTCTCACTCTCAAGTATAATACAAATACCTATAAAACAAACACCCCACGCTCATCACACAGTTCGAGAGAGAATATTTCAGTATCTTTGAATTCTCCTCTGTAATCCTCGCTAATCACATCCCTCATCCTTTCCCTGGAGATAACCACTGTCCTGAATTTTACATTTATTATTCTCTTGCTGTCTTTATAGTTATTACCAGACAAAAATGTACCTCTAAAGAATATCTTTTTAGTTTTGTGTATTTTTGAGTTTATATAAATGGAATTAGATGGAATGAATGAATACCTCTGTGACTTGTTTATTCACTCAACAGTATGGGCATTTTTAGTGTGTGTTAATTTGTTGTTTAAGTTTTCTTTTCTGTAAAATATCTTTTTATAACTTATATTTGCTTTTCTATTTTTTTATACTTTTTTTTAAATTGGAGTGTAATTGCTTTACAATGCTATGTTAGTTTCTGCTGTACAATGAAGTGAATCAGCTATATGTTTACCTATATCCCCTCCCTCTTGGACCTCCCTTCCTGTCCCCCACCCCATCCTACCCATCTAGGTCGTCACAGAGCACCAAGCCAAGCTTCCTGTGCTTTATAGCATGTTCCCACTAGCTACCTATTTTACGCATGGTAGTGTATATATGTCAATCCTAATCTCCCAATTCGTCCCACCCTACCCTTTCCCCCACCCACTATGTCCACATGTCCGTTCTCTACGTCTACATCTCTATTCCTGCCCTGCAAATATGTTCATCTGTACCATTTTTCTAGATTCCACATATATTATCTGCCTTTCTATTGAGTTATCATTTTCTTATGAAATTTTAGGAGTTTTATTTTATTTTATTTTATTATTTATTTATTTATTTATTTGTGGCTGTGTTGGGTCTTCGTTTCTGTGCGAGGGCTTTCTCCAGTTGTGGCAAGCGGGGGCCACCCTTCATTGCGGTGTGGGGGCCTCTCACTATCGCGGCCTCTCTTGTTGTGGAGCACAGGCTCCAGACGCGCAGGCTCAGTAGCTGTGGCTCACGGGCCTAGTTGCTGCACAGCATGTGGGATCTTCCCAGACCAGGGCTCGAACCACTGTCCCCTGCATTGGCAGGCAGATTCTCAACCACTGCACCACCAGGGAAGCCCAGGAGTTTAAAAATATTGATATTTACATTCTGGATACTAATCATTTGTTGGTTATATATATGGTAAGTATTTTGTCCTAGTTTTATCTTATGTTTAAACTTTCTTTGTAGTCTTTTGAATAAAGAGCTTTTTTTCTTTTCTTTTTTTCTTTTTTTTTTGTGGTATGCGGGCCTCTCACTGTTGTGGCCTCTCCCATTGTGGAGCACAGGCTCCGGACGCACAGGCTCAGCGGCCATGGCTCACGGGCCCAGCTGCTCTGCAGCATGTGGGATCTTCCCGGACCGGGGCACGAACCCGTGTCCCCTGCATCGGCAGGCGGACTCTCAACCACTGCGCCACCAGGGAAGCCCGAATAAAGAGCTTTTAATATTAATTTAATCAAATGACAATTTTCTTTTTAGTAAGTGCTTTTTGTCTTGTTTAAGAAAGTCTTCCCTGCTTCAAAGGTCTTAAGATAGTCTCGCTTATTTTCTTTTTAAAGTTTAAAAAATTTTAGATTCACATTTAGGTGCTTGATCCAACTAGAATTCACTTTTGTGTAAGATGAGAGAAATAGTCCCATTTCATTTTTTGAAAATATTTCTCTGTTGTCTTCTGAGTCTCAATGCTGCCGTTGAGAAGTCAATTTTTTTATCTACCTCTCCTTTCTATATAATACATCTTTTCTCTCTTAAAGGATCTTTTATTTGTTATTGTGATCTGAATTTTCACCAGCATGGATCTGGTTTGGGTTTCTTTGCTTGTGATTTGGGCTTCCTGAATCTGATCGTTTGTGTCTTTCATCAATTATAGAGAATTCTTGGCTAATATCTCTTTAATTTTACATCTTCCCCATTGTCTGTATTACTTCCCTCTGATATCTTATTCCATGTATTTTTAGCCTCCTGAGTCTACCTTCTAGGTATCTCAAACCATCATATAGTCAGTCCATGATATAGTGTCTCTACTGCATTCTTGGCAATGCCTTCAGATCTGTTTTCTGGTTCACTAATTCTCTTGTCAGTGGTTTCTTATATGATATATACTATGTTCACTAAATCTCTGATTTTATTTAGTATACTTTATTTATTTTTAGAAGTTCTATTTGGCTTTTATTCATACTTCCCTGCTCATTAAAAAAAAACTTTATAATATGAAAAACTTCAAACATACCAAAGGAAAGAGAATAGTATAGTAAATCCCGATTTATTCACTATCTAGCATCAACAATGAACAATTCATGGCTAATCTTGTTTCCCCTGTATCTCTGCCTACTTCCTTTCCCACTCCAGATAGCAGTGAAGCAAATCCCAGACATCACATCATTTTATCTGTAAGAGTTAAATATGTATCTCTAATAGACAAGGATTCTCCTTTTAAAACAAACAATACCATTCTCTTACCTTCCTAAAAACCCACTATAATTCCTTAATATCAAATATTCCAAGTCTCTCAAAAAATACTTTCTGGTTCCTTGGTCATATTTTTTAACATCCTTTTAATTTCTTTGAATGTAATTAAATACATTTAATTTAATACATTTAATTAAATACATAAATACATTTAATTAAATACATTTAATTTAAATTTTATATCTAGTTTTTCCAAATCATGTGGTTCTGATAGTATTATTATTATTTTTTTTTTTTGCGGTACGTAGGCCTCTCACTGTTGTGGCCTCTCCCATTGCGGAGCATAGGCTCCGGACGCGCAGGCTCAGCAGCCACGGGCTGCCCAGCCCCTCCGCTGCATGTGGGATCTTCCCGGACCGGGGCACGAACCCATGTCCCCTGCATCAGCAGGCGGACTCTCAACCAGTGCGCCACCAGAGAAGCCCTGATATTATTATTTATTGTTCCTGCTGCTCCTACTCATAGTGGTTTGTTTCCTCGCTGTGTCTGCAGTTTTTTGTTTTATTTATTTTTTTTTTACTTTGAGCTTATGGTCATTGAAATGTTTCTGTAGAAATTTTTTGAGACTTTGATTAATACCCATTGGAATTAATAATTTCCTCAAAGATTTGTGATTGTTTCTTTAGGCACCTTGGGTCATTACTAACCTGTAATCATTTAAATTCAGTTCTCAGGCTGGGTTTTTCAGGCCACTCAAATAGGATGAATTTTGACACTAAACCTATATGATGATCACCTTGTGGTTAGTAACTCTCAGAGAAGCATTTATTTTCCTTTTTACCCAGAGTCAAAGCTGACAGAGGCAAGAGTTCCTACTGGGTTCTTGCTGTGATATTAAATTTCTTTTTCTAGTTTGTCTTCACTGGGGCTGTTGCGTTTTGTAGGACTGGCTCTATGCAAGGGTCTCAGTTTGCCTTCCTAGCTTGTGTAAACCCCAAGCATTGTCTCCTGTCCCCAGCACATGCTTATATCCTGTTAAAAAATTCTTCACAACCATGTATTGGCAGATTTCCTGAAGACAAGATTTAGCTTTAATGCCCAGTTACTGCTTTGGATTCATAACTTTTTACTATTTTATCCTATGAGTATTTCTTTCATTTTTTTAACTCAGTTAAGCATTTTAAATTATATTATGAATATTTCATCCAGAATTTTGAGGAGTTCTGTACTTGGATTCCTCAGGATATCCAGTGTACTATCACATTCCCAGAAAGAGGATCCAAATTATGCCTTAAGCCTGGCCAGACTCTCCACCTGGAATTAGCCTCCTTCAAAGTGTCTCCCAAGTGTACCTGAGACCTTCCCATTCAGAGGGCTGTCTGATGGACTCCTAGGTTCAGGTCTTTTACATCCTGCACTTTTCTATTCTGGCTTCCTCATCTGACCATCACACCTCTACTGTTGATGACCCTCATGAGTTCCTCGCTCTGCTTTGGGAAGTTGTCCTTCACTGGACCACCACTGTCACTACCATTTTTGGTCTTTGTCTGAGACACTTTTCTTCCTGTCCTTATTTTATCCCTTGTCCTCAGTTTTCTAAAGCACAGAAGGTATGTGAGAGAGAGTATCATAACACAGAGATCTGCTTATAACTACCACCCCGTGCCAGACCCATCCTCAGGGCTTCTGGGTCACCTACCTCTCTGCATCTCTCAAGCCTGTTGCCATGTGACAATGGCTAGTTTACTTTCCAATACCTGGGGTCCTGTACTCATGGATGAGGTTTGGAATCCAGGCTAAAATTTACAGTCCTGGAGAGTGGAATTTTCACTTTCCTCTTCCCAGGCCAGGCCCCATCTCCCCAGTCCCTATTTTCCTTTCCAGGAAGGACTGCCTTCCATAGTCCTTGGAAGGAGGATTTTTTTTTTTTTTCTTTCAGAAAAGTCCAGGGAAATAGGGCCTTACCTTATGACCTCCCACTTCCAAGACACCCCAATACTAGTCTGACATTAGTACACTGTCCAACATCTGGACATTTTAGTCTCTAAAATAGGACTTTATCAGTCCTTTTTAGTTTAGACTACATTGAGCCTAGTCCATTTCTTTTTCTGATGCCCTGTACACGATGACTTAGAAAAGAAACATATACAAACTTCTCTAAAGATACATAATACTAGAGGGGTACTGAGCAGTGTGAAGTCATATTTAGAAGAATAACTACTCTTTAAGGGACAAATTGTCTGCAGAGATGCGACTCTCTTTAAGACATCTTCCACATTTACCTGACTAAACAGAACACTACATTTTGAAATTCAGGTTACTTCCCTGCATTGGGGCTTTTCCCATGAACAATGAGTGGCATATGCCTTAGATTTGCATAATTAATAGTCTCCAAAGTGATGGTTGTTCCAGGAAAAAACAAACAAATAAATGAACAAAAGCAATAACCGGCCTCAAAAGTAAACTCAAGTCTTCACCTGGGACATCCTTCCCCTGTAAATACACTTATAAAGTAAAAGCTGCAACTTTTTTAAGTTGTAGTTTTCCAACCACTGTACTCATATATTTTCTAATAAGAATCTTTGTTTCATCTAAGATATCCCCTTACATATCTTTCACAATGTACTACAAAGCAATGTCTTACTCTGAGTGGATTTTTATTAAATGTATGTTTATGCCACACGTTAGTGTGAATAATTTCACTGATACTTCTTTTTTCCTACTATGCCATGGAATTGGGGGCTTTGGTGGAAGCACCTGAGATCTTTAAATCCCTGCTCTGGCAAACATTGCATGACCTTGGCTAGCTTATTTTCTCTAAGCTTCAGTGTCCTTGTGAAAATATCACTATATTAAAGAACTTAGCCAAGTGTTTCAATGAATATTAATACTCTTCTCTCTTTCTTTCTGCCATGGCTCAGCTTCAAGATGCTAGAGGCCACTTGGCTCTGGGGGTGGCCATGGCAAGCTGGGTCCCAGACCACTCATGCCCACACTTTTTTTTTTAATGTTATTATTTTATTTTAAAAAATTTTTATTGAAATATAGTTGATTTACAACATCGTGTTAGTTTCAGTTGTACAGCAAAGTGGTTCAGTTTTATATATATATATATATATATATATATATATATATATATATACATACATACATACATATATATGTGTATATATATAGGTTCCTTTTTAGACTCTTTTCCATTATAGATTATTGCAAGATATTGCGTATAGTTTCCTGTGCTATATAGTAGGTCCTTGTTGGTTATCTATTTCATGTATAGTAGTGTGTATATTTTAATCCCAAACTTCTAATTAACCCCTCCCCCTCCTTTCCCCTTTGGTAACCATAAGTTTGTATCCTATGTCTGTGAGACTATTTCTGTTTTGTAAATAAGTTCATTTGTATCATTTTTTAAGATTCCACATATAAGCAACTTCATATGATATTTGTCTTTCTCTGTCAGGCTTACTTCACTTAGTATGATAATCTCTAACTAGGTCCATCCATGTTGCTGAAAATGGCATGCCCACACTTCTGAGTTCTATAGATCATTTGTCATTGTACTGTAACACTCCCAATTCAGAAATTCTACTTGGTGTTTCTTCTATACATTTGTGAGATGTTCATGAAAACAAGAAAGGGATCAGGGAAGGCTGAAGCCCTATAAATCAGTATTTTTCAAACCATTGGTTTTGACTCATTAGAGAATGCTGAAATTAATTTCATGGACAACCAACAGTTTGAAAAATTAAATAGTAAAATAGAAATGTTCATAATAAGAGGAAGTAATATTTAGTGAAAATTTATATAAAATGAGTCACATTGTGTGTCCAATCTATTCCTTACAGTAGGTTACAATCAAAAAAATTTGAGAAACACTGCTTTAAATTGTTCTGATACAGTCAAAATTCCTTTTAAATTCCGCAAAAATAAAGTAACAGAGGTGGATGTTCCCAGATAAACAATAATAGCATGTGCCATGTAGCAGTTTGATTGTGTCCCAGTTCTTCACTCCTCTGTGTCTCCATTCTTTCCTGAGAAACTTGTTGTGTGTTCCCATTCTGACCCTGCACTCAGTCATGTGACTTGATTTGGCCAATAAGATATTAGCAAATGAAATGCAGGAAAAGAACTCATGAAATTGAGCTTGCACTTACTCTTACCATTTGCTGTCACCATGAGGACATATCCAGGCTAGTCTGTTGGAGGATGAAAATCACATGGAGAAGAGTGGAATTGCCCTAGTCTCCCAGCCAAGGCCATCCTGGACCTGCTGACAGCCAGCCAACCACCACACCTCTGAAGGAGCCCAGAGAAGACCAGAAGAACCACCCAGCCGAGCCCAGCCCAAATTGGCCAACATGCCTACTCATGAGTTAAGTAAGTGTGTATTTTTATATGCAATGAGTTGTTTGTTATGGAACGTTATTGTGGCAATAGATACTTGATATACCCCATTGGGAGATCTTAGTCAATAATAATATTCACAATAATAATAATCATTACAGTAAAATATGCACCAGTTTTTCAAAGACCATCTCATTAGGTAATTTCAAAAAATGCTTCTCATCTTCATATTTCACACTGCAGTGGGTGCCACAAAAGGACTTTTACTTAGGAAAGGGCTTATTCAATTGCTTTAATAGAAGACAAGGTGGCAGAAGAAGTATTCCTGTCCAAAGCTATTCAACCACGTTCTGTTACCAAGAGAGCTGGATTCAACCCCTCAAGAATTCTCTTTATCAGGGCGACCAAAGGTTGCAGACCTCACCCATTTTCCAAAATAAAAACCCCAGTTCCTGCCCATTCTTCTGGATCTACCTCAATTTTCATAAAAGTTCCTGTGAGATGTTGGTTTGAATAATTAGAAATGACATTTTGCTTGCAAGCAAAACAGAGGCCCTTTCCTCAGGAAACCACAATGACATGAATATCCTCAGAGTGCATATTGTCCTCTAAATAACCTGATTTGTTTTCCCTAAATTTGCATTTTCATTTGATCATTAAAGGTGAGTTCGCCCAAGACAAAAAGACAACCCTCAGAATGCGAGAAAATATTTGCAAATGAAGCAACTGACAAAGGATTAATCTCCAAAATTTACAAGCAGCTCATGAAACTCAATATCAAAAAACCAAACAACCCAATCCAAAAATGGGCAGAAGACCTAAACAGACATTTGTCCAAAGAAGACATACAGATTGCCAACAAACACATGAAAGAATGCTCAACATCATTAATCATTAGGGAAATGCAAATCAAAACTACAGTGAGATATCATCTCACACCGGTCAGAATGGCCATCATCAAAAAATCTACAAACAATAAATGCTGGAGAGGGTGTGGAGAAAAGGGAACCCTCTTGCACTGTTGGTGGGAATGTAAATTGATACAACCACTATGGAGAACAGTATGGAGGTTTCTTAAAGAACTAAAAATAGAGCTACCATATGACCCAGCAATCCCACTACTGGGCATACACCCTGAGAAGATCAAAATTCAAAAAGAGTCATGTACCAAAATGTTCATTGCAGCTCTATTTACAACAGCCAGGACGTGGAAGCAACCTAAGTGTCCATCAACTGATGAATGGATAAAGAAGATGTGACACATATATACAATGGAATATTACTCAGCCATAAAAAGAAACGAAACTGAGTTATTTGTAGTGAGGTTGATGGACCTAGAGTCTGTCATACAGAGTGAAGTTAAGTCAGAAAGAGGAAAAACAAATACCGTATGCTAACACATATATATGGAATCTAAGGGAAAAAATGTTCATGAAGAACCTAGGGGCAAGACAAGAATAAAGACACAGACCTAGTAGAGAATGGACTTGAGGACACGGGAGGGGGAAGGGTAAGCTGGGACAAAGTGAGAGAGTGGCATGGACATATATACACTACCAAATGTGAAATAGATAGCTAGTGGGAAGCAGCTGCATAGCACAGGGAGATCAGCTCGGTGCTTTGTGACCACCTAGAGGGGTGGGAGGGAGGGAGACACAAGAGGGAAGAGATATGGGAACATATGTATATGTATAACTGATTCACTTTGTTATGAAGCAGAAACTAACACACCATTGTAAAGCAGTTATACTCCAATAAAGATGTTAAAAGAAAAAAAAAAGATGAGTTTGCCTTTGTAACAGGAGACCTGTGATTCCCTTGACTAGTCTAGTTTGTCCTGTTGGCTATCACAGCAAGATCCTGGGGCCATTTGCTCATGGAACATTCAGTTTGCAGGGACTACCAGTCATCTAACAAAAGATGCCCCTAAGAATGAGTGCTCAGTCCAGCCATCAGTGAGGGCATAAGGAGTGGCAAAGCGGCAGTGAGATTGGAGTGGGGGAGTTTTGAGGTTCTTTTACAGACCCCATATCAATAGGTTAAGAAAATATCAATTGCCCATGCTAAAGAATTGGGTGTACGTATATTGACGGGGAGAGAATGGAACACAGGGCAAAATCCTTCAAAGCCATCCCCTGGCACCAGCAAACTTTCATCAGTTAGACAGACCTGATAATTTTGGATTTAAAAACCCCAAATACCCTGTGTCCTATTAACAATGGTGCTAGTAAGAAGTGACTTCACACATATCTCAAATATAAGCGTCTAGCAATGGCTTATGATCTTGAAAGAAGGCACATTTATCTGGGCATCTTTGATGTGCTGGGCTACATGCAGGGTGCTGGTAAGCTACAGACAAATGAGACCCAATCCCTGCCATCAAAGAGGACCTACTCTGCAATTGCTTGATGTGTTTATCTCTGTGACCCCAGGGAAGGGGTCAATATTTTAGCTCTTTGAGGACTTAATTTCAGTAGCACACTGGGGTTTTACTCATCCCTTACAAAATTTTCTCTGATTCCTTGACAGCTCGGTTATCATTTGTGTCTTCTGACGCTTTACTTTGAGTTATTTTGGAGTTTGCGTTCGGTACAGATAGGTATCCAATACAAAATCTTCATTAAATGAATGTAGAAACAGTCATGTTTTTTAAATGTCCCAAAGTGAGTGGTCAGTTGGTTTGGCAGAATTCACAGGAAAAAAGTACATGTGTTGGTATGCGCACACACCAAAATGCTTACCAAAATCTCATCTAATATATATTTTTAAGAACATAAATACTTTTTCAGCTAAGGATCTTAGGTTGACTTGAATCAAATTCGACTTACATTTCTTGCAGTGCTTAAAGCTTGGTTTGAAACTTAAATACTTGGGTTCAAAATATTTCAGCTTTTAACTAAAATCCTTTGGATTCCATCAAAATGGTAGATTAAGTATGCTTACTCCAATCCCCTGCCTCACAAAATGGACCTGCAAATCTATTTTAGTGAATGTTTTACATAAGCCCTTTCTTGAGAAATGGTTAATAAGTAAATTTAAGATAATCTGTTTTAGTTAGAAAAACAAAACATTTCTGAGCGCATTTAAAGTAAGATTTGTTTTATTAAGGGTATTTTTCATTACCCTTGGAATCATGTAAATTATACAGACATGAAATTGTTTAAAACAATAATTTTGCCCTACTGGTGCACTTAAGTGTTTTTTTTTTTCTTTCATATGTTACTTATCACATGTCTTTATGTGTTAAGAATTTATTATTTTTATGAAATAAGAATCTTTATAAGAGAGCCCATTTTTACATTATCACCAATATTTGTAATCACAGAATGATACACACATACATCATTTACAGTTTTGTTTAGGGTTAGATTCTTTTTACTCTAAGTGACTGCAATTATTCTACCTAAAAGAGCTCATAAAGGCTTTTAAAATTAATCTGTATCAATATCCCCTGATTATAGATATAATTCATCATCATGTATTCTAAGACTGTCTTCTACTTTCAGGAAGACCAATGGGTTGGGTGATCATGTAGCATAGTTTAGTTATAGTATTGTAGAGCTGGAAAGAACTCAACATAATCTAAGTCCATTTTACACAGGCAATGATTTGGCTTATAAAGTTTCAGCGATATGTTCACCCTTCTAACCTTACATACAAAGATGATTTCAGAATTGTTGAGCCTGGAGATGGCAGTTGGGGTAAATTATACATAATTATCCCCAGTGAGTCTTTTACCAACCACCTATCCTCTTCCCAGAACGCAGTGCAAGAGCAAAATACCAGGCTGCTTGCAGGAGTTATGGATGGGTAGTAGAGTTGATGTGAAACTATGGTGTGTTCTCCGTCACTCACAGAACACACCTGATGCTGAGCGCTTACACCAGAAATGAAAGCAACAGGAAGGAGATGTCCAGAGGGAATAATAAATGACTCCACAGGGGATGACGTGCTGATTTTAGTCTTGCAAATATTGACTTAGTTGTATGGCCTGAGGCTTTGTGTCCCCTCAAAATTCTTATGTTGAATCCTAGCCTCCAAAGTGATGATATTTGGAGGTGGGAACTTTGGTGGTAAGGTCTTGAGGGTAGAGCCCTCATGAATGGGATTAGTGCCCCTATAAAAGAGACCCCAAAGAGCTCCCTCCCACCTTCCATCCTGTGAGGACGGAAGGGAGAATAGGGAGAAGAGGGCCTCTGTCTGTGAACTAGGAAGCAGCCTCTCACCAGACGCTGAATCTGCTGGCACCTGGATCTTGAGCCTTCCAGGCTCCAGAACAGCGAGAAATAAATGTCTGTTGTTCAAGCCATCCAGTCCATGGTATATTTTTACAGCAGCCCAAACAGACTAAGGTACTTACGAATCAAACTTTTTGCTAGAACTGACAGATGATAGTTTCTCAGAGTCAGAGGGTTTCACAGCCATCTGTCACCCAAGATCAGATGTATAGAATGACCCAGACATGTCTAAGGCTTGTGGGTCCGGTTGCTGAGACAATGAAGCATGGACTTGATAAGGTTCCTGACTCATGATCATTTATGATAACGTGGCAAAAGTTGCCTTCAAAGAGGTTGGCAACTATCAAAATTTCCTTGAAGAGGAAATTCCCTACTGAAAATTACCAGTGTTCAGGCGACTAGTTGAATCTGTTTCTTGGGTTTGATGAGACCGTGAAGAATAGCAGAAAGAACCCAGGCTTTACAGGGAAACAAACCTGGATTTGAACCTTAACTCTACTGCATGGTCGCTGTGTGGCTTATCTGTAAAATGGGGGTAATAAGACTGCTCTTGCAACGTGGTTTTAAGAATTAGATGCTGGTGTATACAAGATCCATAATAAGTGCTCAATGAGTGGTAGTTATTAATTTTCCTCCATCCATGTGTATGAGGACAATAATGGCATAATGATCTCTATTCCTTATTAGATGCCAGGCAAAAACTTTATAAACCCTCTTTTGAATCTTCATAACAATCCTTAGACCCAGGTATTATTGATATTTTTCATAAATAAGAAACTTAGATTCAATAAGGTTAAGTAGCATACCAAAGTCACTTGGAAAGTAAGCTGCAGAGACAGGGTTCAAACCCAGATATGTTCCACTTATCACCACTATTCTACACTCTCTCCTCACATCCTTTGGAATCAGGATGCTGATTCAACTCTATGGATGGTCCTTCTTTGCATGTCTTTTTAGGCTGAAAGAGAAGCCATGATTGACTAATAACGATTTTAAAAAATCTCAGAACTAATCCTTTGAAATGCATGTGAGGGGGAAAAGCTCCAGATTTCTGCAGTTCTAGTGGAGACCCTCAGAAACCAAGGTGAAACTAGAAAGCAGTGAGACAGATGTTTGACTTTTAGCTTAAACAGTGGAATTTTTAGTGCTCTGTGTTTGTTTTAGAACATACTTTATAGCAGTTGCTGTTGAAATGATGGGAAGATAGAAATCTCTTTTAGCATTTGGAACTTTCTTTTTTCATTTTCTTTGAGTGGCAGTGTTATGACTGGCTTCAGAAGATGAAGTTTTTAATACATTTATGCTAACTTCCGACGTTAGCAGATTTCCTCTAGCTCTGCTGTAGTAAAATTCGGGTAAACAGTTTTATTCCATGCCTTCCATTAACAAGGTCAAAAGATTAAAACATACAAGGCTATGTTCCTTTCAGTCTAACAAAGCACCTAGCTGGGAGTACACTTACCGTCTTGGGGTTTTCTTGCTTCTTAAAGACTGTTCTGATTTCCTTGGTTGAAGCTGTCTAGTGACTCTGTTACCTGGACTTGTAGTCGGAGACAGTGGTTGAAGGGGAGCCTGAAGGCTCTTTCTTCTGTGCTGGGGTCCTGCAGGTCCTAAAGCTTGGGGAATGGCCTTATAGCCTGATTTGTAGACTAGAACGCCAATTGTAGAATTACAAAACTGAATTTGTTACTTTGCTGATTTGTCCTTTTGTCAGTATTACTATATCTGGAAAGACAACCGTCAGTTAATCCATCAGCAAATAGTTTAGGAATGTTTAAAGAGTACCTACCATGCTATGGATACCATGGTAGTTACAAGGAAGTGTAATATACTGGAATGAGCAAGAGATCCTGGAGAAGAAAGCTCAAGTCTGATGATGATGATGATAATGACAATGACAATGATGATAGTGGTGGTAACTATCAATTACTGAGCATCTTTCATGTATCAGGATCAAGAGTGTGCCTGTTTCTAAAACTCCTACTCTTTCTAACATGTCCACATCCCTGTAACTGCCACAGGGCTATAGCATGGTAAATATTCTGTAGGTAGCTCTCAGAATAATGTCCCATGGTTAGGAAGTTACAGGGTCAGGGACACTAGGGATATGACATCAGAAGTATAAATTAAGTCCCCTCACCCCTCTAAACCTTATTTTCCTAGGAATAATTATACCTATGAGGTATCAAAAGGTAGTTGTAAGAGGCTTATACAAAGTACCAGGTGCGTGGAAGATGTTTCATAATTGGTAGTAATTATTAATATTATTATCAATAATAGTAATATTATTACTATTATTAGACTCTAAGAAGTCTCCGTGACATGGAAGGGAGTTTTAAGAGGAATATGGTCAACAGTGGTAAGTGCCAGAGAGAGGCCAAAACTTCAGGATCGTAAGAACGGGTAATAATGTTTTGTTACCATGGAGTTACTGGTAAAGGAACTCAGGTAGGTCACGAGGCTGGGCCAACTGGAAATTCATACACCTCTTTCCTGCATACAGTGCCCTAGTCAAGGTCATGCAATATTCTGTTTTTCACTAGCTCCACACTGGGACTGCACGAATACTGATTCCCCACGCCTCACCTCCCTGGTCCTTGGGTGGCTACGTTTATGTCCCTGTGGCAGACTCAGATCCATCATTCCGTTCATCCCATTCTTCTGAAGCTGCCCTCTACGCCATAGCTTCCCTTCTGCCCAGGAGAGGCTGATTATGTTCCCAGGGAAGCTGTCCGCAGCCTTAGCCTCGGGGTTTGTAAGTGAATAGAAGACACTAAAAAGTTATAGTCTACTGAAGGCTGCACCAGGAGGCTGAAAGGATGGGAAACTTCTCCTTCCTCTGTGACTTGCTGAACTGTAGTTGTCATTAACTTTGTTTTCTAGCTCGTTAACTGCGGATGGAGAGGCGATAAAATGCTGCTCCATTTTGCAGAGACAATTGTTCCAGCAAATTTCAGTGCTTGCTTTGGTCTTCGTTTAGGACAAATTTAAATTTATGTAAACAAAATCTTCCTTCTCCTGAATATTTCAGCTTTTCCTTTTTTCCCCTTGATTGCTGTAAGTCTGAATGAGAGCGGCAGTGCACCTCAGATGCCCTTTTATCGAGGCATCTCAAAGAACTTTACTGAAAAGCATCTCAGAGGTGATTTTTAACTAATTAATTAACTATTGAGTGCGCCAAAAGATTAGTTCGTTTTTTTCCGTAAGATGGCTCTAGTAGCACTTAGTTGTGTTTAGCTTCATTCAAAACAATTTTGTTAGATTGTATGTGACAGCTGTCATATCAGCGTGTATTGAAAAAAAGACATCAAAGTTGGTGAATTTTTGTGTAGCCATTTTAATATTGAAGATGGAAGAAAAAAAGCAACATTTTAGGCCTATTATACTTTACTATTTCAAGAAAGGTAAAAATGCAACTGAAACATGCAAAAAAGATTTGTGCAGTGTATGGAGAAACTGTTGTGACTGATTGAATGTGTCAAAAGTGGTTTGCGAAGTTTCGTGCTGGAGATTTCTTGCTGGATGATGCTCCACGGTCGGGTAGACCAGTTGAAGTCGATAGTGATCAAATCAAGACATTAATTGAGAACAATCAATGTTATACCACGCGGGAGATAGCTGACATACTCAAAATATCCAAATCAAGCATTGAAAATCATTTGCATCGGCTTGGGTATGTTAATTGCTTTGAAGTTTGGGTTCCACATAAGTTAAGCGAAAAAAG
Source organism: Lipotes vexillifer (assembly GCF_000442215.2). Lineage (NCBI taxonomy): Eukaryota > Metazoa > Chordata > Mammalia > Artiodactyla > Lipotidae > Lipotes > Lipotes vexillifer. Next base: position 385,586 of record NW_006783436.1, on the reverse strand, counting down.
CCTTCTTGACTGTATTTCTGCATGTGATTCTCTACTTAAAGGTAATGAAAATGTTCCGTTTTTAAAACAAATTGTGATGGGAGATGAAAAGTGAGTACTGTACAATAATGTGGAACGGAAGAGATCGTGGGGCAAGTGAAATAAACCACCACCAACCACACCAAAGGCCAGTCTTCATCCAAAGAAGGTGATGTTGTGTATATGGTGGGATTGGAAGGGAGTCCTCTATTATGAGCTCCTTCTAGAAAACCAAACGATTAATTCCAACAAGTACTGCTCCCAATTAGACCAACGTAAAGCAGCACTCGATGAAAAGCATCTGGAATTAGTCAACAGATAATGCATAATCTTCCATCAGGATAACACAAGACCGCATGTTTCTTTGATGACCAGGCAAAAACTGTTACAGCTTGGCTGGGAAATTCTGATTCATCCGCTGTATTCACCAGACATGGCACCTTCGGATTTCCATTTATTTAGGTCTTTACAAAATTCTCTTAATGGAAAAAATTTCAATTCCCTGGAAGACTGTAAAAGGCACCTAGAGCAGTTCTTGGCTCAAAAAGATAAAGAGTTTTGGGAAGGTGGAATTATGAAGTTGACTGAAAAATGGCAGAAGGTAGTGGAACAAAAGGGTGAATACATTGTTCAATAAAGTTCTTGGTAAAAATGAAAAATGTGTCTTTTTTTTTTTTAAACTTAAAAAACAAAGGTACGTTTTGGCCAACTCAGGAATTAATTATCTTACAGAATTTTAAAAATAGGTAATACATATTTATGGTAAAGTTTTCAAACAAAACAAAAGGGTAAACAGTAAAAGGTATGTCTCCTTTCCTGATTCCCCCCCGCTTTTTTTTTACAGCATGTTAGTGGCAGGATACAATCCAATCAGAGCACAGATGAAATCGGAAGTTTTGTACTATAAAAAATGAATGTTTCTACTTTATCAATGTTGTAAATTTGCAAACTGTGAAATAATGAATTTACTGACAAAGAATGACACCTGTAACTAAATATGCTGTGATCAATGACCACAACAGCAAAAGCCATAGAGAAGGAGAGAAGAGAGAAATAAAGAGAGAGCACATTAAAGGTGGGTGAAGCGCAAGGCCCAGACTCTGACAGGGCTCCTTGAGACCCACTTTGTCATTTCCAAGTTACCACATGACCAGCTCATGGAAGTGTGGTACATATATACAATGGAATATTACTCAGCCATAAAAAGGAAAGAAATTGGGTCATTTGTAGAGATGTGGATAGACCTAGAGTCTGTCATACAGAATGAAGTAATCCAGAGAGAAAAACAAGTATTGTATATTAACACATATATGTGGAATCTTGAAAAATGGTACAGATGAGCCCATTTGCAGGGCAGGAATAGAGATGTAGATGTAGAGAACGGACATGTGGACGTGGCAGGGAAGGGGAGGATGGAACAGATTGGGAGATTAGGCTTGACATAAATACACTACCAATGTGTAAAATAGATAGCTGGTGGGAACCTGCTGTATAGCACAGGGAGCTCAGCTCCATGCTCTGTGACAACCTAGTTGCGTGGGATGGGGGGGGTGGGAGGGAAGTCCAAAAGGGAGGAGATATAGGTATATATATACCTGTTTCACTTCATTGTACGGCAGAAACTAACACAACATTGTAAAGCAATTATACTCCAAAAAAAAAAAAAAAAAAAGAACTCATTAGGGAACTTCGGGGGTGAAAGGTAACATGGATGCCAGACTCTTCCTCCAATCAACACTTCACAAAAACTACGTCCTTTGTCCACCCCATCAGAATAATTCATAAGGGCAGCCAAGGTCCTCTGCCCTAGCTCTACAAAATAACTTCAAAAATTGTTTAGAGGAAAATATAAAATCTACATGATCATCTCAAATTTCGAGAAAAGTTTCACATTTCATCCTGGCCAACGTGACATTCTTATTACTTCCCAGCACGAAACTAAAAACAGAAGAATCTGTTACCCTTAGGTGTTTCTTCCAAATGTCTGTTCCCATTAAAAAAAATCAAAATCAAACAAAATGAAAACTCTAAAAGTCCAAGGAAAGCCTCAAGAGTATTTCTGTGCCCCCCAGGCTGCTCTAAATTTCCTCATAAGCCTGATTTCCTTGGGTCTACTGGGTTTGGCCCAGAGAAAATACAAACCAATTTCTTCTCATGGCTTTTGTTTTTCATTCACTGCCTAAGAGTATTATGACCAAGATGGTCATTGGAAGTTCAGTTGAGCATCTGAACAAAAGATTTCAAAAGTTAAAATATTTCACACATGGATCATAAATGACAAATTCTACCTCTACCCCACTTCCACTCCCTTCGTCCTCCTTATATTCTCCAGGCTTTGAAGTGTTTCTCCAATAGAACTAATAAACCAATATGTTATGAACAGATGTAATCCAGGGCCAACCAGAACCAGGATTTCATCATTATGAATTAACCAAATAATAATATAATTAACCATGTCTATTCCAGTGATTATTCTACAGTAGTAAATAAACAATGCAGTATGTATTTGTCAGATCAGTTAGTCTCTCCAATTCTCTGCTCTCTTCTCCATAACTTTTTTCCTACTTAATTTCTAAATCTACTTAAAATTATGTACCGCAGCAAATGACTCGTCATGGAGAATCTGCCTCTCCAGCAATATGTAGTTCCTGGCATATAAATTTCATTTAAGGATTGATTCTAAGTTCCTTGAGGCCAAGCTCTGTGTCTTACATTATGTTACATCTGCCGTCCCTAATGTGCTATGAGTTAAGGACAACTGAGTGAGTTACTACTTGGAGGAATAGAAGGAACCGGGGGTGGACGAGCGGGTGGATGAGAAGGATGCTATGAAATTTGAATTTGGCATGTGAGATAAAAGGCTCAAAATTTAGGAAGGTCAGGGGCTTCCCTGGTGGTGCAGTGGTTGAGAGTCCGCCTGCCGATGCAGGGCACACGGGTTTGTGCCCCGGTCTAGGAAGATTCCACATGCCGCGGAGCGGCTGGGCCCGTGAGCCATGGCCGCTGAGCCTGCGCGTCCGGAGCCTGTGCTCCGCAACGGGAGAGGCTACAACAGTGTAAGGCCCGCGTACCGCAAAAGAAGTTTAGGAAGGTCAAAGGAGTATTATGGACCTCAAAGATAACCATAAAAGGTTAAAGCAGCAGCTGAGAGATAATACATGCAGATTTCTTAGAAAAGTGAAGACCATAACAAACCACTAGAAGTTTCTAACACTTTTTTAAGTTAGAGGACTAAAACTGTATATTGCTTCTTTCCAGAATTTTCAGTCTACCTTCCAAACATGCTTGGAATACATGAGTTGCCCATCTGCCTTCTTTGCTATTTATTGAGAAAGATTATGCTGAGTCATCGGAAAAGTAATTCTCTCTTGATTTTTCAAGAAAATCCCAGATGTGACCCGCACGTTGATAACAGAGAATTTAGTTTGCTGGCAAGCACCGAATTGGATTTTGGTTGTATTTTTGAAAGTAGGGTTGCTCTACTTTTTTCTTTTTTCAAGGACAAATTCAAAAATCTTCTTTCCCCCTGTCCATGACTATTACTCTGATGGGAAACTCCACTAGAATAGAAATATATTTTAGATGGCAAAAAATCCAACTGACAAATATTTCTTAAAAATCTCCCTGTGAGATCAAAGCACCAAATTCGACTCTAAGAACGTATTCCTGGAAATGTAGGATTAATCCCCTAATCGCTCAATCAATAATAGTACCTGAGAGAGTCTGAGTGATTATGCACATCAGCTGCTGGAAATTAAGTTACTTTGTTTAAAATGACCAGTTCTGTAGTGGAATTTATCACTTGAACCCTGGCATTATTTAAACACCAGACAGCATGATCCAATGCTACAAACTCTCAGTCACGTACTACCCTGTATCTATTAGTGTTGCTGGGTTGATGCTTTGCCCTGAAGTAATGATAATAAATTTCAATTGGTTAATACAAATGATGGGCCTTATTGTTAAAGTAATTTGAGAGTGAGAAAAGGAAATTATTATGAAATATATGTTGTCACATAAATTTGCATTTGGACCAAGCAGTGGGCTCTGGGTGGGAGTTGAGGACACTACTAATAGGTTCTTTTTAACTTGAGTACAATTTGTAAAGCAAAAATTTTGCCCAGGAGATAAACTTCTGAAATAACTCCCAAAGTAAATATAAAATGACTACCACAGGAACAAGAATGTGATGATATTGAAACTTTTCTTTTGAAATACTTGATAGAATTCAAAGAAAATAACTGCATCTCAGGGATTTTAGAAAAAACATGCATATTAAGAAAAACTGGAAGGGAAGTACTCATGTTGGGCTGGTAGTGTTATGCATGTGGTTTGTTCTCTTTTATTCTCCCCAATTTTATAAATTGTTGTAATAAAAAGAAAATGGCTCAATTGTTCTCTTAGTTCCAGGGTTTGATTGATGGAATCAGAGTGCTCGGGGCATCTGTTTGTTCTCTGTAATGGTCTATTGTTTGCAGAAGCTGTTGTGGGGTTTTTATTAAGACCTGGAGGAAAAGAAGAAGGGATGTGTGTGTGTGTGTGTGTGTGTGTGTGTGTGTGTGTGTGTGTGTACAGTTCTTTCTTATAAAGCTGTCCTTTTTTGCTGTGTGAAAGAATATTTTCGCGCTTCCACTGCAGCTTCGTGCTGCGGTGGTTAAGAATCGGCCTGCCAATGCAAGGGACACAGTCCGAGCCCTGACCCGGGAAGATCCCACATGTCACGGAGCAACTAAGCCCGTGCACCACAAGTACTGAGCCTGCGCTCTAGATCCGGCGCGCCACAACTACTGAGCCCACGTGCCACAACCACTGAAGCCCACTCACCTAGAGCCCTTGCTCTGCAACAAGAGAAGCCACCACAATGAGAAGCCCATGCATCGCAATGAAGAGCAGCCCCTGCTCACCGCAACTAGAGAAAGCCCGTGTGCAGCAACGAAGATCCAACCCAGCCATAAATAAATAAATAAATTTATTTATTTGAAAAAGAGTATTTTCTTTGTACACATTCTCTTTCTCTCCTTTGATGCCTGTTCTCTAGGACAACTTGATGAAAAAATCTCCAGTCAATGAAAGCTCCCCTGGTTACAAGTAATTATGTTTTCCTATACTACATTATTGTCTTGACATTTGTAAAACCAATATTATATTCTGTAGAAAAACACATGATCGCTACACCCTTCAGCAAACTTTCTTCATTAAGATAACTTTAAACTTAGTAGCAGGTTTCGATAATTTTCAAGTCACTTGCAAAATACAATAATAATATAGCACTTAGCGTTTGTAAAATCAGTGCTTTACAGTCATTCTAAGATAATAAATTATGGCCTTATATTTTAAAATAACATTGGGAAAATATGTATTCAAGACTTTGCTACTCTTAGTCTCCTAGCAGGTTTTCGACTCAGTTTCCCCATCTGTGCAATGGTCACAATGTTTCATCTCTGACTCAGAAAACTGATGTAATAATGCTCTACAAGGATTGGCTGCTTTCCCAGTTTTGTGCAGGTATTTTTCTTTCTTTTTTTTTTTTTCTGAACTCTCTGCAAACCACAAGGAAGAATTTTTCATTCTCTCCAAGAACAGGTCCTGCTCTTCTTAACTCATTCTACCATGTATTCTAGCTTAGAGAACAAAAGGTTTCATCCTCCCTTGGCCTGGGATTCACAGACATGGACCTACATGCAATCAGAGAGCCCTTAAGCTGCTGAGAGAATTCTTTTCAGTGAATCATGACGCTCACTGAAGCCAGAGGGTCCATCCAAAGCCACTGTCTCGGGCACTCAGTCTTTCCGCACGAGAGCTCCTTGCTGGCACTAGGCTGAATTGCTCTCTCGCAATAATATTCCATGCACCAAAATGTCTCTGGAGAACCTTTAGTTTATTGTCATCTGTGGAAAATAGGAAGCCTGCACAGAGCTTTCTAAATTCCTGATTCATTTGGCAGGATCTTGAAACAAGTCATAGCCGAGGGCAGAAATAGTGGAAAATGAACCCCAGGCTAACTTATGAAATATGTGAGCTTGCCGTCGCCTTGACATCCAGTTTCTTTATGGTCTGTCTTTTTGATTCTCCAATATTTTCCCTTAAGCATCTTGATGTGATTTTGCAGTTGTTGTTCACAATAAAACGTAGGGATTTCAGGGTATCGACTTCCTTTCCTTCAAGGATATGGCAACAGAAACCCAGGGACTTCTTTGTTTTAGCCGTAGGACAGAGGAAAAATTCTGCTGGTCTCTGAAATATCAGGTGAGGAGTTAGAAGGCAGGCTGTGGGAGGTGGGAGGCTCGGGCACTGGATGAGGAGAAGGGAACACTGTCCAAAGGGGCCATGCAGCCTGGGAGGGGCACCTTCAGGCAGAGCTTGTAAACAGAATCCAGAGAAGAATTGTCTATATTTACAGACAAAATGGAACTAGGAGAGGTAAAACAGTGCTTGAAGATTTGGTTGAGGGCTGGGACTGAGTTTTTTAAGCTTGGGGCAGTATTAAATTCTTAATGACCTCATAGGTCATTAGGTGCTGGAGGGGCCAACACTCCATATTTTCTCTATTAAAGTGGGCAAAACAGATCCATTTCTGCCAACATGAAACATGTGGGGGAGCAGATATTAATCTTGTAATTATCCAGATCGATAATAGTTATAAAATAAGAAAAGTACCGTGAATGACAGAAAACTGCAAGGAGCTCAAGGAATATACACAAATCTCACATACAACTGCTGCAGTTGTGGATCACTAAGAGATTTCCTTAAGGTGGAGACATTTGGGCAGAGATCAGTAGGTTCTCCTGGTAATGACAAACATCTGTGTGAGCTGCAGCCACAGGCAGAGTCCTCAGGAGACGGCCTTAGAGGGGTGATTCTGGGATG
>NW_006783436.1:356089-378691 GCF_000442215.2 Lipotes vexillifer | reverse complement strand
AAGAGTGTTGAAGAGAAGCTTTTCTCATGGATTGTGGGTTCCTGAGCACCGGGTGGGAACATCTGGGAGGGGAGGAAATCATGGGAGGCTGAGTGAGGGCCTCACCGACTCCCGCCCCTTCCCTTACAAGGGGTTGATGAAGTAATCCATTCTCCAAATTTGCTGCATTGTTCCAAAGTGGATCTGGAATTTCCATCTCTTGACCTTTGCTCAGCCTGACCTTTTGTCAGGAAGAACTAGAAACCCTTAAAAGTAGCTGTGAATATCCAGAGGAGCCTTTTTTTTTTAAAACAACTTTATTGGAGTATAATTGCTTTACATTGTTTTGTTAGTTTCTGCTGTATAACAAAGTGAATCAGCTATACATATACATATATCCCCATATCTCCTCCCTCTTGCGTCTCCCTCCCACCCTCCCTATCCCACCCCTCTAGGTGGTCACAAAGCACTGAACTGATCTCCCTGTGCTATGTGGCTGCTTCCCCCTAGCTGTCTATTTTACCTTTGGTAGTGTCTATATGTCCATGCCACTCTCTCACTTCGTCCCAGCTTACCCTTCCCCCTCCCCGTGTCCTCAAGTCCATTCTCTACATCTGCGTCTTTATTCCTGTCCTGCCCCTAGGTTCTTCAGAACCATTTTTTTTTTTTAGATTCCATATATATGGTATTTGTTTTTCTTTTTCTGACTAGCTTCACTCTGTATGGCAGACTCTAGGTCCATCCATCTCACTACAAATAACTCAATTTCGTTTCTTTTTATGGGTGAGTAATATTCCATTGCATATATGTGCCACATCTTCTTTATCCATTCATCTGTCGATGGACACTTAGGTTGCTTCCATGTCCTGGCTACTCCAGCTTTCTTTTGAGTTCCATTAGCATGGAATATCTTTTTCCATCCCTTCACTTTCAGTCTGTATGTGTCCCTAGGTCTGAAGTGGGCCTCTTGCAGACAGCATATATACGGGTCTTGTTTTTGTATCCATTCAGCCAGTCTATGTCTCTTGGTTGGAACATTTAATCCATTTACATTTAAGGTAATTATTGATATGTATGTTCCTATTACCATTTTCTTAATTGTTTTGGGTTCGTTATTGTAGGTCTTTTCCTTCTCTTGTGTTTCCTGCCTAGAGAAGTTCCTTTAGCATTTGTTGTAAAGCTGGTTTGGTGGTGCTGAACTCTCTCAGCTTTTGCTTGTCTGTAAAGGTTTTAATTTCTCCATCAAATCTGAATGAGATCCTTGCTGGGTAGAGTAATCTTGGTTGCAGGTTTTTCTCCTTCATCACTTTCAGTATGTCCTGCCACTCCCTTCTGGCTTGTAGAGTTTCTGCTGAGAGATCAGCTGTTAACCTTATGGGGATTCCCTTGTGTGTTATTTGTTGTTTTTCCCTTGCTGCTTTTAATATGCTTTCTTTGTATTTAGTTTTTGACAGTTTGATTAATATGTGTCTTGGCGTATTTCTCCTTGAATTTATCCTGTATGGGACTCTCTGTGCTTCCTGGACTTGATTAACTATTTCCTTTCCCATATTAGGGAAGTTTTCAACTATAATCTCTTCAAATATTTTCTCAGTCCCTTTCTTTTTCTCTTCTTCTTCTGGAACCCCTATAATTCGAATGTTGGTGCGTTTAATGTTGTCCCAGAGGTCTCTGAGACTGTCCTCAATTCTTTTCATTCTTTTTTCTTTATTCTGCTCTGTAGTAGTTATTTCCACTATTTTATTTTCCAGGTCACTTATCCTTTCTTCTGCCTCAGTTATTCTGCTATTGATTCCTTCTAGAGAATTTTTAATTTCATTTATTGTGTTGTTCATCATTGTTTGTTTGCCCTTTAGTTCTTATAGGTCCTTGTTAAACATTTCTTGTATTTTCTCCATTCTATTTCCAAGATTTTGGATCATCTTTACTATCATTATTCTGAATTCTTTTTCAGGTAGACTGCCTATTTCCTCTTCATTTGTTTGGGCTGGTGGGTTTTTACCTTGCTCCTCATCTGCTGTGTGTTTCTCTGTCTTCTCATTTTGCTTAAGTTACTGTGTTTGGGGTCTCCTTTTCACAGGCTGCAGTTTTGTAGTTCCCGTTGTTTTTGGTGTCTGTCCCAGTGGCTAAGGTTGTTTCATTGGGCTGTGTAGGCTTCCTGGTGGAGGGGGCTGGTGCCTGTGTTCTGGTGGATGAGGCTGGATCTTGTCTTTATGGTGGGCAGTTCCACATCTGGTGGTGTGTTTTGAGGTGTCTGTGACGTTATTATGATTTTAGGCCACTTCTCTGCTAATGGGTGGGGTTGTGTTCCTGTCTTGCTAGTTGTTTGGCATAGGGTTTCCAGCACTGTAGCTTGCTGATTGTTGAGTGGAACTGGGTCTTACGTTGAGATGGAGACCTCTGGGAGAGCTTTCACTCTTTGATATTACATGGAGCTGGGAGGTCGCTGGTGCGCCAACATCCTGAACTCGGCTCTCCCACCTCAGAGGCACAGGCCTGACATCCAGCCGGAGGACCAAGACCATGTCAGAAACACAGCTCAGAAGAAAAAGGAGAAAAGAAAGAAAAGAAAGAAAGAAAGAAAGAAAGAAAGAAAGAAAGGGAGGAAGGGAGGAAGGGAGGAAGGGAGGAAGGGAGGAAGGAAGGAAGGACTTCTAAATAAAAAGTAATAAAAAAGAAAAAAAAAAGAAAGAAGGAAGAGAGCAACCAAACCAAAAAACAAATCCACCAGTGATAACAAGTGCTAAAAACTATACTTAAAAAAAAACAAAACACAAAAAACAGACAGACAGAACCCTAGGACAAATGGTAAAACAGAGCTATACAGACAAAATCACATAAAGAAGCTTACACATACACACTCACAAAAAGAGAAAAAGGAAAAAAATATATATAGAAAAGGAAGGAGGAAGAGAGCAACCAAATCAATAAGCAAATCTACCAATGATAATAAACTCTAAATACTAAACTAAGATAAACATAAAACCAGAAACAAATTAGATGCATACAGCAAACCCCATCTACAGTTGCTCCCAAAATCCACCACCTCAATTTTGGGATGATTCGTTGTCTAATCATGTATTCCACAGATGTAGGGTACATCAAGTTGATTGTGGGGATTTAATCCACTGCTCCTGAGGCTGCTGGGAGAGATTTCCCTTTCTCTTCTTTGTTCGCACAGCTCCCGGGGTTCAGCTTTGGATTTGGCCCCACCTCTGCGTGTAGGTCGCCTGAGGGTGTCTGTTCTTCGCTCAGACAGGACGGGGTTAAAGGAGCAGCTGATTCGGGGGCTCTGGCTCACTCAGGCCGGGGGGATGGAGGGGTACAGATGTGGGGTGAGCCTGCAGCGGCAGAGGCCAGTGGGATGTTGCACCAGCCTGAGGCGCACTGTGTATTCTCCCGGGGAAGTTGTCCCTGGATCCTGGGACCCTGGCAGTGGCGGGCTACACAGGATCCCCAGAAGGGGGTGTGGATAGTGACCTGTGCTCGCACACAGGTTTCTTGGTGGCGGCAGCAGCAGCCGTAGCGTCCCATGCCCGTCTCTGGGGTCCGCGCTGATAGCTGCGGCTTGTGCCTGTCTCTGGAGCTTGTTTAGGCCGTGCTCTGAATCCCCTCTCCTCGTGCACCCCGAAACAGTGGTCTCTTGCCTCTTCACTAGGTCCAGACTTTTTCCCGGACTCCCTCCTGGCTAGCCGTGGCACATTAGCCCCCTTCAGGCTGTGTTCACGCAGCCAACCCCAGTCCTCTCCCTGGGATCTGACCTCTGAAGCCCGAGCCTTAGCTCCCAGCCCCCGCCCATCCCGGCAGGTGAGCAGACAAGCCTCTCGGGCTGGTGAGTGCTGGTTGACACTGATCCTCTGTGTGGGAATCTCCCCACTTTGCCCTCCACACCCCTGTTGCTGTGCTCTCCGCGGCCCCGAAGCTCCCCCCTCCACCACCCGCAGTCTCTACTGGCGAAGGGGCTTCCTAGTGTGTGGAAACTTTTCCTCCTTCACAACTCCCTCCCACTGGTGCAGGTCCCGTCCCTATTCTTTTGTCTCTGTTTTTTCTTTTTTCTTTTGCCCTACCCAGGTACGTGGGGAGTTTCTTGCCTTTTGGGAGGTCTGAGGTCTTCTGCCAGTGTTCAATAGGTGTTCTGTAGGAGTTGTTCCACATGTAGATGTATTTCTGTTGTATTTGTGGGGAGGAAGGTGATCTCCACGTCTTACTCTTCCACCATCTTGAAGGTTTCCTCCAGAGGAGTCTTAATACTAAACTCTTCAGGAATTTGGGAAATGGAAGGAAATCAACCAAAAAGATACTTCTTAGGGGATGCCAGGGGACAGGGCTTTGGGATAGAGTGGCTGCTGCCTCCTGCTGCCAGAAAAGAGAGCAAGTGACAGTTCAATTTGGGGATGAAAAACCTCTCACTTAGAAAGATGAATCTCAGACTGTCCCAGCCACTCAGATGGAAGGCATTTCATGGTTTGGCAGTCTGGAAGTTTTCTGCTTTATCTCATTTTCAAAGAAGCACCGAGTCCTGCTCTGTCCAAAATGGTAGTCACTAGGCACGTGTGGCTACTGAATGCTTGAAATGTGGGTGGTCCAAATTGCAATGTGCTGTAGGTACAAAATACACACACTGGAGTTCAAAGACTTAGTATGAAGAAAAGCATGGAAAAGATCTTACTCATATTTTTCTTTTTTCTTTTTTTTTTGCGGTATGCGGGCCTCTCACTGTTGTGGCCTCTCCTGTTGTGGAGCACAGGCTCCGGATGCACAGGCTCAGTGGCCATGGCTCACGGGCCCAGCCGCTCCGCGGCATGTGGGATCTTCCCGGACCGGGGTACGAACCCGTGTGCCCTGAATCAGCAGGCAGACTCTCAACCACTGCGCCACCAGGGAAGCCCCTTACTCATATTTTTAATTGATTACTCAGTGAAATGATGATGTCCTAGATATACTGGCTTCAATAAAAGCCATTATCAAAATTAATTTCTCTTCTTTCTTTTTCCTTTTCTTAGATGTGGTTACTAGAAAGTTTAGAATGACCTGTTCATATTTGTGCCTCATACTAGACAGCCCTGGTCTAGTCAGACAGACCATCACCTTCTCCGTTTCATCTCTCCTTCCAGAGATCACAACTTTACCCACCACAGCAGCAGAGCTCAGAAGATCAGTAGTGGAAAAGAAGTACCACCTGATTCTGTATTCATTTCAATATGTGGCATTCTCCTTAACTCAGCAATCTGAGACAGAGTGAAAAAATACGTGTGGCCTGTCTAAACCCTAGGCTTTAATATCTGCTTCCTTGAAGTTCCTGTTGATAGAGGGAGGGATTGGCTGCTCTTCTGTCTGCTCCCCTGCACTCTTCATCTGCCTGGCATCCCAGACACTTGTGCATTGAGAATTGTTCCTGCTGGCTCTGCTGCTCACAGATGTAGCTTTGGGAAAGGACCTGCAACAGTTCTCAGAGCATCAGGGAAAAAGGCGGCATCGGGCCAGAATTTTTTCCTTCCAAATGCAGTGTTTATAAATGCAGCTGCAAAGCGCTGGCTTCCCCTCGGCACAGAGCCCGTACACTTGCCACCTCTGTTTTCCTTGAGACTGGAAGAGGCCTCTCCCGGGGGAATCTGCATTTTAAGATGGAATTCTTCAAAGCCCCAAAGGCCTGCCGTGTACAAAAGAAAAAAAAAAAAAAAAAGAGGCACTAAATGAGGTAATTTCAACTTGATGGCAGACAGTGAGGACAATTTTGCCCCCTACTCCCTCTCCTTGTCAAGTCAGTCCCAACGAAACATCTTGAGTTAATCTTAAAATGACCTATTGGAAATGGATTTGGAGCAGAATTCTAAAGATATAGAGGGATTTGGGTTAAGAGAGAGTAGATGAGATCCTGAGAGTAATAGGTAGCATTTATTAAGTCTTTTCATGGGCCAAGCCCTACTGGAAGCATTAATTTACCCAATCTTCATAACAGTCCTATAAGGTGAATACAACTGTTACTTCCATTTTACAGAAGTGTAAATTGAGGCAAGGCGTCGTTATATCTGTTGCTTAAAGTCATAGGCTGATAAACAGCAAGACTGCTGAGGGCCTAACTCCAGAGCCCATGCCTGGAACCTGTATATGTCCCTATCTCTCACGTGGGAAGGGAGGGCAGAAGAAGTGAGCGAGCTTGGCTTCATCTATCTGCTAAAAGCAAGTTTAATCTTCCCTCATATAAGTTCCAAAAGTTTATGAGCCTGCAGACATTTCTGTAGCCTCTGAAATATTCATGATCCTTGCTACACTTTTTTTTTTTTTTTTTTTTTTTTGCGGTACACGGGCCTCTCACTGCTGTGACCTCTCCCGTTGCAGAGCACAGGCACCGGACGCGGAGACTCAGCAGCCATGGCTCACGGGCACAGCCGCTCCGCGGCATGCAGGATCCTCCCGGACTGGGGCACGAACCCGCGTTCCCCGCATCAGTGGGCGGACTCTCAACCACTGCGCCACCGGGGAAGCCCTGTTGCGCGGCAGATAACTTCCTATCTGTGATACTTAAAGCTGCAGCCCTCTAAAATGTAAGTTTCTTGAGGGAGGGTTTTTCTGATTTGTCAGTGTGTTCTCAGTTCCCAGTGTCTGGCTTGTAGTCGGTGTTCACTAAACTACAACTAACCCTTTCCTTCCAGTCCTACTTGAGTAGGGATGAAGAAGCGTTAATACCATTCCTGTTCCAAAGAAGTGAGGGGACAGTTACTCAACAGAAAATCATGGTAATATATTTATTATCTCTTATATAATCTTTTAAATTCTTTTCACCCCAGAAACTTTAATTACTAATGGGCAAATGTTTCTCTGATTCTTTGGATGTAATTCCAGTGTCACACTCAAACAACTGGACTTGTCAATTTTAACCAGAATAACTACAAGCAAGTAAACAAACTAAATAATGCAAATGTTCCTATTTAACAGACTTTCTTGGATTAAAAAGAAATATTTTTGGTAACCGATCATTTCAGAGAACGCACTATCTTCTATTCATTGCATTTATCCCTCCTCGAAAAGTATGAAACAAGTGTTCATTTTTTGTGAGTCAAAATCGCAACATGTATAAATAATTGGTTTTCAATGATGCACGCAAAAAATATCAGAATTTTTTTAAGTGTAGGAGCAGTTGTGGGATATAATTACAGAGTGTACAGTTCATCACCCTTTTGCTCATTAGTATCTAAGGACCCTCTAATGGATGTTCATTGTTTCTTGGGAATCAAATCTGGCAGGTCAAATCCAAAGAAGATAATATTCCCTGGTAGTCAAATAGTTTCAAAAGCAAATCAATAGCCATATCCAAATCAATTGCAACCTTTAGAATAGAGGTCTACTCAAAACCCAAATCCCAATTTGATTAGTCTTCAAAAGAAGTATTAATTACAGAGGTATAAAATATGCTATGTAAAGCTTACCTCTTCTTAGTCAACCCCTCCTCTTTCGATTTCAGTGGGCAGTAGGCAAAAAGTGCACATTGGCTTTGGTTTCAGCGGTCGGGGATGGGCAAAAAACGCTTTCTTATATAACTAGTGTGTATGTTTGTTTGGGCCTACTCACAACCATTCCTGGCATCACTGCCAAATTCATAGTGATTTCTTTGTTTTGCAAATTTTTCAAACTTTGGCTTACATTTATAATTCTAAACTGCAATTAAAATTCTGTGGCTTTGGACCCTGGCCTCTAGAGCATTCCCTCTGGGTTAACCTGCAAAGATGAGGGAATGAGTGGGTCCTTATAAACTTATAAGCTAGCCAGCTTGGCTTCAGATGCCAGCTTTGGAAGTGAAAGTACATAGGCTCAAAAGCCCTTGGGCACCACCTGCCACACTTGTTATATTATTTACTGCTGTGGCTGCCCCCGTCCTCACCTCTAAACTAATGTAACTCGTAAGCTGATCCTGAGGTCTGAAGAGGAGTTGGTAAGATGGAGAAGGGCAGGGATGGGGGAGGTGTTCCAGAGAGTGGAAACAACCTGTGCCCCTGTTCAAAGGCCAGAGAGAGATGGCACATTTGAGGAGCTGAGTGTAGGATGCAAACAATGGAGCATTGTTTGCATGTGAAGATGAGGCTGGAGTAGCAGTCACGGTGAGATCCTGGAGAGTTGGACATAACATACACCCCCATGTCCCAATCGATGGCATCATTTGGAAGACGAATGCCCCCTCAAAACTCGAACTCCAATTTGATTGGTGCTCAGAAAGAAATGTTAACAATAAGTATCCAAAATATACTATGTAGAGCTTACCTCATTTCATTGGCCCTTGCCCTTCTATTTTAGTGGGTAGCATAGGCTAAAGGGGCATATTGGCTGAGGTTGAAACTTTATTCTGAAGGCTAAGACTGTTTGTTGAAATTTTTTAAAGATGAAAACAACAAAATTAGATTTTAATTTTAGAAAAGACAAAAACCATTCTAAAGATGTGGTAATGGAAAGGCAGAGAGAGAGAGACAGACACAGAGACAGAGACAGAGAGAGAAGAAAGATGGATGGATAGGTCTTTAAGATGTAGAATTAAGTCTTTGATGACCTGATGAAGGGGGTGAGTTTAGGCTGACACCCAGGTTCCCAGGTCAGGTAACTTGAAGGATGATGGTGCCATTGATCAAAATAGGTATTATTAACTATTATAGTTATTATTAAGGCACAAATATGGGTGAGAGGATAGAGACTTAAGAAGATAATGTAGGACTTCCCTGGTGGCGCAGTGGTTAAGAATCTGCCTGCCAATGCAGGGAGCACGGGTTCGAGCCCTGGTCCAGGAAGATCCCACATGCCACGGAGCAGCTAAGCCTGTGCACCACAGCTACTGAGCCTGTGCTGTAGAGCCTGCGAGCCACAACTACTGAAGCCCACGCACCTAGAGCCCGTGCTCCGCTACAAGAGAAGCCACTGCAATGAGAAGCCCACAGACTGCAACGAAGAGCAGCCCCTGCTCGCCGCGACTAGAGAAAGCCCACAAGCAGCAAAGAAGACCCAATGCATTTAAAAATTAATTTAAAAAAAGATATTGTAGCTTTATATTTTCCTGTAGCCTGTAACTCTAATGTGCACAGCTGAATGAGGAAAACCAACAACAGCATCATTAAAAACAGCAAAGGGATGTCCATGTCCCATCCCCCAGAGGTTCTGATTTAAGTAGTTAGGCACTGTTTGTTTGTTTTTTCTCATGATAAAAAAAACACAACACAAAATTTACACTTTTAACAGATCTTTAAAGGTACAGTACAGTATTTTTTAACTGTACATTGTCGTACAGCACATCTCTAGAACGTTTTCATTTAACATGATTGAAACACTATACTCATTGAATAGCAACTCTTTTTTTTTTTTTTTTTTTTTTTTTTTTTTTTGCGGTACGCGGGCCTCTCACTGTTGCGGCCTTTCCCATTGCGGAGCGACAGGCTCCGGACACCGGGATCCGGACGCGCAGGCTCAGCGGCCATGGCTCACGGGCCCAGCCGCTCCGCGCGGCATGTGGGATCTTCCCGGACCGGGGCACGAACCCGTGTCCCCTGCATCGGCAGGCGGACTCTCAACCACTGCGCCACCAGGGAAGCCCGAATAGCAACTCTTAATTTCTCCCTCCTGGTCCTTGGCAATCACCGTTCTACTTTCTGCTACTGTGAGTTTTGTGAGTTTGACTACTTTGGTAATCTCATATAAGTTGAATCATGCGGTATTTGTCTCTCTATGACTGGCTTATTTTACTTAGCATAATGTCCTCAAGTTGTATCCATGTTGTAGCATGACAGGATTTCCTTCTTTTTTAAAGCTGAATAATATTCCATTGTATGAATATACCACATCTTCTGTATCTATTCATCCGTTGAGGAACATTTAGGTTGGTTCCATATCTTGGCTATGGTGAACTATGCTGCAGTGAACACTGAGTGTAAATATCTCTTCGAGATCCCAGTTTCTTCTGGATGAATACCTAGATGTGGGATGGTTGGATCATACTGTAGTTCTATTTTTCACTTTTTGAGGAACATCCATACTATTTTCCACAATGGCTACACCATTTTACATTTCCACCAACAGTGCTTAACCAGGTATAGAGAGTTAGTCCCCAACTATATATTCATTCATTCATGAAACACTTCTTGAGTTCACCCTAGGTATCAGTGCCTTTCTGGGTCCTCTAGTTTTATTGTTTCCAGTCTACTAGCCCTGTGAAGTAGGTATTATTGTACCCATTTTACAGATAAGTGGGTGGCAAAGAATGGTACAACAGAGTCACACAGTTAAGAAGTGACTAGAACATCAGTTCCATAAAGGCAGGGACCTTTGCCCTGTCCACTGCTGTATCCATAATCCCAGGACACTGTCTGGTATTGTAAGCACTCAAAATATATTTGTGGAAGAGGCTGAGCTGGAGATTGGATGTGGTTCTGTTAGCTGTGTCTGGATCTGCTGCTTTCCCCTCATACCTAGGTGCTCTCAGCTCGACCTCTCCTTGCCTTCCCCCTCTTAATTCAGAGGAAACAGTGTCCCCCCCACCCCGCCCCAGGCAGCTTTGCGTGGCTGCATCTTATTTTGTGAGGCTGTGAGGGATGCATCTGACTGGGTCCTTGAGCACATTGCAGAGAGGGCATTTATTCATCCAGGAAATATCCATTTACATGCTAAAACCTGGTTGCTCTGGAAGGTTAGATGAATACAATATCTATTGTGTATCTGCAGGGAGCTAAATAGGTCAAATTCAGCAGTATTTAACAAACTACTATGTCATAGTAGTAACAGAGTAACAATCAAGAAATGGTTTCAGTGAAAATATCCAAAATGCCCTATATTGACAAAGCAATTTTAACTTCATCTCTTAATCGAAATTATTTTCACTTGTATTTTAACAATCTTTGCACTATTAAATGACACTCTGTTTCCAAACTATGCCTGATAAAATAAAAACACGAACTTGTTTCTGCAGCTTAAATGTGAAAGCTTTCAGGAAAAAAAAAAAAAAGAAATGGAATATATGTACCGTTTTCTATAATTTTTATTTTATCATTTTAGACTACTCAGATGAGGATTTGAGAAATCTTCGTGTCACTCTCTTAATAAAGCCACAGTGAGCACTTAATGCTGCTTCCACTTCCCACACACAAACTTTCTAATTATAAAAGGACCTTTTCAGACTTATTCAGGGCATATAATCTTATTTGCAGCTCCTAATTGGAGGGCTGTGTTTGTTGAAAAGAACAGAAGTCTTCAGTCATTTAGAACAAAGCTGGCTCATCAACCCCTGTGGGAAGAAAAGAACTATTTATTTTATCCGTTAATCCCAAATACAAACACAATAAAGCTGTCTTTTCTAATAGTGACCTATTTCATGTTAAATTGGGATAAAGCTAGCTTTGCTCAATAAGACTATTGTGGTCAACAAAAAAAGTCAATCTTATTAGGATTCCCACTGAATACCTTCCAATAATTTATCCTTTAAAATGCTGAGCCCAAATCCCAGTTGAATTCTTTATGTTATCTGACACAAAATGCAAATATGGAAGGGAAATAACCTCAACTAGTGAGCCCCATCTAGTGACAGGGAAGTAAATTGCTGTTCAAAAACCTGGTCTGTAATTATCCCCTACCTTTAATCTGATTTTAAAATTTTTCTATCTGTGCTCAAGCCCTTACGTTTTAGTTTCTCTCTGCTTTTTTTGCCTATACTTTTATTTCTGAGAATAGATAATTTTTTATACCAAGCATTTTTTTTTCTTTTTTGTAATTAAAGTGTAGTTGATTTACTAGACTTTTCTTGATAACTTAAATTTCAGTTTAAAAAAAATTAACATTGCTGAAAAGTAGCCACATTTCCCCATTTATAGTTGAATTTTAAAATGTGGGCAGCCATAGGGACTTCCCTGGTGGTCCAGGGGCTTAGTCTCCGTGCTTCCAATGCAGGGGGTCAGGGGACTCGATCCCGTATGCTGCAATGACGATGCCGTGTGCTGCAACTAAGACCCGATGCAGCCAAATAAATTAATAAAATAAATATTAAAAAATAAAATAAAATAAAATGTGGGCAGCCATATTCCTTGAATAGCTCTACGTAGCATCTATATATTAAACTGTTTGATGTAAATAATATTATTCATTTATCAAATGTATTTAATCAAAAGACTCCAAAGGTTCTTTATGCATAAGAACTTTAGAAGAACAAGACTGGGTCATAGAAAAATCCAGTGAGACATCTAAGGACATTAAAGCTTTCAAAGCTTACTTATTTGGGCAATATCTACATTTGACAATTATAGTGGCTCAGAGGTCAGTTCCTTTTAGCTGACTACATTAGAAGTTAATTTTGGTGTGTCTGCATTCCATGCTTCTGCATTTGTTGACTTTTACTATCACAATAATAAACATGTCAAAAAACAGAATAAGGCTATAGCAGGGATCAACTCCAGTCATACATGGGAAATGCTTCTGTTAATGATTCTGTCTTATAAATGCAAACTTTCTTTGTTCCCAGAAAAAACAAGTTGATAATAGCCATATGTCATTTTTAAATGAAATAGAACATATTCCTCAATTTATCTACACTTGAGTTATTTTCAAAAATATCTTTCCACTAGCCTATGTGCCCAAACACCAGAAGCAGACCTAGGTATAGGAGGTTTCTGGGTTATGGAGGAAAGAACCAAGGACTCAAGTTCAAGTCCTAACATTACCCTTCACTGGCGGCATGACCTTGGGATAGTCTCACCTCCCATGAAGTTCCCATGAGCTCAGACTATGAAGCAGATGATGCCTGCTTCTCCACTTCCCAGCTGCTAGACTTTAGACAAAATACTTCTCAAAGCCTTGATTTCTTTAAGGTGTATCATGATATTTACTTCATAAAGTTGTTATGAGGAATTGATTGAGTAAAGCGTGTGAGGTGCTGTGCTTGGGGTCTGGCACATAACAGAGCGCTCAGTAAGTATTATTATCACTTACAAAATGGAGGGACAAGCGTCCACCTCTCAAGACTGTTGGGAAGACCCAACGAGATGACATTTGGGAATGTGTTGGTCAACTCTACGGCACTCTGTAAATGTTATGGATTAGAACAAACCAAGTAGGACACTCAGAGAAGGGCTAAGAGAGAAGGAAGGAGCTTGTAATTGGAGAACATGGGGCTTTCATAGATCAGCGCAAGCTCTATGGGCTGAACAGCATTTTTGTAGGTTTAGTGATTTGTACTGTTGGCTTCCATTCTGTTGGGGGATGCAAATTCCTGAAGAGAATGGAATGATCAAGTTTGAGGGGAATTATATAATTTGGTTTCCTCATTCTATCGAGGAAACTAATGCCCCTTTCTTCTACAGAGCTCTTTGAGCACTTGAAATATTTTAGGAATTTTAAACGCTTTGTTTAATGTCTGCCTTTGCTTCTGGATGGTAAGTGCCATGAGGACAGGGGCCATGGCTGTTTGATTCCCACTATACTCTTGGCCATGGCTCAGGGTCCAGCAGTGTCTGGTTCATTGTCTACACATGGTAATTGCTGACAAGCTCAGAGATGTCACATAGCAAGGAAATTGAGAGCACGCACTCTGCAGGGAGGAAAAGCTGGGTACAAATTTGACCTCTCTGATTTACATCCTGTGTGACCTTGGGCAAATTAATTAGCTTCTCTGATCCTCAGTTTCCTTATCTGTAAAACAGGACTAATAATGACAAAGCCTATTTCATAGGGTTGTTGCAGAGATTAATGAGCTAATGCCTAAAACCATGTATCAATAACTATTAATTTTTCTAAACCAAGATAAAGTCGACCAAGATAAAGTCGCTCAGAGGGAGTTCTGGAACAAGAATCCTACCTAGGTCTTGCTCTTTATTTTTATTCCTCCAATATTCCTTAACCCCTCTGCCCAGACCACTTTCTAAAACCATTCAATCTAATCAGATAAAAATAGCAACACAAAATAAAGTATTGGGCAATTCACTTAGAGGTGCTGCAATCTCTCAAAATACTAGCAGCAAGTTTCAGGAACTCATTTGAATGGTGGTAAAGGGCTTATTATTGCTAATAACCTCCCAAAGTCTAAAGCACAGAGCTGAACAGAGCATTTTATATTTTGCTCTAACAGTTGGTCCTTAAGGGTTTGATGATCAGATACAGGCATGGCTGGATTATGAAAATGGCATGTTTAAAAATATCTCTGCGACTCACTCCTAGATGACTTTTAGCAAGTGAACTAACTGTTAGCCTCCTGGAAGATTACATGTCAAGATAATTAACTCTCTGTCACATGGACTGTCTATGTTTCAAATCTCATTCTCCTTTCTTTCCTATGTCTCTTAGTTGACACAACTCATTATTACTTTATGCCCGAGTTCTTCAATTTCTTGTCAGTGCACACATAAACCATCTCCTTTTCATGATTTATCACACCTAACACTCAATTCACACTATTTTGATGTTATATTTTACAATTCTCTGTGTATCCAAATATCATAGAAAACAAAGATCAAGTTAGCCAGGTAAAGCAGATATAGGAGCATTGCCTATGATAACCCATCCTCCTAGCTCTCCTCGCTCTTCAGAAGCCCGTGTGCCACAGAGAAAGTGAAATGCACAGTTTCCCATTTCATTTCATGACTTTCTACTTTCATTGTCTAACGTTGGAGTCTGTGAGATTTTCCATTTCATTATTCTCTACGACCTGGACTTGGCCTTATGCAACTGGAGAATAACTTTCTCTTTTCTGTTATAAATGGAGCCAATGAAAAGCTAGACTAAGAAAGAAAAAGCTGGAATGGGGAATTATCCAAAGGAACAATACAATTATAGAAATTTCTGGCTGGAAGAATGTTGAAAGGCCACCTGTCCACCTCCCTGCACCTTAGCCTGCCCACGCCAATCCAGCAGGTAAATTTTGGCTCCTGTTTCAGAAGAATCCACAGGATATGATGCCTCTGCCCTCCATTTAAGAAAGTTCTCCATGTATACAGCTTAATACCTTTTCCCCCTCCAGTTCAGATTCATTCCTTTCTGTTGTTAGGAATAAGAGTTGCTTAGTTTCATGTCACCTGGAAATACAGATCTTCCTTGACGTATGATGGGGTTGTATCTCAATATACCCATGGTAAGTTGAAAATATCGTAAGTCAAAATGCGTTTAATACACTTAAGCCCAGAACATCATAGCTGAGCCTAGCTCACGTTAAACATGCCTACAGTTGGGCAAAATCATCTGACACAAAGCCTGTTTTATAACCGTGTTGAATATTTCATGTAATTTATTGACTACTGTACTGAAAGTGCAGAACAGAATGGTCGTCTGGGTAGAGAATGGTTGTAAGTATATCAGTTGTTCACCTTCATGATCTCATTACTGACTAGGAGCTGTGGTGGCTACTGCTGCCCAGCGTCTCGAGAGAGTGTCTTACCAACATCACTAGCTCGGGAAAACAGCAAAACTCAAAATTCCAAAGTGCAGTCTTTATGGAACGTGCATCACTTTCGCACCATCGTAAAGTTGAAAATTTGTTAAGTTGAGCCATCGTACGTTGGGACGTCTGTACAGATATCCCTCAGGCAGGAAGGCGAGCCTGCTTCACCACCCAGCCCTTTCCCTGCCCATGACCTTCGGAGTTTGCTTCTCTGCTGTTGCCACGAGTTGATTAATTGTGGAAATTCCAGAATTTCCTGAAAATTGTCTTGAACTGAACCAGTGTTTGAGGTAGAAGAAAAGAGGACAAGGAATGTTTTCCTTCTTTCCTTTGCCAGCATCACGACACCATTCCTTAGACGCTGACTACCTTCACAGCTCAGAAAAGGGGGGACAGAATCGAAGACCTATCTAACAGCTTTAGCTTCTTGCTTGACTTCAGCCCAAATCCAGCTCTCCTCAAAACTCTAAGGAAGGGCCTAAGAGTTTTCTAAGATTTATTCAGACCCAGGAATTGTTCCCCAAAGACCTAAAGCAGGCAGGAAATGTCCTGTACCCCACTCCCACCTGCGATCATGAGCATAGGTCCTTAATTAACTTATTTTTAATGCTGAGCATGACTCGATAGATCATGACTTATTTTCAACATGCATCTATCTTAGGTTTTTTAACCCAGCAATCAGTCCATTGAACTTTAGGTGATCTGGCAATACGTGTAATGAAAAGAGCATGAGTTCGGGGGTCAGGCCAACCTTGGTCCGATGCTCCACTATTTCATTTACTGTAGAAGGACTTTGGTCAAGTTGCTTAATTCTAAGTTTCAGATTTCTTGTGCGTAAAATGGAGCTAATACCAACTTCAGAGTTTGATATGAGGATCAGAGAAAGAGCTAACATGGATTGGGGGTTTGGGGTTAGTAGATGCAAACCATTATATATAGGATGGATAAAACAACAAAGTCCTACTGTATAGCACAGAGAACTATATTCAATATCCTGTGATAAACCATAATGGAAAAGAATATGAAAAAGAATGTATGTATATGTATAACTGAATCACTTTGCTGTACAGCAGAAATTAACACATCACTGTAAATCGACTACACTTCAATTGTTTTAAATTAAAAACAGAAGAAAGAGTTAACATATGGAAAGCGCCCAGCACAGTGCCTGGCGTAAGCTAACTGCTTCAAACCAATTTCTCTCCTCCACCGCCTATAGGGACAGAGCTATCCAGCACCATGAGCTTTCGTCGGCTTCATCACTGAAACGGAGCTGCCTTAATAGCAACCCTCAGCGGGACTGTTAATAGCAGAGACAGTGAGTATAATTATAAGGGTCTTCACCATGTACTTGTGCTGTGCCCAGTATTGCGCTGGAATCTGAGAACAGAAAGGCAGGAGGACTCATGGTCCCATCTCACGGCACCCATCTCATAGCACCCTACAACACAGAAGCAACAGTGGCACGTGTGAGGTCCTTTCATGAATACCTCAGCCCGGAGTCATATCAGGATTGGAAAGATTTCGGAAGGCCTAATCACCAAGAAGATCATGGTGCTGCCACCCCGTCATAAAATTAAAAATAAAAACAGTGCTAAACCATAATTAAGTGTAGAGAAGCAGAGCAACGTTCTGATACTTTTCCCAC
Source organism: Lipotes vexillifer (assembly GCF_000442215.2). Lineage (NCBI taxonomy): Eukaryota > Metazoa > Chordata > Mammalia > Artiodactyla > Lipotidae > Lipotes > Lipotes vexillifer. The sequence continues at coordinate 361,676 of NW_006783436.1, read as the reverse complement.
TGCAATGACAGTCCTAGTACATCTTTTGAAAGATCAATTTTCAGAAAATTTTTTAAAACGATGTTCTGGGGGTGCCCTCATTTTGTAGGTAACTAGTCTGCTGGTAGCGTAACACAGCATGACCCCAGAGGCTCTCCCAATGTTCAGTGACTGCATCAGAAGGCAGGCTGAGAGCACAGAAGCCAGGGGTCTCAATAATTCACAAATTACTTGACAAATCCCACAAAGAATGGAGAGGTGATTGTACATTTTGAGACAGGTTCAAATCAACATTTTAAAAAAAGTAAATTGAAACCCTCTCCAAACACATGGGTGGATTGGGATGGACTTTTCACAAACGGGACAATAGACAGGTCATATTTAGATAAGCAAGTTGTAGAATCAATGACATATTATGTCTTAAAAGATGACCTCACCACTGAACGGCACCATCTGGATCTGTTACAGTAGAGACAAATTGCCAGGAATGATGGTGACAGGAGATATTCACCAGGATGTGAAGGCACTGTTTTTTCTTTGTTTTTTGCTTTCTTTAATGGAAGACATTCTCTCTGAAGGATACAGTCCCACTCGCAGGCAGGTTTGCAGTACCTGGTGAGACTTATCTGGAGATCTAGCTAACAACCCTCGCATTTGGAGCCACTCACCTTTACACCACAAATCAAACAGAGAAGCACCAGGAAAGGCCCAGAAACCCTGACAGAGAACTTTTTCAAGCAGAGATGAAACCAATTTACATAGCCACTGTAAATAGTTAATAAAATCCATTTTACATTCCATCTACTTAGATTTCCATTACATCCTGTTCTGTTTCAAACACACATTTTTCTTTTGGATTGTTAGGCAATAAAAAGTCAAGCCATTTATCAAGCAGTGTCTTAGAATTTCTTTCAAATGTTTTACCATTTTCAGGAAATACTGTGGCTTCTATAATTAATCTCCCAGTAGAAAGCTGTTTCAGAAAGACGCCGGTACAGCGGAAAGAAAAGTCTTTTCTTTATGAGAGTTTTTTGGTTCTTGTGAGTGGAAATGTTCAGAAACAGATGGCTGGTGGTATTGTCACATATTGCAAACTGTCCATTTCAGATAAAGAGGGAAAAAAACAACAGAGTATGGATTCCTTCTCCCAAAACTATCCTGTGACAGAGCTGTTGTTAGATGGGCCACACAGGCAACTCAGCGTTGGGCTAAGATGAGAGTTACTCTTCAGAGAAAGGCTGGGTTTCCACAGTTCTTACACCTGATGGAAACAGAAGTAACGTGAGGAGTCCGTCTCCACACCCCCACACCCCTTGTCTTTAGTAATATCAGCTACATTTTCCATGTCTCAGGCCTAGTTCTATTCATTTTACATACATTCACTCACTTAATCCTCACAACAACCCTCTGAGGAGGGTACTGATATGATACCCAGTTTTCAGATTACAAAATTGACGCTAGGGACTCCCCTCGTGGTCCAGCGGTTAAGACTTTGCACTTCCAATGCAGCAGGCACAGGTTCAATTCCTGGTCAGGGAATTAGGATCCCACATGCCAAGTGGCATGGCAAAGAAAAGAAAGAAAGAAGAAAAAGAAAATTGATGCCAGGGCAGACTCCCCGAGGAGTGAGTCCAGTAGCCAAATCCAGGCAGCCTGGCTGAGTCCAGCCTCACAGTGTAGCCGCTGCAGGCAGTAGGATGTACCATTTTCAATTCTCACCATCTCCTTTGTGCTGGCACACAGTAGGGCCATTCAGTCATCTCATTCTCCATGCAAAAGGAGGCACGTGGGTGCTACGTGGTTTGCCAAAAGTCTCGTACAAGACAGTTAGGAGCTCAGGCTCCTTGACTTTTAGGCCAACTTTTCCTACTTTATAGCTTTCTTCCTCTTCATGTAAAACAAAATAAATAAAACCAACAAAGCCAAAGCTCTTGCTTTACTTCTTTCCATGATGTGTCCTCCTGTGTCCCAGGAAAGGGCAGGAGGCCTTGTTTGCCTGTAATACTGAGCAGAGCAAACCTCACTCTGGGCTTAGGTTCTGCCCAAAGTATCCATGGCTCTGCTCCTCGAAGGCAAATACATGATTTGTTTGACCTCCCACCTGAATTGAAGGTTTTGAAATGACTTAATCTCACCCTCAGACAGATTAATAATAAATATTAAGAACTGCTCCCAACTTTAGGGTATGCAAGGGATCAAGAAAACAATTCGGGAAACCAGAGAATCTGGATGATCTCCAGGGTAATGTTCTGGTTTCCTCCAAGAAACTTGATGGCAAGATCATCTTTAATTCTTCAGTGCTGAGTTTACATTTTTGTCTGTTTCATTTTAGCTTTTTTTAAATGTAATTTTTATTTTATATTGGGGTATAGTTGACTTACCATGTTGTGTGAGTTTCAGGTGTACAGCAAAATGGTTCAGTTGTACATATGCATACATCCATTCTTTTTCAGATTCTTTTCCCATATAGGTTATTACAGGTTACTGAGGAGAGTTCTCCGTGCTATACAATAGGTCCTTGCGGATGATCTATTTTATGTATAGTAATGTGTTTATGTTCATCTCAAACTCCTATTTTATGCCTCTCCTCATTTTGGCTTTTAAACAGAGTTATGCTGAGGACTCAGGTGGCTTCTGTGGGCCATTCTGACCCCCATATCAACCTCAGTCTGAAGGCATTTAGGCATCATTTCATCTGCACGGCAACCTGATGCACTTACCAGGGTGTTTTCTTCCCACACGAGGGGAAAGCTTGGTTGTGATGAAACCACAGGCAATGCAGTGCACAGGTAGGACTCAGCCTCTAACAGTGTCACGTGACGAAGCAGACAATCATCCTCATGCATGGAAAACCCTGAGTCACGTGAATGCCATCTGTATTTACTAGAGTGCAGGAAACAGGAAGAGGGGGCTCATGCCAAACGGGTATTTAGGAGAGTTTTATAAGGGGAGCATTTTGCAAAGATGGGGCCAGGGTGAGATAGGGGTAGGAGGTTAAGAGGTACAAACTACTATGTATAAAATAAACTATGAGGATGTATTGGACAGCACGGGGAATATAGCCAGTATTTTATAATAACTACCAATGGAGTATAATCTATAAAAATTTGGAATCACTATGTTGTACACCTGAAACTAATATAATATTTTAAATCAATGATAGCACAATTTAAAAAGTCATAAACTCTCAAGAAATATGGGAAAATATGAACAATGGCAGGTTATGTGAAGAAGCAGGAAAAAAAATTATTCGTATGTCATGTTTATGACTGTTAAATATGTTGACTATTAACGGAAAAACAAAAATTATAAGAGTTGTGTTTAGGTTATGGGTATTTTTCTCTTTTTTGCTAAACTTGTAATGGTATTATTCCATTTTTATAATGCAAAAATAAATAAAAGACTTTTTAAGGAGTAAAAAAAAAAAAAAAAGATGGAGGCAGGGTTTAGAGAGACAACACAAGATATGATGCAGTATTCCAGGGCTAGCACCCGCAGGGAACCATCACCCCTAGATTTAAAGGGAATGGTTTATGGGAACCAAAAGGAGAGCTGCATCGGGAGAGCCATGTGACAAGCAGCTGTAACTTCTTAGGGGGACACAGAAACCCACGGTGAACCCAGACACAGGGGGAGATGGGGGACTAGACACTCCAACTGCAACGCTCCTGCCCATTGACCAAACCCAACCGGAGAGCAAGGTAGCCTAACAGATGTAGTCCATGGGGGAGAGCCTGCCAGCGCCCAGTGCAGGGAGGGGGGCAGAGGGAAGATACCCAGCTCACCATCTCATTAAGTTTCTGAGGTACAATAACGTCAGCACGCCCTCCTGCTGTGACATGAGCAGTTTAATAAAGAATTAATTAGGTAAAAATACCCTCTGCGTACATGGAATTAAGTGGCTAATTTTATGCCAATGGAAGAAATTAGCGTTGTAAATTCCTCATTGTGTTTTATGAATCAGAACTGGATGCACCTAAGAGTCTTAGGAATATGAACCTCAAAACAGGTCCTCTGATAACTTGCAGAGGAGAGCCAGTGGAAATCTGCTCCTGCCACGACAATGGCCACAACTGAACAGGAATGTAGGTTTAAGAAAGAGGGTCATTGGAAGTTGAAATTATTGACATAAAATCTCTTGGAGGCATCCATTGCATTGAGAGGCCATATTTTAATGGAGTTGATAAAGCCTGTTTTTTTTTGTCTTACCTTGTTTTGTCTGGCTTCCTTTAGCAGTTTAGGTAGAAGACTAACCAGAAGGAGGGAAGATGGGGAAATCTGGAGAAGCACCCTGGGGTACTTTAGAGATGCCCAAAGTCAATTAGGCTACCCAGGGATCACGGTGAACCAGGGTCCCAATCACTTGGCTGGGGTCTCTCTTATCGGAGAGCATTTGGTGTTTGGATAACAGCATGATGTGGTGTTTCAAGCAAAGGCTTTGGAGTCCAGCTATTAGCTGGGTCACCTTGAGTGAGTTAGATAACCTATAGAAGCCTCAGTTTCTTGCTTAATGAAATGGGGACAATACCTATTTCTTCTAGGTTTGTTTTGTGAATTAAATGAGATCATGTATTTAAAATACTTGAAACAGTATCTAGCACATAACTGGTGTTCAATAAATAGCATATATGTGTCTAGAAATGTATTCATATATATAGACACATATATGCATATCTATTTATAACTAGAACCATCTGGCCTTCATAAGGGGTGGGAGTGATCATCATTGGTCACAGGGGCCCTTTGGCCATGAGAATGCAGCATGACAAGAGGCTCTTCCTTTTTCTTCCTCTTTCTAGCGGCCCCTCTCCAAAAACGTGCATACTTAAGGTAGCTCTCTCCTTTCAGCTGTGTCCCCAAATTCTTCCTGACCCTATATCCTGAGACACATATATCCATAAATGTACCTTAGAGATTGTTCTCTTTTAAAAATTCTGATTGAGTAATTAACACACACTTACTAAGTTAATTGTAAGTTTTTCGGTATTTAGGATATCGTATCATAACATAAACTTCTTCACGGTGAAAGTGATGGTTTTTCTGAAGTTCTGGTATGATTTGGGAGCAGAAGTCATAAAGTTCTGTTTGTTACACTTTAATTTGACCAGAACGGAACTAAGGATTTCAATTTAGTGGATATATTTGTTTATTTCACTTATTACTGACTGGAGAATGCACCTTAGCCTCTCCATGAATGCTGGTTTAAAAATGTTATGTATTTTTAATATTTTTAAGGGATTTTAAAATATGTTGCCTTAGGTGATTAATGCAAATGCAAAAGGTTCCACAATTCCACTAGCTCATTAGAAATTTCATTCTTGGGCCTATATTCTTGAAAGGTATTGACCCCTACAAACAGCTAATACTGTAAAAGCTGACAGGCCAGTTTAACCTCCCAATTGTATTCTCTGCATCCTGCATTTGACCTTCCAGAGACAACTTGATGGGTTTCTGCCATATTAATTACTCCTTGCTGTTTTGCAGTGATCCTTTAACAATCCAAGCCTAGTGGATGAATGCATGAACCTTTCTAGGCTCCAGGGAAGAAGATGGAATGACAATTTAAAAGCACCCAACGTAATTTTCCACTACCAACCTTATTTTCTTT
>NW_006783436.1:344359-355949 GCF_000442215.2 Lipotes vexillifer | reverse complement strand
CTTTCCCTATAATGGTGAAAAAAGACCTCTGGAGTGATTTTGTATTTGTTGTATTCTATAAGTTCTTGCAAATTTTTGACACCTTTGAAACTATGAGGCCTTATCTGGAATACCCTCCTTTGATTATTATGCATTATGTAATCAATACATTTATTACTAGGCAATATTACTTTAACACCTGAGTCTTTTTTTTCATTTTTATTTTATTTTTACTATAGATGCTATCATCAGCTGTGGTATTTTTTAATATACAATTCTGAAAGGTTACACTCCATTTACAGTTATTACAAAATATTGGCTATATTCTCTATGTTGTACAACACAGCCTTGTAGCCTACTGTACACCCAGTAGTTTGTACCTCTCGATCTCGCATCCCTAGATTGCATGCCACCCTCCTACTGATAACCACTAGTTAGTTCTCTATATCTGTTAGTCTGCTTTTTTTTTTGGTTATATTCACTAGTTCGTTGTAGTTTTTAGATTCCACATGTAAGTTTAACACCTGAGCCTTAACTTTGTCTTAAGCGTCATTAATGAGACCTAACGTGCAAAAGTTCATTTAATTTTCCACTCCTAATACTCTTTGAGGTTGGGTTTGTCTTCCTAATGAACTAGCCAACAGTCATGATTGCTGAACAGTCTTCCTCCCTCCTTGTTTGTTAGACCACTTGCAGTTTATACTTTCCCTCTTCCTCTCCTTCGTATGCAACAGGACTTCACCTGTGTGGGTCATTTTCCTCTCCCTGCACTGAGCCATTTCAGAATTAGACCTGAACATTTCCAATGTCTGCATTTGGAAGGCTGCTTACAGCTCAGCCCGTTCTCATGGACCGTGTGAGGGTATTAAATGGAAGTCCCCTATGCCAAAATTGGATTCTAGAATCCAATCTTTTCCCGCTCCCCGTCTCCCTTCATCACTCAGGTCTTTTGATTCAACAACTCTCTCTAGCCATATTTTCTTTAATGGCAAAATGTGATTGAATGGGAATCAAATAACTCGGATGGAGTCTCAAGTCTCCCATCTACATCCCTGTGTCTATTTATGCATGTGTGTCTTGAGTACATGCTTTGTGTGAAGCAATTTACACTTAATCCACACAGCAATCCTCCAAGACAGATACTAGGATGGAGACTTTTTCGGTGAGAGACAGCTTAGAGGGTTTAAATGATTCATTGAACTGGGTTTAAATAATTTACCTGAGTTAGTACTAGTGGACCTGAAATTAAAACACAGCTTTACCGGACTCTAGAGTGTGTGCTTTTAACTATTACATCATACTGAAAATCTAGAAAACTTAAGTCACTTGGCTTTTTGGTGCCTGTCCTGGGTTCATTGAGAAGAAGTGATTGAGAATGCAAGAGTCTAGAGGCTGGATTTGAAATCTGTCTCCTTCACTTACTGGTTGTGTGACATTGGACAAGTTACTTTTCTTTGCTTTGGTTTCCTCAACTATGAAATGGGAAAAAATATGAGTAACAAAACTCCTCAGGCCACATGGAGGATTATATTCACGTAAAGTACTTAGGGCTGACACACAGTAGATGCTCTTTAAAAGCAGCAATAATAAAAGCAGTTCAATAAATGGTAGCAAGTATTGTTATTATTGCCTCATTCGCCCCAGATCTGGTGTAGTGTCTAGTCTGAGTGATTGCTCTAATGATTCTCGTTGAGCCCTTGAAAGTCAAAAATTCTCTGGTTGTATATTGTCGATAAAATCTACTTCTTATTCCTCAGCCTAGAACACGATGGTAGCAGAAGGCTCGGGGAAGCTTGCTTGGGCGTAGAGACTAGGCATGGTATTGAAACGGCAGGAGTGATAAGTCTTGCCCTTCATCGGCTGCAAAAAGTGTGTGGTTATGTGGATAAGACCAGGAGGGAGAGCTAAGAAATTTGGCTCTCAACCTGCGCTGTAGGCTTGTTATCGACACTTGGGTAATTAACATAATCTAAAGCTCAAGCTCGTTATCCTTCCTAGGAAGAGGAGGATACCATATCTATGCAACCTAATTTCAGAGAAAGATTAGGAAGCAGAAGTTAAAAATTGAGAGGATAATAATAGCTTTATATCTTTATATCACCAATGGTCTCTCCTCTAGGGAGCAGGAAATGCATAGGGCCAAGCCAGATAGGTAATTACTAGGGAATGAATAAACGGATATCTGGCAATCAGTAGGATGCTTACTACGGGCAAGGAGTTGTCCTTGACATCATGCAAAGATACATCAAGAACAAAGTCCTGCCTTAAAGGGGATGTGATTTACTTAGTGAGAAAGATATAAAATGATAACTAATAATACAGGAGTTTCTATACTGGGTGAGTGGTGCAATCCAAAAGGCTAGAGGGCAAATTTTCCCGTGATAAACACCTGCCGCACCATTTAATTAAGTGCGGCTTTTATATTACAGGACTTGGTTGGACTACTTTGCTCTCAATCTTCAACAGTGTGTAAACATTTAAGTAGAATTCTTAAAATTTAACCTAAACTCATTTTTAAAAGTTAATTTTAGCTCCTCTGGGGGGTGGGGGTCAGAGACATCTCTGAGAAGCTATCAGAAGCTCTGAAGCATCTCCCAGAAATCTGCACAAAAACTTCCAAGTCTGCATGTAATTGTAGAAGGTTGACAGATCCCCTAAAATCCACGCATGAACCCCTAGCATGAGCAACTGTTGTTATAGACACTCAGTTACCCATAGTTTCCCAAAACTTACCAGATCTCAGTGACTTTTTTTGGTTAGCTTTGGCTGTTTTAAATAATGCTATAGTCATGATTCTTGGAATTAAAATATCTTTTTAAAAAACCAGAAAACCTCAAACTGATTTTATACACAGTAAGGCAGGAATTGCTATTTGTCCCCCAGTATCTATCATAGGCTCCTTCCATAGTAATGGAATTTTTAACTGGGCAGAACAAAATAAAGGCCACATTGTCCATGCTCTCCAGGTGTTACCACGTCCCTAAGGTCTAGCCAGTCGCTGTAGATGGAAGTGTTGTAAAGCCCCCTCTGAACCCTCCTCAACAAACAACTCAAGGGGGCCCTTTTCTTCCTTTTTATCTCTTCCCCCGTCCAGCTGCTTGGAGCATGGATCTGACGGCTGAAATGTCTTCTTGGGCTGTGGGACAAGGGATACCTCCAGGGGACTACAGATCTGAAAGAAGGAAGGAGCCTGGATCTTCAAGGAGCAGGGAGGGGTGCCATCACAGTGGTCTTGAATATTGTCTTCTGGACTTTGACATAAGAGGGAACTAAACTTCCCCATTTAAGTCGCTGCTGTTTTTTTATTTTTTCTATTACCTGTAGCTAAACCTAACTCTAACTTACAGATACAATCCCTAGCACTTTAAAGCTGTTGTCATCTTGCCTCCTGACATCTTTGCTGCTAATGAGAAGAATAATCTGTCTTTCTGGTAGCTTTTAAGATTACCTTTGTATGTTTTGCAGTTTCTCTTCAGTGTATATAGGTACAGATTTGTTTTCACCTATCCTGTTATGTCTTGGTGTTCCTGATTGCCCATGTCCTTTTATTCAGTCATGAGAAATTCTCACCCTACACCTCTTTAAATATTGTGCCTCCATGTTTCCTCTAGCTCCTCTGAAACTCTTATTCAAAATTTGTTGGAGCCTCCCAATCAAGATTTCATGTGTTGGGCTTCCCTGGTGGTGCAGTGGTTAAGAATCCGCCTGCCAATGCAGGGGACACGGGTTCGAGCCCTGGTCCAGGAAGATCCACATGCCGCGGAGCAACCAAGCCCGTGCGCCACAACTACTGAGCCTGTGCTCTAGAGCCCTCAAGCCACAACCACTGAGCCCATGTGCCACAACTACTGAAGCCTGTGCTCTGCAACAAGAGAAACCACTGCAATGAGAAGCCCACGCACCACAACGAAGAGCAGTCCCCGTGAACCGCAGCTAGAGAAAAGCCCACGCACAGCAACAAAGACCCAACGCAGCCAAAAATAAATTAATTAATTAATTAAAAAAAAAAAGATTTCATGTGTCACAACTGCACTTTTAATCTTTTAAAAATCTCTGCATTGCATGCCATCCTTTAATTTCATCTTATAAATACCCTTTTGGATGGTGAACAAACTGGTGTTTATTCCATCCTTTGGATTTTTCGTTATATTTTTCCCCCTGGAATTTCCTATAGACAACATATAGTTGAATTTTGGGTTTTTTTAACCCCTTCTGATAATCCCTATCTTTTAATTAGTGTGTTTAGACCATTCACATTTAAAGTGATTATTTTTTTTTTTTTTTAAAGTGATTATTGATATAGTTACATTAATACCAGCCATGTTTGTAACTCTTTTCTATTTGTTGCATTGTTCTTTGTTGTTTTTTTCCCCCTCTTTTTCTTCCTTCTTTGGTTTTAATTGAGCTATTTATATGATTCAATTTTATCTCCTCTCTTAGCCGATCAATTCTGATGATTGCACTGTCTCTTTAGACTTTGATTTTTCTTATCTTTTACTGTGTCTTGCAATGTTTTGTTGAAAGATATACATGATGTATCTGGTAGTAGGAACTAAGGTAAGTAAGACTTTGGTGTGAAGTTGAATATTAATCTGGCTAAAAGTTGGGCTCTGTTTAATGTTTTCTGTAGCTACAGAGTTCATAGTTTTCAAATTACTCTAGTCTCCTTGTTTTTGGTTCCTTTCTTGGTTTCTCTAAGAAGTTCTTCTCAGAGAGAGTCTTTGTCTAACAGCTCTTTCAACTGTAATCCACTGTTATTATATTGGAGCCTTGTGGATGTGGTGGGAAGGTGAGGGAGAGACAAAGTGTTCTATAATCTTATTTAATCAAACTCTCTTTTAGTGGGCTATGTCCCTGAGCTGAGACCTTCACAACTGTTTCTCGGCCTTTTTCCCTCTCTTAGGTGAAACAAGAGGGCTAGAAGGGGATGAAATAGGAAAGATGTCCTTTCCCCAGCTGGGATAAGGCTCTGACACATTCTTATCCCTGGAAAATAGGCATTTGTTGTGGAAAAAAGCTCTGCGTGTATTTCATAAGGTTTACTCTTTCCTTCCTTCTGCTCAAGCCACAAAGAGATATTTCTCAGATCATGACTATAAGAATCTGGTGGGGCTTCTGGAGGAAGAATCCATGAAACTGTGTGGGGATTCCTCCTGAGACTAGATCCCCAGGAGTTTCTCACCCTCATGCTAGTCTATAATCAGTTTCCCAGTAATTCATCGGAATTGCTATTTGAATATTCCTACCAGGTTATGGCTCCAGTATCTTCTACTACAGATAATCAGATCGCTGCTGTGACTCTCTGAATTCACCTCTCTAGTTCTCTGATCAGTTCATGCAAAGTTGCTGATTTTCAATCTGTTCAGCTTTTTGTTGTTATAAGGACAGGAGTGATGAATTCCAAGCTCTGTTCATGTCAGAACTGAAACCGAAAGTCATTTGGGGGATTTCTATTAATTCATGCATTCTGTATATTTTTATTATTGTCATTGTATTATTGTTGTTGTTGTTATTATTTCTTCCTTTCTGTCTCATGACTTTTGTTTCTTTTTTATGGATGCCATTCCTTTCTCTATTTCTTACATGTCCTTAAATATGCTTACAGAGTCATTTTCAGTCATTTTCCATTTGAATAACAGGTGCCAGTGAAAGAACAGTCCACTAATTTTCAGGGGTAAATTGATCTCTTGATTTTTATGTTGTTAGCTAACTTCCTTAGATTTCTTTTTCCTTCTGTGTTTTAGAGTTTTGATTTATAAGTGCATCTTGAGCAGAAGAGTTTTGTTTTATTTTGTTTCTCTCTCTGTATTTTGTGGATGTCTCAGTCAGACCCCTTAGGTTCTTGATTAGAAACTCTGCATTCTGCTGGAAACTCAGGGTGCCTGTCCTCTGGCGAGGTTGAAGATAGCGTCTATGCACTCACCCACTCTAGCAGGCAGCAGCAGGCAGCTGGTTCTGCTTCCTCCCTCTTCCCTAGACATGGAGCTTTATACTAGCTCCATATATATTTCAGCTCCATATATAATCCAGGTGGTGGGAGCAGACCTGCTCTGCTTTCTGCTTGGTGCTTCTGATTCATGCAGAAGTTTACCTTGTTTTGGAATGAGGGTTGTATCTGTTTTATTTTTCTCTTTTAAAACTTGATCTAACATTTATTTGGAGTCGATCAGGGCCTAAGAGCATGAATTTACAATACCCTCTGGCCCAGAAGACATGTTCCATGTATCTTAGCAACAACTCTATGAAATATACAAAGTCAGGCTTTATATACCCATTTTACAGGGGCAAAGAGAGCGTAACAGGGGCTCAGTGGCAGGGCTAGAACTGGTGAGTAGGCATCCCGATTGTGTCTCCAGCAGGTGATATTCATAATTACATCAAACCCGCCATGTTCATAGCTCACAATATTTTCTTGCTTACTGCGTTTGGAATCCGGGCTGTAATGGAGAAATTCTACAGTGGGTAGAGGCCAAATGTGCCATCTACAACTTAATCACAAGGTGCTTCTATTTTAGAACCAGCGGTTTCTGCCTGCAGGTTTCTGAGCTATTGGCCGAGCTTGCTGACGCTCTTTCAGTGTATCCATTCCTTTACGTGCTCTACGCAGAGACACTTATGCAGATTTCATATACTTCTCCTCAGTCTTCAATCACACAAGACAGTTTTTTAATGACTTCAAATCCACTCCACTCGGGCCCTCCCTCTCCCTCTAATCTGATATCTGTGTCAGATTTCATCACCTAGAGATTGGAGCCCCTGTGGGTTCATGGGGGAGGGAGGGGAGAGAAGAGTGTTTATGTTTATGCTTTTCTTGATTTTTATGGCCATCATTACCCAAAGCTGTGTGAAGTTGAGGGAAACATATTTGGCCTGAACCCTGGAGCCATCTGTTCAACCTGCTCAAGATATTGGTGGTTGACTGTTTACTAAACAGACTACCCTGAGTGGCAGCCTGAAGGCTGAGGCTGGGGCTTCTGTTAATCGTTAGGCATTTAACAAACAGTTGGGACTCTTGCTGACTTTGCTATCACCGCTTTCAGAAGCAACGTTCTGTACCCTGTCATCAGCCACAGAGCAAGAGATGGGCTCTCCAGTGTGCTGACTGTGAGCATTTCCAGCGGGCTTGGGCTGCCACGCCCAAGCAGTGGTGGTCATGTCATTCCGCAGGAGATGTGACATGTGTGCTTTTGTTGTTGACTTTATCTTTGCCAACACACGTGGGTGTCTAACGTTGGCTGGGAAGCTGGGCTCTAGGGTGGAGTGAAGGTTTCACATTGTTGACAATTTAATGCTTGGAGAGATATGTGCTTTGGTAAGGTCTCTCCCTTGAGACTTTTGCCCTTTCTCTAATCCTTTGCATAAACACTGCCTTGAAAACTGTTTATAAAGTATCGGCAAAGGCACGTGAAACTGTTGGTAAATGGTTGTAGTGAATAACATTTACTCATGGTCAGATTTCTGAGCCTGGGTTTATTTTTGATGGGATTTACTGCCTGGTGCAACTCTTTGTGAAGCTGCAAACAGAGGCTGAACCTCTCTGCCTAATTCTTGTGACAGATTAGAGTTCATGACAGAAATGGCAATTTAGCGAATGGAATGGGACGGATATGAAAACCTTCTCCCAAAGTCTCCGTATTCTAAATAGGAATCTCTACTAGTTGAAAGTATAAAAAAGAGGAAAATAATCATGAAGTGACAGGAAGGTAGAGAGAGCCAAGGCAGTCCATACTTTCGGTTAAAGAGGGAAGAGGAAAATTTGGAGGCAAGAAAGCCTCAGATCTAGTAGAGTGTGGAGCTGGCTGGTGCGGCTCTTAAGAGCAGTTTGTGTCTCTTTCTTTCCAGCTTTGTTTTCGGGAAGATGAGGTTGGTGGCTTCCAACAACTATGAAGATGATAACTTGATCTAGACTGATGATAGGTAGGGAAGGTTTCCATGAGAAAGTGTGGACTAACCTGGGATCTGAAGGATTGGTAGGAGTTTAACCTGGTGAGCGGAAGTGAGTGATGGAGGAGGTTTAAGCAGAGAGAAGAAAACATATGGTAGCCTTGTATTATGTAGGAACACGTGTACTTTTTTTTTTTTTTTTTGCGGTACACGGGCCTCTCACTGTTGTGGCCTCTCTCCTGTTGCGGAGCGCAGGCTCCGGACGCGCAGGCTCAGCGGCCATGGCTCACGGGCCCAGCCGCTCCGCGGCATGTGGGATCTTCCCGGACCGGGGCACAAACCCGTGTCGCTGCATCGGCAGGCGGACGCCCAACCACTGCGCCACCAGGGAAGCCCGGAGCACGTGTACTTTTAGGAAAATTAATGATGGGCTGTAGAGCTGGGGAGCAAGGGTCAGGCGTAGTGACATGCAATGAGCTGTGTTAATTCATTTATATTAATCTAAGAGTAACAGAGCTATTGGATCAGATTTGTGCTTTCTTTAAAAAAAAAAATTCACTTTGGCTACAACATGGAGAACTGATTAGAGCGGAAGAGAGAAGATAGGGACACAAGTTAGAGGCTATTATTGCATATTCCAGGTGAGAGGAATCCTGCACAAGGCTAATGGCAGAAGTGACGAGGATAAGGGGGTGTATTTAGGAGATGTTTAAGATAGAAAACTGAAGAGACCTGATGATATGTTAAATATAGGGATAGCAAGAGAGGGGGAGCTTGTCAAGGATGACCCCAAGAGTTTTTACCTTGGAGATTTAATTGATAATGGCTCTGCTTACTAAGACTGAGAACCAGAAGTGGGACAGAATCCATGAGTTTGGATTTGGATATGTGGAGTTAAAGTGCCTTTTCAACATGTATGATGTAGCTCTCTAGTAGATCCTTCGGATATGCAGATCTGGAGCAGCACGAAGAGATCTAGAGCTATATCTGCATCTAGGTGGTGACTGAAGCCATGATCGTAATGAGGTCCTAAGCGAAGAGTACAGAAGGCGGAGAGGCGAGGGCCCAAGCAGTACCTTGAGAATGGAAACATTTTGATGACTCAGTAGGGGAGAATGAGCCTGCAAAGGAGTGAGGGAGTAGTCAGGGAGGAAAGCCAAGAAAGATGAGACTGGGGGTGAAAAAGGGGATCTTGCTCTACACTGATTTATGATGATGGCTATATCACTTGGTAAAGTTACTAAAAAGCATTGAATCGGACACTTAAAATAGATGATCTTTATGACATACAACATATACCTCAATAACACTATTAAACAACAGCAACAAGAGAGTGTGGAACTAAAGAAAAGAAAGGATGAGTCTTTCAAGAAACAAGGAATCTACATTTGTCACCCAAAGTCCAGAGCTACATTAGAGTTCACCCTCGGTGCTGTGCATTGTGTGGGTTTTGACAAATGTATAATGACATGTATCCACCATTGTAATATCATATGCAGAATTGTTTCACTGCCCTAAAAATCCTCTATGCTCTGCCTATTCATCCCTCCCTCCCCCAAACCCCTGGAAACTACCAATCTTATACCGTCTCCATAGTTTTACCTTTTCCAGATTATCATATAGTTGGAGTCATACAGTATGAGCCTTTTCAGACTGACTTATTTCAGTTAATAATATGCATTTAAGTTTCCTCTGTGTCTTTTCATGGCCCGATTGCTCTTGTAGTTTTAGTTGGTTTGTTTTGTTTTAGCAATGAATAATATTTCATTTTCTGGATATACCAGTTTATGTATCCACTTACCTACTGAAAGACATCTTGGTTGCTTCCAGGTTTGGCAATTATGAATAAAGCTGCTGTTTAAAAAAAAAAAAAAAGAGAGAGAGAGAAGCAAGGAATGGTTATGTGTATTGAATGTTGATACATATAGTAAGAAAAGGACTGATGGTCACTAACAAATTGAGAACTTTAAACAGACATGTAATGCAAAAACAATGGTCCAAATGTTGGATAATGTAATACTGTAAAAATACTGACCTATATTTTGAAACGATATCTTCAAGATTAGTGAGAAATGCACAAGAATCGGTCCCTCCTCGTTCTCAAATAGAGCCTAAATAGAGATGTTTGTTATTCCCTCTGCATGACATGGCAACTAGGAAATGGATTCTTACAAGGCAATTCTATTACAATCGGAATATTTGTGGTAAGAATTAGGCCCCATATGTGATCAAACAATGTATTTACTCTAGAAGTCCAAGACATTCAGAGAATACTATAAAACTCTTCTTAAATGATCAGATGGTTACAAAGGAATTGTGTGTCAAATAAAATCATCTTCATAAACACATGATCAGTACCTTGTCCAGCATACGGCTTAGAGTAGGTGTTCAATAAATATTTGTTGTGACCCAAACTCAGAAGTTAGAAAAGTGAGAGTGTTTATGAATCATTATGTAAATCTATAATACAAATTACAACAGTAGCAAAACTCAGACGAGCACAATATCATATCAAAATAAAAGACCAAATCCATGTGGGTAATTTACAAGCTTTCTCCATTTAGAAAGAGTTCACTAGCTCTTACTCATTTTTCACTTGATTACCCAAATCAGTCTAAACTGCTCAGCTAAAATATACATGTAAATAAATCCTTCTTTTACCACAGCCATCTTTTGGGATTTATTTTTGCAACGACTATTGTCTTATATCACTTACTATCTTTTATTTGAGCCATTAGTCTGAAAATGACATTTATTCCATTTTGATTCCCTGTCCTAACCAATAAATGCCTCTGACTTCTAAATTAGGACACATTCAAGAAAACATGAACCAAAGGCTTTTTTCAGCTCAGCTTCTTAATGTAGGTGGCTTCGGAAGGCTGTTGACATGTGATTGCCAATCCAAATTTTTAATGAAACATTTCAACTGAATTTAAATGACTTTTCTAAACTAGTTTTTAGGAAACGCTTAACTCAGGTCATTCGATGTTTACTAAATTTCCTGAACTCCTACTTACAATAGCAACCCAATGTTGTTCTCTGAGAGCAGGAAATCAGGGAGCAGAACCACAGTTGACGGAGATATTTCTGAAGGAGGAAGTTGGCGAGGACAGAGATGACCCAGAAATGACCAGTTTTTGACAGAATTTGAGATAAGAATCCATCTGTGTGGCTTGATTGTGGTGTACTGTTAGATCGGACTTCATTAATATGTCTTCCCTACCGACACATCTGTTTCCACTAGCTGGAATTCATAATGTTAGAATAATCAACAATATCAGAGAAGCATTTGGGCTATGCAGCAGTCATACAAAATTAGGACATCAGCTCTTCACCCTATTGACCAAAACGCTCCATTCAGTGACACTAGAGAAGTTTGGTAGCTCTCTTGTGGGTTCATACACTTCTGTTCTCACAAGTCAAGTCGTCTGCTTACCGAGAGTCCACTGTCTCTGTACTTGTCATTGCCATTATGTAATAAATTTATATATATATATAAATAATTACACAATGAGACACCATATCAGGGAGAAAACAATATTTCTATGAAAACTAGGCTGAATGCTTTGGCAAGACTAAGATGAGTTGCCCTAAAGTGCTGTTGGATGAGGTGTGAACAAGGCAACTGTAAAGATTGGGTGGGAGGATATTACAAAAGTATAGTTTCTGTTTAAGGTTTCTGTTCTTGGTCCTCACTTCACTTAAAAAAGTCAAAACTGGAAAGAGT
>NW_006783436.1:321643-344312 GCF_000442215.2 Lipotes vexillifer | reverse complement strand
GCAATGCAATATGGACCCATTTATATAAGAAATTCAATGGGGACTTCCCCGGTGGCGCAGTGGTTAAGAATCCGCCTGCCAATGCGGGGGACACAGGTTCGAGTCCTGGTCTGAGAAGATCCCACATGCTGTGGAGCAACTAAGCCCGTGCGCCACAACTACTGAGCCTGCACTCTAGAGCCCGCGAGCCACAACCACTGAGCCCGTGAGCCACAACTACTTAAGCCCATGCGCCTAGAGCCCATGCTCTGCAACAAGAGAAGCCACCGCAATGAGAGGCCCATGCACCGCAAGGAAGAGTAGGCCCCACTCGCCGCAGCTATAGAAAGCCTGCATGCAGCAACGAGGACCCAATACAGCCAAAGATAAATAAATAAAGTAATTAATTTTTTAAGAAAGAAATTCAACATGGAACACTAATCACAAGACAAGGTCTGGAGCTAAAATCAAAAGGTTGGTGAAATAACACCCATTTATATGTTTTAAATTCAAATAAAATGCTTAAGGCATGTAAAAGTAATTTTCCATAACTCTTCACTTTCACCAGTATTTTTGATGAACCAATTAATAATAGGGTAAGAGGACTTCAACTATTGTGATTTTCCCAAGGCACCATCTATTTCCTCTAAAATACCCTCCCTCACTTCCCATATGTATTTCCCCCTAGTTCTCTCTCTCTGTTTTCCTTAACTCTTATTCATCTTTCAAGTCCTATGACTCCAACTCCAGCTCAAACACTAACTCTTATGAGGAAACATTCCTGTCCCTTTTGTTTTCTTATTGAAAAGTTATTTTAATCTCTAAGTACTGTTGTTAGTTTGAATTGCTCACAGAAATCTATTCCACCCAAAAGGGAAATGTAAAGTCCTTCTGGCAGCGCAAACACAGTTGGAATGACCTATTCAAAGGTTTCCCACTACAGTCTGCCGAAAATGTAAATGTAATAAAATCACAAATCCGATGTTTCCATTTTTTGGACCACAGGAGATTTTCAAAATTGCTTTGATTTTTAAAACCCATCAAATGTTTTTTTTCAATTTGAGATTATCCTCAATCTCAGCATCTCTGTGCTGAGTCTATCACTTTAGAACTATACTTAATGCAGAGTTTGTATCGTAGTCTATTAATTTATTTAACACACTTCATTATCTTTGGGTCCCTTTGGGGTCAGTCTCCACTGGTTGTCCTTTTCTCTTGAGAATGTTTCACATTTTCCTGTTTTCATATGTCAAGTAATTTTGTTGGGTCATACCCTGGACATTGTGAATGTTATATTGTGGTGACTCTGGATTATGCTATATTCCTCTAAAGAGTATTTACTTTGTTTTAGCAGATACTTTAGTTAGCTGCATTCAACATGCAAACTCTGTCTTTTGGGCAACAACTCAAATCTCAGTTCAGTTCATTCATCCTTCGTCTGTCTGCAGTCTACACGACACATGCACTGTTCAAGGGTCAGGCAGAGATTCAGGCAGAGTTTATACACAGGAGTTGGATCCTCTCTCTCTGATTCTTTTCCTTTTCATGATCCCCCTCTCACTCACCAGTGAATTTTTTTAAATAGAATTTTAACCATTCCACCCCTCATGGCACATTAAGTCTAAAAGCCAGTAAAATAGGAAACTCACCCAGTGTTGTTTCCTTCTTCCAAGTGTCAATTCCTTTCTAGAAGCTTCCTACTCTTGTTCACTCTCCAATTCCTTCAAGTCGTTGGGGTTTTTCTTTGTTTGTTTGGTTTTTTGGTTTTTATTTTTAATTTTATCCAGAGTTGATAGTTGTTATCTGTGAGAGAATTGGTCTGCTAGGAGTTTATGCATCCTACCAGAAGCAGAAGCATCTTATTATCTTTTTATTTCTATGTCTAAATAATGTCTGACACATTGTATAGGCCCCCAGGAGACATTTTGTGTTGGACAGAATTAAATAGAAGTGCATTGCTAAAAAGAACAAATACATTAAAGGCAAGGGAAAATGAAAGCTTGTTCTCATTAGTTCATATTGATTTTTTAAAAAAATAATACCTAGAAGGCATAAAGGTCTTAATCAAGGGGAGTTAAAAATAGCAGCACCGAGTTCCTGTGATGGCCAGACTTGGCATTAGCCAGGAAGCCACTAAAAAGGCAGGCTCAGGGCTATGGCATCCACAGGGTCAAGAAGCATCTGGGAGAGTTTTAACTTGTCCAACCCTGGACATGATTCTACCAACAGAGTGAGCTTCCCTAGCTCCTGGAGTTACTAAGCCTCAGAGCAAACATCTGCCTCATGAGAAATCCCCTTGAAAAATCTGTTAAAGTTAGTTTAGACAATAACAGAGTCACAATTGGCTAAAAGATGATAAACAGAACAGCACAATAAATAGCAATTACTCACCAGGGAGGTGTCTGCAGGGGTGTGAGGGGCTGGGGCCCTCATTTACTAGCCCCAGCTGGGGCTGAGCCTTTTCTCATTTACTATCTTTATTAATGACCTGCAAGGGGTGTAAGCAGCTTGCTAATGAAGTGGCAGCCAGGCCTGCAGTGGGAGCCACCGGCGCTGCAAAGAGAATAACAACCAAGCTGATATAACAAGGGTAGGACACCAGGCAGAAAATTCAGAGGCATGAGATTCAGCAGGGAGGGAATACTGTAACTGTCATGAGAAGAATAATCAGAAGTGCAGCTTTCTGATGGCAGGGAGTAGAGACAAATGCCAAGAAACAAATACCTGGAAAGAATCTGAAAATGTAAGGGTGAAACATGGCAACTGACAGATGGCACTTGTGGGGTGAAATTCGATAACAACTGCTTCCATCCTTCTGACTTTGCAGATTATAAATGTCATTGAGATGTGAAAGGACCAGGGAGGTCCTCAAGACCCCAGGAAGAGGGAAAGCTCTGCTCCCTGCGATGCCTCCACATTCCTGTGGTTCTCTGCGCTGCTGGTTTCCCAGTGTGAGACTGGCCCAGGCCTAGCTTGGCAGCCCCTTCCTGGTCCTGGTCCACAGGAAGAGACATCACAGCGGGTAAATATGGGAACCAGAATACAGGACATTAGGATCCCTGACTATCCCATGCACAGAAATACCTTCCACCCAGAGTCATCTGTGTATCTAATGAACTTCACAGCTCTTAGATCTATCAAAGATGATCTTGTTTATTCATTCATTTACTTATTGTCTGTCTTCCCCACAAGAACATGAGGTCCCACAGAGACAGAGGCTACATTTGTTGTGTTCACCTCTACAGTGTTTATGCTGAGGACAGTGCCTGGCTCAGAATCATCAGGAAACAAATCTTTGCTGAACGAACGATTGAAGAAATGAATCCTGTCCTAGGTGCTCATTTTACAAAGGAGGAAACGGAGTCACAAAGGGGCACAGTGACTTGACTGTAGTCGCACGGGCGAGGCTGAGCCTGGCCTGGCGCCCAGTTCTACTGACTCTCAGCACCATTCTCAGGCCTCACCTCCTTCAGGGCTTCAACCCAAAGGCACCTTCCCAGGAGGCCTTCCCCGGCAGCCCTGTGGAGAGAAAACTCCACGCCCCTCCACCAGCCAACACTCCACCCTCTTCTCCTGGCTCTTCCCTTAACCCATGAGCACTTATCAACACTCCTTGTGTTTTATCTTGTTCACTGTATGTCCCTCCTTGTAGAACACAGGCTGCATGAGAGCAGCCATTTTGGTCTGTTGTGTTCATTGATGTATCCCCAGCATCCAGCACAATCCCCAACACAGAGTAGATAATAAGCGTTTGCTGCTGAGCATTGAATAGGCAAGGCTATGGCCCTCAGCCCTTAGGGACACATTAGGACCCAGTTTCCACAAGTCGGATGCAACTCAAATGAGGGGCTAGTAGAGACAGAACTTTAAAACTAAACTTGTGTTCTTAGTACCTTTGGCCAAGTTTGCCAAGTCTCCATTTTCCCGTCTACAAAATGGGATTACATGATGATTAAACGATACCCTTTCTGTAGACCCTTCAGCATGTGTCTGTTACACAGTAGGTGCTCAATAAAACCGATTTCTCCCCTGCTCTTAAACTGTCCCTGTGAGGGTCCACAATAGGGTCCTTGGATCTAAGAATCCAAAGAAAAAGTGGAAAGCCCCTTGAAATGAGTGCTGAGGAGGTAGAAACATGAGCAAGGTGGGGCATGCTGGGGGACCAGTGAGACGGCACCTTCCTGCCCCCCTTCACTGTCTGCCTCAGCCTTGACAGCTACGTCGTGCACACTTCACTCTGAGGGCAGAAGACAAGCTGTTAATCAAAGCAAAGGAAAAGCCCTGACAGGCTGGGATCTTCCCACTGTTCTGGGAGCATGTGCAAAGGGGCTGTAGGTCAGGAGGCGGGCCTCCCGAGAAAGTGAGGGAGTGAGGCGGAGGGAGTTAAGGACAGGCTGCCTCCTCGTCTTCCTGATTAGAGGCAGATGCTGTCACGTGACCAGGTGAAGTGCCTGCTGAAAGGGCCAGTGGAGAGCTTCAGGGGCCCTACGTGTGTGCTGTGTTCTCCCTGGGGCTCTGCAAATTCCCTGACTTTCAGCTTTATTTGATTCCTCTGAGTACAGCCGAGTCACAGGAAGAGAGCAGTTGCCTGTGAAGGCACAAGGCGGGTGTTGGACCCCCTAATCCCCCCCCCCACCCCACTCTGCAGGCCCCAGACCACCTGCTCCCACTAGGGCGCCCTTGGGAGGGAGTATATGCACAGTGGTTAAAGCACTGGCTTCTTATTCCATCTCTGTCAGTTACTAGTTGGGGCAGGTCACTTAGCTTATCTAAGCTCAGTTTTCCCGTCTGTAAAATGGGCATACTAACAGTAGCTATTTCATGGCGTTGCTAAGGATTTTAAATGAGATGATGCATGTAAAGTGCCTGACCCTGGGCCAGTGCTCAATAAATGTTAGCTATTGCCATTGTTGTTGCTGCTGCTGGACTACAGCAGTGGAAAACACAGACGAAACGCCTACCCTGACGCAGCCTACATTCTACAGGGAACGGCAAATAATGAGCCAGATAAAAACGTAGAGCACATGGTAGTCATGGTAAGTGCTCAGGAAGGAAACAGTCGGGGAGGGCGTGTGGAGAGTTGGCTGGTGGAGGGGGGTGGAGTTTTCTCTCCACAGGGTGGCTGGGGAAGGCCTCCTGAGAAGGTGCCTTTGGGTTGAAGCCCTGAAGGAGGTGAGGCCTGAGAATGGTGCTGAGAGTCAGTAGAACTGGGCGCCAGGCCAGGCTCAGCCTCGCCCGTGTGACTACAGCCAAGTCACTGTGTCCCTTTGTGACTCCGTTTCCTCCTTTGTAAAATGAGCACCTAGGACAGGATTCATTTCTTCAATCGTTCGTTCAGCAAAGATTTGTTTCCTGATTATTGTCAGTCAGGGCCAGCCCTAGACATGGATGTTGCAGAGGGGAACACTACAGACGAGGCCCCTGTCCTCATGGGACCTCATGTTCTTGTGGGGAAAACAGGCAACATATAAATGAATAAGTGAACACGATCATCTTTGATAGACCTAAGAAGTATGAAGCGAATAGAAAACATAAAACGACCGTGGGTGGGATGTCATTCCTCGTGCACCATAATCAGGGGTCCTAATGTCCCGTGTTCCTCGTCCTGCTACCTACCTGCCTGTGACATCTCCTCCAGGCAGGTTCTGTCCTGTCGGGCCATGTGGTCTCCAGATCAAGAGAAAATACTCAAGAGCTGACAAGTCCCAACCATCCTGTGCAGTAGATGAGACATGGGCTTGTGGTTTCTTTCCAAAGACGTCCTAATTGAGGATGAAAACTGGTGAACTCGGCCCATGGACAGCCTGCAGGTGCACAAAGTATTCTGGCGCCCTGAGAACACTCAGCTCACAGGAGAGCAAGCAGCAGCTTGCAGCAGATGACAGGCATGCGCTTTCCACCTCTCCTACCTTTGCAAACAAGTTATTAGCAGTCTTACATTTTCCCTTAGGGGAATCAGTGCTGGTTGACCTTGGCGCCTTTCTGGCACTAAGCCATCTCAGTCCTGCTTATAGCTCCGTAGCTAAAGAAGGAAGAAAGGACGAAAAGAAAGGAGGGAGGGAGAAAGGAAGGGAAGGACGGAGGTAGGGAAGAAGAAAGGAAAGAGAGAAGGAATGAAAATGCTACCTCAAAGGCTTGTGACAGAACAGACTGAAACTCACCTTAATGATCACCAACAACGAGTGGGTTCTTTGGGATCACATGTCTCCAAAGGCCTTCAATACATTTTCTGGAACTTCTGCTTCTCGAAGAGATTCAGAGGGAAAAGTGCATGGGTGTATTAGCGCATCAAGGAAGGGGTCTAAGCTTTCTTCACCAAAATAATCTGCCCTTTTATTTCACTTCCTCCAGGGTTAATGGAAATTAAGTTTCAAGGGATTCAAGGCTTTCATGTCACAGGTGGAGAAACTAGTTCATAGCCCAGAAAATAATGGCAGGTTGTATGTTAGGTTCAACGCCGAGCCCCCTCATTTTCATCTGGCAAATCAAATTTCTTAATAATAACAACAATAGCTCACATAAGTTGAGGCACAGATCTGAACCCTTACACGCATCATCTCTCTTAACTTGAATAAACTTGATCCCTGCAGGGAGTCACTGTACCAGCGCCTGCTTTGACTGGGTAGGTGGGTTTGCCTCATTCTGGGATTCAGTATCAAGAAGTCTGCTTATGTGAACTACATTCTCCAATGTCAGCTTTCTCAATGAAGGTGATGCTTTGGTTTCCAGGCTGCTTTGCTCCTTCGTCTTATGTCTCAATGGGTTTCACACTTGGTCAGGGAAGAGAAGAACTGGTCAGTGGGCTGAGCCCCAGAGGAGCCTATTTCGTACAGCCGCCTTCTGCACCCACACACACAGCCTGTAGGTTTGTTGCATCCTTTTCTCCATCACAGCAAACATTGCGTGTACCGTTATGACATTCCTGAAAACAGACCCTGGGCAGGCATTGGCCTGCCCGGCCAATAGACAGAAAGTGAGTCCCGCCAGCAGTCAGAGTTCACCATGGATGGGAGTCCAGACCTTCTACTTAGGAGAAAGCAGAGCTCAGAACCCACTGAGTCCACGGCTCCCTTGCATAGGGCCCATCATCCCTGCTGCAGCTGACCGGAGCTGGGTGGGTACCCAGCCCAGGAGTAGCCCGTCTATAGATGTGTGTGAGGACTGGCACTAGAGCAACAGGGGCAATGTCATTGTTAAAGATAAGCACAGTGACTACTGTTCCTATGTACCAGGCATTGGGCTAAGTGCTTAACACTCGTTATCTTATTTAGCCCTCCTGTGTCAAATAAGTGTCAGTATTACCATTGTATAGATGTGGATATGAAATCACACAGAGGTGAAGATAACTTGGCCAGAAGACAGAGAGAGAGAGGAGAGACAGAAAGAGGAGAGAGAGGTGTAGCTCCAAAGTACAGTTGACCTTTGAACAACACGGGGGTTAGGGGCACCGCCGAAAATCCACATATAACTTTACGGTCACCCCTCTGTATCCGTGGTTCCTCTGCATCAGCAGATTTAGCCAACCATGGATCGTGTAGTACTAGAGTATGTATTTATCGAAAAAATCCGCTTTTAAGAGGGCCCACATAGTTCCAACCTGCATTGTTCAAGGGTCACCTGTAAAATACAACACTGTGACTATCAGCGTGAGCTTAGGAACTAAAATGCCTGCATTTGAATTTGTTACACTTGGCTCTGGTCTTTGGCACATGTAACCTAGGCCAATAATCGTACCCACCTCAAAGGATTGCTATGAAGTTTAGACGGGTTAAACTTGAAAAGAGCTTAGAAAAGTGCCTGGCGCCTAATATTGGGTTGGCCAAAAGTTCGTTTGGGTTTTTCTGTTCCATCTTACAGAAAAACCCAAACGAACTTATTTGGCCAACCCATATGTATGTTCAGTAAATATTAACAATGAACACCATTCTTTTTTCTTACCCACAAATAGCTCTGTGATAGCATGTAATGGCAAAGTTGTCAAATCAAAACTAATTTTTGTAGGATGGCTATTATTATTAATATTTAACATCTCATAGGCACATGGGGGATGAACAATGTTTCCTTCCTTAAAGAAGGAGCTCCACGTATGTTACACTAGGTTTGCCTCTCTGTCTACTCACTTACTCTTCCCTTTTTGTTCATTCCATTAATATTTTTTGAAAACCTTATCTGTGGCGAGTAATTTTCCTAAGTATTGGGAATATAGCAGTGAACAAGCTGCTGCAGAAAAAAATTTGTAGGGAAAAAATCCCCGCCCTCATGGAGCCTCTATTGAAATGAATGATATATTTCCTGCACATTCTCATTTTACTCAGTATTTTGATGACCTTCTGTCCTCCTGAATCTGGATCTGGGCACCGTCCTCTTGTCACAACTTCACAGCCACCAGGGCTACACTGGAAAAGACGTGCAAGGAATGGCTTCATCTGATTGGCCCGTCTGGAAGGTGATGCTTGGGGCCCAGCTCCCGTCTCTTCTGCAGGGCATACATGCTTCAGTGCTCCTCCATGCTTGAAAGTTTTAGAGGGGCCACATCTGTGGTCATCCGGGCCCGTCTACGACTGGGTAGGCTGATTTGCCTAATTCTGGATCAAGAACCCGACTGCTTGCGTATGTAATCCACATTCTCCGATATCAGCTTCGTCAGTGAAAAAAGACGATTTTGTTTCCTGGCTGCCCTATACTTTTGTCTGACTTTTTAAATGGCTCAGAGGTTGATCACGGAAGAGGAGCGATGTTTACTGAGCTCTCGCAAGTGCCCCCGGGGGCTTCCTTGGTACCGCTCCCTTCTTAACACACAGCAGGCACTATTTAATACACAGCTAATCTGTAACTTCATATCCAACATCAGTCAAGGATTGACAAATGTTTATTATAAAGTAACTGGCAAGAAAATCTCTCTTCTCTATAGGAGAACACTGAAGGATTTAATTTACTGAGCCTGGCATAAAAGTGTCAGGGGGTCAAAGGCATGCTTAACAACTTGAGTGGGTGTTTTCTGTTGCCTGTTTACAGTGAGTGATGAACGTTACTCAACAGTTAATGACAGACATTGAATTGTAATTATACATTAGTTATAATGTATATGTATTTAAGCATACTTGTTTTATATGGATACACACCACTTACAGTCATTCCTAGTTCAAGTTTTTGTGTTGTTGTTTTTTTTAAGAAGATGTTGGGGGTAGGAGTTTATTAATTAATTAATTTATTTATGGCTGTGTCGGGTCTTGGTTTCTGTGCGAGGGCTTTCTCCAGTTGTGGCAAGCGGGGGCCACCCTTCGTCGCGGTGCGCGGGCCTCTCACTGTCGCGGCCTCTCTTGTTGTGGAGCACAGGCTCCAGACGCGCAGGCTCAGTAGTTGTGGCTCACGGGCCCAGTTGCTCCGCGGCATGTGGGATCTTCCCGGACCGGGCCTCGAACCCGCGTCCCCTGCATCGGCAGACGGACTCTCAACCACTGCACCACCAGGGAAGCCCCGCTAGTTCAAGTTTTATAACACTCAGGGAATCGTGGCTTAGCTCCAGAGGGCATGAGCAATGTTTCAACTTCTAAAACTCAATTAATGTCAATTCATTTCAATTTGAAAAAGACAAGATCATCTACATGGCACATTGGTGGTGGGGTGATGGGATGGAGTAGAAAAATTAAAATTGTGTCCAAAAACCAAAGGGAAATCTTTTCTAATCTTCAAATCTGGAGGTTTTGACTCCTTGATCTGACCTTCAAGATCATTTCCATCCATATTTCTACAAATCCTGAAATTTCCTGGGTGTCTTTTTAGCCACACCAAACAAGGTAAGTTTTTCTTACAAACTAGCTGCTTTCATCCAGCATAGAATCACACGTTTACAGGCAGCAGAAATGAACACTGAACAGCTACCCTTAAAATTCTTAAGACTTTTACAGTCACACAAATACTTTTGCATCTGTGTTACCCAACATTTTTTTTGAAAGGAAAGATTGGTTTAAAAGCACATACTCCTTTAGTTAATTCAGAGAATTAAGTACAGTCACTTTGGTTACAATGTGACTCATAGTTTGCCAGACTTCAGTTTGTGTTCCACAAGTCCTACCATTAGCTTTCCCCACCTCCTCCTCCCATGCTCTCTTCAGGGTCACCTTTCTCCCCAGACCTCCTTCAACATTCCCTTCTCCAACTTGAGGTGTCTGGTCAGACCTGCTGGTCCAACCCTGAAGCCCTCTCTGTAGCACGCTACGATCAGACATTTTTTAGAAAACAATAATTTTCTTCAAGCTAATGGAGGTGAGGGAAGTGACAAGATAGAGCTATTTGTTTATGTGTTTCCTTTATTCAACAAATCTTGTCTAACCCCCAGTGTACTGTAGAAACTATGATAAGGGCTGACGATGTAACAACGATCAAGGCACTCTCCAGTGTGCTTGCACTCTCCAGGTCCTGAAGGTGCTCAGAAATGAGATAAGGATCAGCAGTGTCTGGGAGACTTGCTACCACTTCCTCCTGTGCCCAAGGCAAACATTCATAATCAATCACGGCCCCCTTTGAACTTAGATTCAACGTCACAGTCCATTTCAACCCAGTGCTCTAAGAAACCACCATCAATGAATTGGATCCAAGATCTGAGACCCAGTAAAGTGTATTTACCATTTCCAAAGTCAGACCAGAGATAGAGAGTGGGAATGGATTGGGGAGGAATAATAGATTATCCCAGGCAGACTCTTTTGGGCAAGATCTGGTTAAATCGGGCTTCTTGATTCGGGGAACCTGACGTGTAAGCATTAGTATAGTCAGTTCTCATCATACCAGGCACCATGCTAAGTGATTTCATGCAACATCTCACGTGACCCTCATAACAAGCTTATGAGGTCAGTACTGCCATTATCTCGAGTTTGAAGAAAAGTTATGCACAGCAAGGCTACCTAATGCACCCCAAGTCTCACAACTAGAGTGATAAAGTAGGTGGATGCAAAGTCCAGCCAACTCAAGGGCAACACAAGTTCCAAAGTGAAGTGTGAGCCACTGGGACATCTCAAGCTTCTCTATCTATACGTTTATTTTTCATCCAAAAACAAAACAAAACAAAAAATGTATTATGTGGATTGTCACCGGCACCCTCAGTCCGAATGTCAAATGGTTACTTGTCACACATAGCATGGAAGACACCCTGCAGGCAGAGAGCAGGTCTCCAAGGCAGAGGGTTGGCCATGGTGCCCTCTTTCTTCCACCTTCTTTAGCCAGGGAGAGCGGCTGCTGTTCACACGTGCCTGGTTACCATGTTATCCTAGACAGTAGTATCAGCAAACCTTTCCATTGAGATGGATGACACTATTTTGAAACACCCAGAGATTCACAGGTTATCTTATGGAAAAGCTCTGAATAGCCCTGTCAAGTTTAAAGATGAGTTCCACATTTTTCTTTTATAAGCACAAAGTGTTTCATATTTCAGACCTTTACTCTGATGACAGATAGAGATTTGTGAAAAAATAAACACACTTCCTCTGTCCCCTCAAGGTAAAGGTAACATTTTAACAAGTAGGAAAGTCTTTCTAAAGAAACTTACCTATGAAAAGAGCACTTGGAAACAGTTTGAACTTTTGTCTGTTGGTACAAACAGTGTAAATGTGCCACGTGTCAGCACTCTTTAAAAAGTTGGAAATATAAATTTTAACCTGCTTAAAGAGCTTCCAAACAAAGAGTTTCAGCGGATTTTGAGCTGTTTAGGGGAGCCCTGCTTCCTGACAGACTCTCACGATGGCTCCCTGAGCTGCTTGGGGTGACCCTAACACTGCATTGTCCCAGCCCAGCTCAGTGTGGTCCCTGGTCACACTCTCCCCACCTGCCACCTAGGCTAAGAGGCTGGCTGCCCTTCCCTTCCATCAGCACAGCTAAGCCAGGTGTCAACAGAGGAATCAGGAAGAGTTAATGTAATCCCCTCACAGTTTAAAGCTAGGGGAAAGATTATCTAGAGGCTCAAGGGTTGCGTGGAGCTGTTTGAACATGAATAGGCACACCTCCCTGCTCTTTCACCTTGGCCTCCCAGGAGTCCACGCCTGCCACCCCAAGGCTTGTCTTCAGGCCTGATGACAGCAGGTGCTCATTCTGCAGGCAACTGGCAAAAGTGACTTTCTACCTGGAAGGCTTTCTTTAATCCATGTCCCTGGCGTCAGTTTGGTTGGTCTTTGAGTGTCTCTGTGCAGTCAGTGACGGAGTACCTGAGTATTCAGGACTCCTCAGAGGCGTTGATTAACCTTCCAGTCTGTAAATACCTCCTCTGTTACATCAATTGTTTTCCCTCTGGTTCCAGGACTTGTCCTCAGGTTACAGGCACCCTATCCCAAGGCCTGGCCTTTCTTGACCCTGGTTTCTTCACCAATCTGGTTGTTTCCCTTCCCAATTCTTTCTCCAATCTCAGAAGAACCTTAGGTTAAAATGGAATTGTTCTTGGGGATGGTGGCAGGTGACTTAAAAGCAGGAAGAGCCTTTTCTCTTTCTCTTTTAAAAACAAATTCATAGAGAATAAGCAGACCAAATCTCAGGGGATAGAAGCCGGAAGAGGTGTTATGGCTGCGGCTGGAGGGGTACGGTCTGCAGCGGGCAGGGAGAAACCTTCAAGGGTCATAGAAATGTTCTTTCACTTGATCTGGGTCATCATAACACAGGTGTACCTATGCTAAATATTCATTGAGCTGTACGCTCAAGATGTGTGCACTTTAAGGTATGAGAATGACATCAACTTCTAAAAGGAGAGTAAAATTACAACTAGCTACGCTTTTCAGGGTGTGGGTGTTGAGAAGCTGGTAAGGTGCTCGGATGGGGAGGCACCGGAGCCGTCAGCGGCCAAGCAGACACTCTACTCCCTCCTGGATGCACCCCCCTCCCCGCAAAGGTTTGCTGGGCTCTGTGGAAGTCACTGGATGGACTGAGCTAAGGCTGACCCTGAGCAGATCCCAGAATTTTAAAAAGCCATCCTCAACACTACTGCAAAACAGACACAACGCCCAGTGCTCTGCGTGCATTATGTCATTTAATCCCCACAATAATCCCGTGATGGGGGATGTTACCCTCATTACATAGAGAAGGAACCTGAGCCCCCGGGGCTGGCTGGGTGGTCTGGGGTCACACGGCACATCGTGTAACAAGCCTGATGCCCTCGTCACAATCCTGCAGCATTAGTCTCTCAATTAGAATGTCTTGGTGGACAATTTTCTTTCTTTTGATCCAAAAATGTGACTGTTTTTCTTTGCTAGGTGGGCATTTCCTTCCTTACTCTATGTTGTGATAACAGAAAAGTGACATATTGATTGACCCAGGGGGTGGGTTCCCTGAGGAACCTTGCTCTGGGGACTTGGCCCTCCCACTCCTCGCCAATGAGGAAAAATAGAATTTTAAAAGTCTCTAATTTAGGGCTTCTCTGGTGGCTCAGTGGTTGAGAATCAGCCTGCCGATGCAGGGGACGCGGGTTCGTGCTCCGGTCCGGGAAGATCCCACATGCCGCGGAGCGGCTGGGCCCGTGAGCCATGGCCGCTGAGCCTGCGCGTCCGGAGCCTGTGCTCCGCAATGGGAGAGGCCACAGCGGTGAGAGGCCTGCGGACCGCAAAAAAAAAAAAAAAAAAAGTCTCCAAGAGAGGAGTGTTGGGCCCAGTGGTCCCCCTCCAGTTCTTTGCAGCGGTTGGCAGCCAGCACCTGAGGTATTATATTTCCTCAGCATTTCTGCTCTCTCAGGAGGGGACACTTTAATTTTTAAAGGTATAAGTGAGTAGAGGTACATCCAAACCTTCTCAGAGTAATCTACGCTGGCGTCTTTACGTAGCTGCTTTTTAAGACCCCAGTGCTTTTGGTGTTTTGGATTCTGGCACACACGCTGGCAATGTCCATCCTGTTCTCCCGCTGAGTAGAGTGTGATGCTTTGAATTGTCAGGGGCCCTACGGTATACTGTGTAGGGCACAGCTGTGGAATCTTAGAGCCTGTTCTATATCCTGTTCTGCCCCTTAGTATTCTCAAGTCCTTAAGCAAATTACTCCACCTCTCTGAGGCACATTTCCCTCCTTTGTAAAATGAAGGTGGTTACTGGATTAAACACTAGCACCAGTAACAATACAGTCACCCCCTCCTTATCCTCAGGGGATTGGCCGCAGGAGTCCCCAGCATATACCCAAATTCTCAGATGCTCAAGTCCCAAGTTGGCCCCCTATATCTGTGATTCCACATCCAAGGAGGATTCAACCAACATGGATCTTGTAGCACTGTATGTATTTATTAAAAACATCTACCTATAAGTAAACTAGCACAGTTCAAACCCGTGTTGTTCAAGCGTCCACAGTACCTTTAATCAGGCCTGTTCTATGTGGCGGGCACTTTTCGTACCAGGACTCACTTACAACATTCTTACAGCAGCCATATGAACTCAGAACCACTGTTATCCCCTGTTCAGAGATTAATAAATTGAGACGCAGGTCGCAATTACGTGGCAGAGTCAGAATTTAATTTGGTCTGCCTGATCCAGAGCCTAATGTCTTAACTGCCACGCTTCTATTCCCACCTCAAAATGTCACTGGCAGGCATTTTTTTTTTTTTTTTTTTTTTTGCGGTACGCGGGCCTCTCACTGCTGTGGCCTCTCCCGTTGCGGAGCACAGGCTCCGGACGCGCAGGCTCAGCGGCCATGGCTCACGGGCCCAGCCGCTCCGCGGCATGTGGGATCTTCCCGGACGGGGACACAAACCCGTGTCCCCTGCATCAGCAGGCGGACTCTCAACCACTGTGCCACCAGGGAAGCCCTGGCAGGCATTTTTAATATTCGTGACAGCACTTTGTAGACAATTAAGCAAAATAAAAATATTAATACCATTATTATTATTCTAACTACATGCAAGGAGAATGAGAAATGAGACACAGTCCATGCCTTTGAGAAATTTATAGTCTCAAAGTTTCCAAATCACACACACACACATCAAAATATAAACTAAAAAGCCCAACTGTGTCAAGCACACAACCAACAAAAATTGTAAAGGGAAATAATACACGTGCCCAGGGGATGCTGGAATCTCTAGAACGTCTGGAGCCAGATGGCACTCATGTGAAAATATCTCCCAGGAGTATTCTGCAGTCTGACTAAAGGTGAGAGAAGCATTCCAGGTGGGGAATACATTTCAGGGGGACCTGGGGTTGGAGCCAACAGGGCAGGTTGCCTGGGTAAGGAAGGGCACACAAGTCAGGTGTGGGGCTTAGTAAGAAGCAGCACAGAGGTGAGAGAGGTGCTTGCCAGGGGCCTGTGAGGCCACATTATCTAAGGCCCTAATTGGATCTGCAACACTGTAATGAGCCACCATGTGTGTCTGACCAGAGACGTGATGGGATTCAAAGCACATCAGAGGAAGGCACACCAAAAAGGCTGGTGAAGAAAAACAGCCCAAGGCGAGGAGTGTGTCGCTAATAATTCAGGGACAAGGTGGACACGCTTCCAGAGAGGAAGAATCCGTGATGGTTTGGGGAACTATTAAAAAGGAAGAATCTCCCCATGGGAACCCGGCTCCTTGAAGGCTGGACAGTACAACACTCCTGCTGCCCTAGTGTAGCAAGCATACCATGCACGAACATGCCTAACTAGATTTACTGAGGGACAGAATGCATACACGATGCAAATGAAAATGGAGTCAAGAACTAGATTCATAGTCACTATTGACTACTGAGGGACCAGGACACCGGAGGTACCATCGATGATTTTGTGACATTGAAGATCTGACATTCAGGAAAGCAATGATCTTGGGTAAATTTGGAAGTGGCATATGATATATATGGGGATTCTTTGTCTAGAAACAAGATGTGAGGTTCAGAAAACGTGAGAAGTCAGGACTAGATGTCTTTTGTGGACAAGGGGGTATCAGCTAAGATTCTGATTTTCAAGCAAGAGCAACTTACTCTAGCTGATTTATACAGAAATTGATTTACTGAAATGAGAGTCCCTAATTCACAGAGTCACAGGGGAGTTGAAGCACCAGGCAAAGAACATCCGTTGCCATCACTTAGATCCCTCACCCTATGGGTAGGCGCGTTGGCATCCCCATCAGCACCTCTGGAACTACTGCCCTGGTGGACAGGTTGTTACAGCCACCTGCTCTACTCCAGGAAGAATCCTTCACCCCCCTTGATTTTTGTGTCAGAGAACCCCAGACGCTGCATCTAATGGACAGAACCTAGGTCGTTACCACACTCAAGCAGCAAGAGAAGCCTAGAGAGCATTGGAAGCTCTCACAGGCTGACTGCGTTGAGGAAGGTGAATTCAGAGACCGCCGTGCCGGGATCTCCCCCCCGCCCCGCCCCCTACCCCGAGGCCTGGCTTCACCCACTGAGAGTGTAGATGGGTGCTGATGTGGTAGACCCACTCCTCAGAAGCCCCATTCAATACCTGTAATTAAGAGGCATCTGTTTACATTAAGAGACTCTTCCAGTTTAAAATATAAATACCTCAGGAAAGAAACACACTTCACTTTGTTGTCATTATAAACCTTTCATGCACTAACTTTCAGGGCTGGGGGTTAAAGGCCGGCCCAGAAGCTTGGCAGGAAGCTGGGCCAAATATAAACTCTTGTAAAGATTTGTAGCCAGTCCTCCCTCGCTTACGGACCCCTGCCCCCTCCGCTACCAAGTTTTTTTCACTCATGTGCCCTCAGTACTCTGATCAATTTGTCATGACACATCCAATAGGGTAAGTGTTTCGATGAGATAGAAATGAGAGTGGAAAGAAAAGGAGATTCATTTTTTTGTATTGCTCCTCCTATGTGCGATGCCGTGAGGATGGGGCTTGAATTCCCATTTCACAGATGGTGAAAATGAAGCTGGGGGATGTGACTGGCCCAAGGCCACACAGCTGGGACAGTGCAGAGATAGGTTTCAACACCAGTACTATTGGTCTCGGAAGGCTGATAGCTCCCCCTGCACTATATTTTCTCCCCACGAAAAGAGAGGGGACCTGAGTGCCAAAGAGTAGGGGAAATGTGCACCTTGGTCCAATGGGTTAAAGGAATGGAATACGTTCTGGGGATGTCCCAGGACTGCCCTGGCATAAATGTGCTGGGTTTCTCCGGAAGAAGGTATGCAGGAATGAGGGAGAGAGAAAGCCATGGAAAACCAACTCCTATTTTGCGACTTTACTGGCACCCAAGATGCTATTTGTCAGGCATCTTCTGGTTGCAAATAACAGAAACCCAACTCAACTGGCCTAACAAGAGATGGAAATCGTTGGGTATTGGGCATGGAAAACATTCTAGGAGTTCTCTCAATCTCTCTCCACCTCTCAGCTCAGCTTTCCTCTCTCTGCTTCAGTCCCAGGCAGCCTGTCCCTGTGTGGTGGCAGAGGTGGCCAGTTACAGTTCTAGACTGATGTCTCACCAGCTAATCACCCCCTGCCCCACCAGCTGAAACAGCAGGTCTCAAGGGGCTGCAGTGCCCCAATTGTGAGGGCCTTGAGTTCACACCTGCCTCTGCAACCAAGGATTCATCAGCCTCATCTCCATCACAGAGCCTGAGAATGGCCCCCAAAGGAATGCCAAAGTGCTGGCACCATAAGAAGGGATGCTGGAGAGGCCAAGCCCCTGATATCCACTAGAATGTAAGCTTCATAAAGACAGGGAGTTGATTTTTGTCTTGTTTTAAATTTGCTTTGTTTACTGCTTTATCCCCAGGGCTTCAAACAGGGCTGAGCACGTGCTAGGCACACTCAAAAAACACTTGTTGAATAAATGATGACATAAATGAATAAATGTCCTACAGACCATGATGTCTGGGATGCCAGGAAATGGGAAAGTGGGCACACCGTGCTGACGGATGCATGTAGAGAGCAGAATCTCTTGTCCTTTAGATGAGTCATGTGTCATTGAACGAAGGTCACTCACTACAATGTTGGCGTTCAGAGCATGTCAATCACCGAGTTGAATGGAGCCCTGGAACACCAGGCTCTGATAAGAGCAGCTTTCCAGTCTGGTTGCTCACAATCCACCGTGCACGAAGGATGCTGTGTCTCTTTTTCTTTCAGGGCTGTGTCTACAAGAGATATGTGCCCTATGCATTGCTGCCCTTTCTCCCCACATTCCCCCTGTGAGGTGGAAAGCCAGTGTGGTGATACCTGCTCGCTTAGAATTCATGGCACTGGGCTGGTGGGAGCCTGGGGGGTGGAATTCCAGAATAACCACTAAATTGCTGTTAATCGGTCTTACATTCTCTCTCAATATGCTAACCCAGTGCCTTAAAGTGTGTTTTGGGGAGCACATGTACCTTAATCCCCCAAATTACCCCCCTCCACTTTCATTAGTACCATTTGATTTTCCCTGGCATGTTGGAACAATGGGGCTTTTGGAATTAATGAGAGTGTGCTCAGTGAACTTGCCTCAGCCAAACTTGAATTTGTCTGAAAAATGGCTGCAGAGACATTGGATCTGGAAACACTTTCAGAGACAAAAACAAAAACAACCCTCAGAATAATCACTGCAATAAACTGCCTGGTTAATATGCGCCCAATGTATTTTGCCATTGTGGGAAGGGAGCTTAATTTGCTGTAACATGATGTAGCTATTAGCGTTTGTTTCCCCTCCTCCTCGCCCTCTTCCTTCTAGTTAATTTGGAGTGGAGATAAATCTTAAAAACAGACTAATGGGGGCTTCCCTGGTGGCGCAGTGGTTGAGAGTCCGCCTGCCGGTGTAGGAGACACAGGTTCGTGCCCCGGTCTGGGAAGATCCCACGTGCCGCAGAGCGGCTGGGCCCGTGAGCCATGGCCACTGAGCCTGCGCGTCCAGAGCCTGTGCTCCGCAATGGGAGAGGCCATAGCAATGAGAGGCCCGCGTACCGCAAAACAAAACAAAACAAAACAAAACAGACTAAGACGGCACAGCAAGGGCTCTGAAAAGTCATTTGGGTTTTGCTTCCACAGTGCCCCTTTGCTGTTTTCTGGGCAATTAGAACTAATGTAAGAAGATAAAGTGTTATGAAGTGACTCATGAATAGCACAGACCCTGTTGGATGCGTGGAATACTTAGCTCCTGACGAGGGGTTCCTTGGGCACCAGTGGGAGTTGAAACAATCTCTGTGGCCCCAGTAACTGTCCTGAATACGACAGAAGGGTAGGTAAGAGACCCACACTCAGTGGGCTGTCAACTCTTTAACTCTTAAAGCATTCCGGAGGAGTAGACAAGCTTCTGGACTGTCAGCTCCTAAGCTGGAAACAAAGGCTCCAGGAGTTGAACAATTTCCCTCAGGCAACTCGTCTGAGTCAGTGACAGAAGCTGAGGTTCATCGTCTACAAAAACATGACAGTGTTCACAGCATTAACCTCCACATCCCTCCCTTAGTATTGAGGTTTTGATCCCTGGCATTTTTCTCCCTTGATCCAGGCAGTCACGTCTACTGTTGCTTTTGTCTGCTATTATTACTACTCTCCTGACCTTCACATGCCTTCAGCCATCCCATATTTCATTGACTCTAGATGCCATCCATTATAAGATGAACCACTATTTTATGTAATGCCGAAAAAGAAGAAATACTGCCAATTAAAGATGACATGACATTGATCATGATTTCAGAGACGTTAAAATATGGGGGGAGAAAAGTATCTTACAATCCGTAAAATGTAGTATGTTAATTGTCTGCTCGGATTCAGAACGTCTTCTTTTTTTTTTTTTTTGCAGGACCCAGACCTCTCACTGTTGTGGCCTCTCCTGTTGCGGAGCACAGGCTCCGGACGCGCAGGCCCAGCTGCCACGGCTCACGGGCCCAGCCGCTCCGCGGCATGTGGGATCCTCCCGGACCGGGGCACGAACCCGCGTCCCCTGCATCGGCAGGCGGACTCTCAACCACTGCGCCACCAGGGAAGCCCCAGAACATCCTCTTTTCTTCAAGTAATGGGTTTTGGCAAGCAGTTCTTCCTCCCCTCCAACCTTGGGGGTCCTACTGTGAGTTGCCTCTCATGTACCCTGCTCCTCTGGCTACAGAACGAGAGCATGAAACCCAAATGGGGCAGAGCAGGAGACCCTTGCTGGGATTATCTAAAATAAGTAAGGCAGTGCTTACTTATTTTAAATAAGTGTCTCTGGTGACAAAGAAGACATGGGCCCTGGAAGTTTGGGCAGGCAACGTGCCAGAGTGGGAGAAGCATGTTTTGAGAAAATGAGCCAATCATAGGAGGAGCAGCTGAAACAGATGGAAGAGAGTCTCAACAGGGTTGAGCTCTTTGAATGCATTTGTCCCGGAGACCGGGTGCAATAGCACCAATAAATTGCCCTTCTGCTCAATCAGGAGTGGGTTTTTGTCCCTTGCTACAAGAAGCCTCTTTTTCAAGACACCAAGAGAGCAGCTAAACCAGCAGTATCTCTCCCTCTCTCCTTTAGGCTTACTCACCTTGAACCCACTGTGATGTGAAGACAGTGGGCAGAAATGACAACATCCCCTGCTTGTATCCTGAGAGTCAAGCTACTGACTCCTACTACCAAGGGCTGTGAACACTAGGGTCCTGCCTGCTTCTTCGCCAAGAAACTAGACTTTTGTTTCTTGGTTGGTTTTTTGAATTGTATTGTTTTTCTATACAGCAGGTTCTTATTAGTTATCTATTTTACGCATATTGTTTGTTTTTTTTAACACTGATTTTCAGTTTTTTAAAGAAAGAGAAAACCAGAATACCTCTGACTGGGAGGAGTGGGTAGGGAGAGGTCAAGGAACAGAGCAAATATATCCTAGGAAAAAGCAAAGAGCTAAAAAAAAGAACAACAATCTGATTTTCTCTCTTAAAGTCCCTTCGGCTGACAATGCATTCCTGACTCCTTTTTCAAAACCTGGCAGGTGGAAGGGGTAGGTGTGGTTTGAAAATTAAGAATGAACTTCTTGGGAATTGTAGAATTTAAAATGTAGGTAAACAAAGCCCAACAGAACCTAGAGTTGTGCACAGACAGTGATACTCCCAGGTTTCTGAGTTTTGCTAATGAATACTTTCCAAAAACTTTTCTATATAAACCTGTAAAAATCAGCAGGGAGCTATGCTAATCCACTTACCCTGTTTCAACCCTTCAGTTGTTCCCAGAACCTCTGATTTTCTATTGCAGAGAAAGGCAAGTGGAAAATTGTTTTTGAGGTTTCTTTTGTGCAATAGTAATCTTGGGCCGTCCCCACCTTGCTGTGTCCTCGCATGCACCTTGTAAATTGATTCCAAACTGCTCCCTTATTCAAAAACCCAATTCCCTTGGAAACCAGAAAGAAAATGAATAGTGGTAAAAGCCCATTTTATTAGTATTAAGATCAAAGTCTTCATTACACAAATATGTTTGTCCTTCGGTGCCTTTCAAGTCAGAAATATTCATTATGAATTGGTGTTAACCTCACATTTCTGTAATATTTTCCATCTAGACGGATCTCAAAGTTGTAGAGTTGTCTAACTCTTAATGACAAAAAAAAAAAAAAAAAAACCACTTCCTTCTCTTGCATCCAAGAATTTCATTACCCTTCCCCCCCACCTTTTTTTTGTAGTAACACTTCTTTATAGTTTTCTGAAGGTTTATTAACTTTTTACGGGGAGAAACATTGAATGGAGGTAATATTATTACCTTATGGACCTTTGATCAGAGCTTTCCCCCCAAAGAATGCCTTTTATTGGAAAATACTGAATGAGAGAAAAATATAGCCTTCCATGATGTGATCATTTAAGTATTATGCTTACACTGAGCCTGTCGGGAAGTGCAGCTCTGCCTGTTTTCTTTCTAGAGGGGGAAAAAAGAAAAGAAGTTTGAAACATAATCACCACATATCACAACATCACCAGCTTTTGAAGTTATCTGAACAAGAACTGTTATTAATCTGATTCATTAGTGAAAACACTCCTCCACTACAATCTGAGCAAGAAATGCTTAAATGCCTTTGAGATTTCTGCAGTATCACCTTTCTCCATCTCTGTCTCCTTCCACCTGGAGTCACTGAAGCCCTCCACAGGCCACCTCACTCTGTGACAGTGTCGTGTCTGATATAATTTGCAGAGTCAGTTACCCTCATTCCCTCCTCGTTTCAGCTTTTGCCTGTGAGGTTGGGACGGAATTCATCCAGTGGCTGGTATGCCCCCATGAGCCCTTGAGTGGCAGTGTCCCAGGCCCCCCTTTTTGGTGTGGGCTAGAGGCCTGGCCTGCTCCATCCTCCTCCAAGTCCCCGTTAGGACATCAGCCTCTATCCACCTGACTCTGGCTCTTAACAGTCTCCCAGTGTAATCTCTTGAACACCTGTTTTTCTTGCCTTCACATCATCTCTTTTCCCTTCCTCTGATGTCAGACATTCATTTAAATTTTGGTAAGCTGTCCCCTGCCATGTTCATAGTTCCTGTGGTCTAGGTAGGTGTGACATCTTAGCCCCAGCCCTAGCAGTTAACACACAGCCCAAACCCGGCCAGTTGGTGTATTTAATGCTTCCGCCATGGTGACTGGTTCAGAGATGAGCATGTGACACAGCTGGTCCAATGAGAATCAGTGCTGGGAGCTGGATTAAAATTGTTGGCTAGGGGCTTCCCTGGTGGCGCAGTGGTTGAGAGTCCGCCTGCCGATGCAGCAGACGTGGGTTCGTGCCCCGGTCCGGGAAGATCCCACATGCCACGGAGCGGCTGGGCCCGTGAGCCATGGCCACTGAGCCTGCGTGTCCGGAGCCTGTGCTCCGCAACGGGAGAGGCCACAACGGTGAGAGGCCCGCGTACC
>NW_006783436.1:302964-321504 GCF_000442215.2 Lipotes vexillifer | reverse complement strand
GAGAGGCCCGCGTTCCGCAAAAAAAAAAAAAAAATTGTTGGCTAGGAGAAGCTCTTTCCACTACACCATTTCTCAGCTGTGACTCTGTTGACATTAGTCCAGATAATTCTGGGCGGGGTGGGGGGGGGTGTCTGATCCCTTGTAAGATGTTTAACAGCATCCCTGGCCCAAACCCGCTGGTTGCTGATAGCAACTCCCCCATCTCCAGTCGTGATAACCTAAAATGTCTCCTGGGGGAGATAAATGTCTCCGGGGGGAGAGGCGAACAAAATTACCCACAGCTGAGAACCACTGCACTAGGTTGAAACTGTGACATGTGTGCCTGGAAGTGCTGGGGGACTTTATGTGAAGAAAATATGCCTGATGGTGATGCCAATATATAGGAAGGTAGAGCCAAGAGAGTACACAGAGCAAGACCAAATGACATTCTTTATTTTCCTAAGTTTTTTGTGCTCCTGTGCATTAAGCCAGTCCCACTCCTTTTTGGGACTGAGAACAGGGTGAAAATGTCTGCTCTCACCACTTCTGTTCAACGTTGTACTATGTAGGCCCTAGCCAGGGCCATCATGCAAGTACTACAAGTAAAAGACACAGAGGTTGCAAAGAAAAAACAAACTGTCTTTATTTGCATATAATACAATCTTCTAGATAGAAAATTCTAAGAAATCTACTTTTAAAAACCCTATTAGAACTAATAAGTAAGTTTATAGTAAGGTTGCAAGATAAAAATCAATATATAGATTTCAATTGTATTTCTAGACGCTAGCAATGAGTGATTATACACTGCAATTTAAAACCAACACTATTTAAAACAGCATCAAAACTATGAAATTCTCACAGATAAATTTCACAAAATACGTGTAAGACCTATAACCTGAAAATCAAAGGAGAGATATACTAGACTAATAGTCACAAGAATAAAATTTGTTAAGATGTCAAATCTTTCCAAGTTAGCCTATAGGTTCAGTGCATCCTAATCAAAAGCTCAACAGGCTTTCTAAATAGAAATTGACAAGCCAATTCTAAAATTTATGTGGAAATGCAAATATCCTATAATACCCAAAACAATTTTACAGAAAAAAAAAAAAAACAAGTTCTTACACTACTTGATTCAATACCTATTATAAAGCTACAGTAATAAAGACAGTCTGGTATTGGCATAAATATAGATAAATAAAGATATAGTATAGAGTACAGAAATGTACCCAAACCTATATGGCTAATTGATTTTTTTACAAAGGTGTCAAGAAAATTTAAGGGGAAAAGACAATCTTTTCAAAAAATGGTCTAAGAACAATTGGCTATCCATATTCCACCCCCTCTCCAAAAGAGAATCTCATTTATTATCTAACATTGTATACAAAAATTATCTCAAAATGGATCATAGATCTACATGTAAAATATAACACTATAAAATTCTGGAAGAAAGAAAAAGAGAAAGGCCTGGTGATCTGGGGTTAGGCAAACAATTTTTAAAATAGGACTCAAAAAGCAGGAAGCATAAAAGAAAAAAGTTTAAAATTTTATTCCATTAAAGATGTTACTCTTTAAAAGACACCATTAATGCAATGAATATTTTTGGAGACTATATTTGCAAAACCATGTCTGCTAAAAGGCTTGTATTCAGAATATATTAAAAAAATTATTTCAACTCAACAAACAGAAGATAAGCTACCAAGTAAAAATTTGGCAACTGATTTGAACTGAGATTTCCTCAAAAGAAATATATGGATGGCAAACAAATACATGAAAAGATGCTCAAAAATTGTTAACCTTTAGGGAAATACAACTTAACACCAAAAGGCATACGACAATATACCTACCAGAATGAGTAACATTAAAAAGACTGACAATACCAACTGTTAGCAAGGGTGTAGAGCAACTGTAACTCTCATATTGTTGCTGGGAATACAAAATAATACAGCCAGGTTGAAAAAAGTTGGCAACTTCTTAAAAACTAGGCGATTACCATATGACCTAGCAATTCCATTTCTATGTATTAGCCCAAGAGAAATGAAAACATAAATCCATACAAATACTTATGTGTGAATGTTCTTTTCAGCTTTATTAATAAGATCACCAAACCAGAAATAAGCCAAGTGTCCATCAACACAGGAATGAATAAATAACTTGTGGCATATCCATACCATAGAAATGGTATTTAGCAATAAAAAGGAATGATACATGGTTTAATATTGCATTATGCTAAGTTTAAAAAGCACAAAAGACTATATGCTCTATGATTCTATTTATATAATATTCTAGGCAAATCAAAATTCTGGTAACGTGAAGCAGATCAGTGGTTGCCAGGAGCCAATGGGTTGGGAAGGAGATTGACCTCAAAGGGCCATGAGGCAATATTTGGAGTAATGAAAATGTTCTGTATCTATTTTGGCGGTAGTTACATGACTGCCGCATTTGTCGAAACTCATCCAATTGTACATCTAAAATAGATGCGTTTTATCATATGTAATTCTATCCCAGTAAAGCT
The DNA here is from genome assembly GCF_000442215.2 of Lipotes vexillifer. Classification (NCBI taxonomy): domain Eukaryota; kingdom Metazoa; phylum Chordata; class Mammalia; order Artiodactyla; family Lipotidae; genus Lipotes; species Lipotes vexillifer. Next base: position 319,013 of record NW_006783436.1, on the reverse strand, counting down.
GCCTTCAAAACCCAAGGCATCTACATCTGTATTGTATGAAAGTAAGAATGCTGTAAACCAAGGTCAGCTAACTTCTTCTGTAAAGGACTGAACAGTAAATATTTTAGCTTTTGCGTGTGTATAGTCTCTGTCACAACTACTCAACTCTGCCTTTGTAGGGCCAAAGCAAGTACAGACAATAGGTAAATGAATGGCTGTGGCAGTGTTTCAATAAAACTTTATTTAAGACACTGAAATTTACATTTCATATCATTTCCATAAGTCATGAAATATTATTCTTCCTCTGATTTCTTCCCCCAAACCATTTACAAATGTAACAACTGTTCTTAGTTAGCAGGCCATACAAAGGCAGGTGGCAGACCAGATTTGACCCACAGGCTGTGTAGTTTGCCAACTCCTTCTATAAACATATGTTAGTAAAAATACAACAATTATCATGACTATATCAAAGAGATGATGATGCAGGTGAAATTTCTAATATTCCATTCATGTTTACATGTTAGACATCTGTGTAGACTAGAAATAACAAGCTCTATATTTTATGTATTCTTCAATAGTACATATTTGTGTGCTGTATTAATATATTTTAAAATTTATTTTATTTTACTATTTTTTATTTTATTTTTGGCTGTGTTGGGTCTTCGTTGCTGCGCGCGGGCTTTCTCTAGTTGTGGCGAGCAGGGGCTACTCTTTGTTGCGGTGCACGGTTTTCTCATTGTGGTGGCTTCTCTTGTTGCGGAGCATGGGCTCTAGGCACGGGGGCTTCAGTAATTGTTGCTCGCAGGCTCAGTAGTTGTGGCTCGCGGGCTCTAGAGCGCAGGCTTGGTAGTTGTGGCGCATGTGCATAGTTGCTCCACGGCATGTGGGATCTTCTCGGACCAGGGATCAAACCCACCCATGTCCCCTGCATTGGCAGGCAGATTCTTAACCACTGCACCACCAGGGAAGCCCTGCTGTATTATCACTCCAAAGTAGTGGGCTTAAAACAAAATCAAGGCTTATTTTATTAAATAAGTTCAGCTTTCAAAATTTAGGACATATATATAAATTCATTTTCCCTTGTAAAAAAATTTTAATACATTTAAATTATATTTAAAAGCTTTAATTAGGACTTCCCTGGTGACGCAGTGGTTAGTAATCCGCCTGCCAATGCAGGGGACACAGGTTCGAGCCCTGGTCTGAGAAGATCCCACATGCCGCAGAGCAACTAAGCCCATGCACCACAACTACTGAACCTGCACTCTAGAGCCCACGAGCCACAGCTACTGACCCCACGCACCACAACTACTGAAGCCCACGCGCCTAGAGCCCATGCTCCACCACAAGAGAAGCCACCGCAATAAGAAGCCTGCACACCGCAACGAAGAGTAACCCCCGGCTTGCTGCAACAATGCCTGCGTGCGGCAACAAAGACCCAACGCAGCCAAAACAAAAAACAAAAAAAAACCTTTAATACTCAGTCCAAACCCTATACTTCCACTCCCATTTCCCCCCTTTGCCTTCTGTCTAATTCCTAAGGTGACAGCAGGGACTTTGCACTTGCTATACTGTCTGGAATGTTCTTCCCCCACATGACATTACTTCCTGTAGGTTTCTGCTCAAAAATCCTCTTATTACTAAAGAACTTCAATAACAAGCTGCTCTCTTAGTCCTTTTACTCTCCTTTCCTTTTTCTCCTTAGCACTTACTGCCATTTGCCACATTGCATCTTTACTTGTTTATTTGCTTATTTTCTGTCTTTTCTCACTAGAGTAAGCTCCATGAAGGTGAAGACTTTGCATTTGTCCATACGGTGTAATCCCAGTGCTTAAAGGGTGTCTGGCAAATAGTTGGTGCTTGATAATTTGTGAATACACAAAAGAGGACATCTTTCCGGGGAGCATCGTCCAACAACTGCCGTATAGTGAGCAAAAATTATGCTGAGAATCACTGTCTTGAGACATCCAATGATGGTGGGAGAAAACACCAATTCACACCAGCCGGGTGGCCCTGCCACTCAGGAAGGCAGGCAAATCTCACTAAGGGAGCCAGGTGCGACAGACCCCTGAGATCCCCTGAAGGAAAGATCTTTCCTTTGGGAAGAACATCTCACAAGGTTTTGAGCAATTTTTATAATGGAGAACTTCATTAACCACGTCTTCTGCTGAAAAAGTAATGACCATCTCTTTTCCTTTTCCTTAGCTTAACTAAACTCCTTTCTAACATTTTCTTATTGAAATGCTTGTAAATATAAAGGGCAGATTCTTTAGTAGGAGAGTATTTCCTAGGTTTCAGAGAGGAGGTCTGAGTGAAGAGTGTGCTTGATTCCCAGAAGGCAATTCAAGCCTCCTGAGTCACAGATGCCCACAGCACAAGGGTTATAATACAGCATATTTCTTTACAAAGCCCATTTCGATGTCTCAGAGCTGCAGTGTCAAACTGTAGAAATCTATGCTTTGAAGTTCTTGACATATAATGTTGACATTTTCAGACTCTCAGTTCTATGATGAAAGATTAGAATGATGGTGGTGAACAAGAATGACCTATAGAAAGACGTTTTCTGAAGTGGTAAAAACGGTTTTTTTTAATGCATGGAGAATTTTTTTTTAAATTATGAGTTGACTATGAAGGAATAAAAAGAGGGAAACTAGATCCAAAAAACCTACAAACTGGTTTTAATTTTCTTTACAAAATCTTATAGGAACTCACAAATACAAACTTGTGTTTGAAACATCTTCCTGTCTTGCCACACAGTTGAAAATATTTTCATGGGAAAAAATAGAATCCATATTTTTCTAATACTTAAGAATTTTGTCCAAACGAAGCTGGTGTTGACACGTAAAAATTAGAACTTGACTAAGTTTGAATTCAGATACTGTTCTCTAAGTATTTGTTGGGATAAATTGGGAATTTAGGATTAACAGATACACACTACTATATATAAAATAGATAAACAAGGACCTACTGTACAGCACAGGGAACGTATTCAATACCTTGTGATAACCTATAATGGAAAAGGATCTGAAAAAGAATATATATACATATATATCGGAATCACTTTTCTATACACCTGAAACTAACACAATATTGTAAATCAACTATTATACTTCAATAAAAAATAAATTAAAATTAAAAAAAAATACTTGTTCTGACTCTTGGCCTTGAAGGAGAACATTGAGTTCTCTCTCTCTGCTATGTACGATATTTACTTGACTCTAAGACACACTTTTTTGCATTTTAACATTTTGAAATCAGAATATCTTATAATGCATGGTGTCTCCTGATTATACTTGTCAGCAATTTTTCTTTCTTTGTGGTATGCAAAATAATATTGAATCTCACACTTGATATCATCTTAGATTCCATGAAATTAAATATACATGAAGCTTTTTTTTTTTTTTTTTTTTATTCTATTCCCAATCAGGGACCATTTCTCCCTCGCAACTCTGGCCTCCCACCCCTTGATTCCTTATGAAGCTTACAGCAAAGCCCAACACAAAAGAAAGACTTAAGACTATTAAGTATTAATAGTAGACTCTCTGGCTTCATGACAATGGTTCTTTTGTGATTATTAAGGCTCAGTACTTCTAACTGGATAAGTTTTATCTTATATTTTCAGAACCTATACTTTTATAACTCACAGGAACAAAGTTATTATTAGCAAGCACCTGTTTAGTATGAGTTGCTGTGAATGTCTCAACCTCAATATAATTTCTTCCTTTTCTTGGTTTTCTTTTCTTTCAGTAGCCAGATTCCTTACCTACCGATTGCTTAGATAGTAAGTCTGAATTTAATCCAGGATTTGGTTTAGGAAATTATATAATATTTATGCCACATTTTACACATGTCTGGCAACTACTCCTGCAAGGAACATCACACCAATTAAATGTTAAGGGTGGTGAGCTGGGAGCACCTTGCTTCTGGATCAGGCCCCCAGAGTGCAGGTCAGAACTCCTGGGAAGGGTATGAGCTCTGGAGCCAGAGACCTGAGTTTGAATCCTGCCTGTGCCACTTGCTAACTGTGTGATCTCATAGGCAAAATTGGAACAAGAATACCTATCCTGCAAGGTTATTGTAAACACTGGATGTGTGGAAAGTGTTTGACCATAGGAGGGGCTTGAGAAATGGTCTTGGGGAATGTCCTGTCCCCAAATCTGATGTATCTCTGTCCGTCGAAGACTGTCTCCTTCCTGTCCTCGGCGTTCCTTTGTGATGCAAAGCAAATCCACCGGCCAAAGCAGCCAAACCTTCTCCAATCTAGAACATTTTGCGAGCAGTCCCAGTGCTCTGCTTGCCCTTCACCTCTCTTGCAGTGCAGATTGCTTGGGTGGTAAGTGCAATGAGCTGGGCATTTTACTTGCTGAAGCACTGGGTGAGTGCACTCAAACATCACTTCAAAATCACCCTGCGTTTTCTTTCTCAATATTCCACTTGGGCCTCTGTTTACATGATTACCACATCTTCCTTCCAAATTGCACCCTAACTTCCATTCTGTTTCTTTGCACTGTTACAATTTCCAGATTACAGTGATTTCTTTCCAGTGTGCTTAATATTGCGTAAATCAATAGAGCTATACTATTTTCCATCAATTTGATCTTAAGTGAATTGAATCTTTTTTCATTTGAGATGGGGAAGCTGTTGTGTAAGGCCACAGAGAAAACAATGATGACTCTAGCGTGCTGGTCTGTGTTATCCTCAACTCGACGATATCTTTTCACTTTGACCTTTGCTGCCGTCACTTTAGATTCTAATTCCTAGTGTTCGTCTCACTTTGAGGGCCGCTCACTTCACCAAAATCAAAAGAAAAGGAGAAATGGGCAACTAAATATTTGTCTTTTCTTAGTAATATTAAAATAACCACAATCCGTGGAAGAAAATATCTTTCTTGTTTCAATGCAACGTAATTACAGATCTTAAATTTAAATCCAAGTCATCCTGTCTCAAATAATATATTCAGTCCAACTGCATATATTTCTTCCTTTTGGGTCCTTTTGGGAAAATGTGACATATACAGCCAAGGTTTAAAACTGTTGTCAGAAAATCAGCTTGTAATGAGTAAGTCTGGACCTTCAGAAGACTGCTGGCATACAGCTTCCTGCTCTCCTGATACTTAAACATACAAAAAGGCCAAAGATAATTTTGATTGAAAAATCAAAACAAAAATATTCTCTTGGAAATGAGTCACACTTTGACAGAATTAAATGGCCCTGTACCCACAGCCAGCGTTTTCTGCCTTTGGTGGAATCTCTGGCCACACAGTAAGTTGCTTGACCCCAGGTTTCTGGCCTTGTAACTAGAATGAGATGGTGGCAGAGTAGAGGGCAGAGGTCAGGGGCCAGTCAGCCACACTACATCTTTCTCTCCCTGCCACTCTCTGAACAGGTGGTTCCCATCAATAAGTCTTTGCTTTGCTCTCTGAGAGACCTGAATCCCCACTTGCATTCACTTATTCATCTACTTCATTCCAAGAAAACAGGCCACATGACATTTGTGTTTACAATGATTCTTTGCTGTTTCCAGATTGCGCATAGGCTCATAAAGTAAGCCTTACTATTGTTAAGTGCAAAGGTCAAGTGTTATGGCTCTGCTTAGCAACTTCTGCATAATGAAATTGGAGCCCAAAAGGAAAGCAGTCTGGACCAGATGAAACACTGATTAATTGATGGTGTGTAAAGGACACATTTAATACCATACACAGACACTCCTCTTGATGATAGCATGGGGAGCAGCTTCCCCTCCCTATTGGCATTCACCATGAGGATAGAGTCTACCTACTTAGGATCTACCGAATCTTTTCATCTATACACACATACACACCACGAATCACACCAGGCACCTCCTATGCTGCGTCAAATGCCCCACCCCTAGATGCTCTAATTCATAGCTGGCTATTTCTTCCCAAAACACTAATCCCAAGCCTCTGCTCCTGGAGATATTTGCCAGGCTGGTTATTGCTTCTTTACTTTAACTGATCATTCAAAACTCACCACCATCCCCAGTCTGCCTGTGTTTTGCTCAACAAAATTCACATGGCAGTTTGTGAGACCTATTCCCATTTTAACAGAGAAGAAACTTGTGTATCAAAAAAAGTACATTAGGAGATGTGACTTCTGGCCTAGATGGCTCATATAAATGGTTAACTCCTGTTAAATCATTCATTCATTTATTCACTCATTCATTTACTCATGCATCTATCATATATGTTTTGAGAGCCTACTGTGTGCCAGGTATTGTTTCAGCTATGAGAATACAGCAGTGAACCAGGTAGTCACGTGCCATGCTCCATGAAGATTATAGTTGCATGGGGTGGGGCAGTCAAAAACAAACACATGAAGAAACAAGAACATTTTAGATTTTATCATGGTTACCACTATGAATAAAAGCGAACAAACTAATGTAGTAAGAAAGGAGTGGGAATTACTTTTTTCAAATTTTTTTCTTTTTTTTTTTAAATGAACATTAGTAAAGAAAAAAATTTTTGTCCCCATTTGTGTGTGTTTGTGTCTGCGTGTGTGTGTGTGTGTGTGTGTAGTGATAGCACTTAATATCTACTCTCTTAGCCAGCTTTATGTATACATTACTGTATTATTAACCATAGTCATCATGTTATACATTAGATCCCCAGAACTTATTCATCTTATAACTGGAAGTTTGTATTCTTTTACCAGTATCTCCCCATTCCTCCAACCCCCCAGCCTCTGGCAACTATTGCTCTACTCTCTGGTTCTGAGCAAAACTTTTTTAGATTCCACATACAGATGAGATTGTATAGTATTTGTCTTTATGCGCCTGGCTTATTTCACTTAGCATAATGTCCTCAGGTTCGTCCATGTTGTGGCAAAAGCCAGGATTTCCATCTTTTTTATGGCTGAATAATACTCCATTGTATGTATATACATTTTTTTTAACCATTCATCCATTGATGGACACAGATTGTTTCCATATCTTGGCTATTATGAATATTACTGCAATGAACATGGGAATACAGATATCTCTTTCGTATACTGTTTTCATTGTTTTGAATATATACCCAGAAGTGGAATTGCTGGATGATATGGTATGTCTATTTTTAATTTTTTGAGGAAGCTCCATACTATTTTCCATAATGGTTCTACCAGTTTATATTCCCATTAATAGTGTACAAATATTCCCTTTTCTCCATCTCCCTGGTAAACATTCATCTCTTGCCTTTTTGATAACAGCTAACCTAACAGGTTGAAGTGATATCTCATTGTGGTTTCGATTTGCATTTCCCTGATGATTGGTGATGTTGAGCACCTTTTCATATACCTGTTGGCCATTTGTATGTCTTCTTTGGAAAAATGTATATTTAGATCCTTTGCCCAGTTTTTAGTCAGGTTGTTTTTATGGCTATTGAGTTGTATGAGTTCCTGATATATTTTGGATATTAACTCCTTATCAGGTATATGATTTGCAAATACTCTCTCCCATTTGTTATGTTGCTTTTTCACTCTGTAGATCGTTTTCTTTGCAGTACAGAAACTTTTTAGTTTGATGTAGTCTCACTTGCTCATTTTTGCTTTTGTTGCTTCTGCTTTTAATGTCATATTCAAAAAAATCCTTGCTAAGACCAGTGTCAAGGAGCTTTCTCCTATGTTTTCTTCCAAGAGTATTATGGTTTCAAGTCTTATATTCAACTCTTTAATCAATTTTCAGTTAAGTTTTGTGAGTGAGGTAAGGTAAGGGTCCAATTTCATTCTTTTACACGTGGATATCCAGTTTTCCTAATACATTTATTAAAGAGACTATCCTTTCCCCATTGCATATTCTTGGTGCCTTTGTTGAAGATTAATTGATGATATATGTGTGACTTTTTTCTGGGCTCTCTATTCTGTTCCATTGATCTATGTGTCTGTTTTTATTTCAGTACCGTAGTGTTTGATTTCTATAGCTTTGTAATAAATTTTAAAATCAGGAAATGTGATGCCTCCAGTTTTTTCTTCTTTCTCGAGATTGCTTGGCTATTTGGGGTCTTTTGTAGATCCTTAGGAATTTTAGGGTTTTTTCCTATTTCTGTGGAAAATGTCATTGGAATTTTTATAGGTATTACATTGAATCTCTATCTTGTTTGGGGTAGTATGGACATTTTAACAATATTAATTCTTACAATCATGAACACAGAATCTCTTCCTATTTATTTTTGTCTTCAATTTCTTGGATCAATGTCTTTTTTTCTTTAAATCCATTTAGCCTCTCTTTGTCTTTTGATTACAGAATTTGATCCATTTACATTTAAAGTAATTATTGATAGGTAAGGTCTTACTATGATCATTTTGCAAATTGTTTTCTGACTGTTTTGTAGTTCCTTTACTCCTTTCTTTCTCTTTACTATCTTTTTGTGATTTGTTGATTTTTTTGTAGTGCTATGTTTTGATTCCTTTCTCTATATCTTTTTTTGTATCTTCTATAGGTTTTTGCTTTGTGGTTACTATAAGGTTTACATAAGTTATGTGGTCATTTTAAGCTGACAACAACTTAAATGCAATCTCATACGAAAACTGTATACTTTTAAATCTCTCCCTGCCACATTTTATACTACTGATGGCACATTTTACATCTTTTTATATTGTGTACCTATTAACGCATTATTGTAGCTATAATTATTTTTAATACACTTGTCTTTTAACTTTTATACTAGACTTAGAAGTGATTTATATGCCACCATTACAATTTTAGAGTATTCTAAATTTGACTTTATATTTACTGCTACTGGTGATTTTCATACTTCAATGTTTTCATATGTTTGCTTAGCAGTCTTTCATTTCAACTTGGAGAATCCCCATTAGCATTTCTTGAAAGGAAGGTCTAGTGGTGATGGACTTCCTCAGCTTCTGTTTTGGGAATGTCTTTATCTATTCTTCAATCTTTGAAGGACAGCTTTGCTGCATATAATATTCTTGGTTGTCAGATATTTTTTCTTTCAGCACTTTGAATATATCATACCACTGCCTCCTGATCTGCAAGATTTCTGCTGAGAAACATGCTAATAACTTCATGGGAGTTCCCTTATTAAGAACAAGTCTCTTTCTTTTGCTGCTTTCAAAATTCTCTCTTTGTCTTTGACTTTTGACAGTTTGATTATATTGTATTAGGGTAATCTTTAGATTGCTCTTACTTGGGGTCCTTTGAGCTTTTTGTATCTGGATGATTATATACCTCGTAAGAGCTGGGAAGTTTTCATCTATTATCCCTTTAAATAAACTTTCTGCCCCCTTTTCTGTCTCTTCTCCTTCTCAACTCACATAATGTGTATGTTTGCTTGCTGGATGGTGTCCTGTAGGTTTTGAATGCTTTGTCCATTTTTTTTTTTCATTCCTTTTGTTGCTCCTTTCTTAGTCTGTTAGGGCTGCTATAACAAAATACCACAGGCAGGGTGGCTTATTAACAGCAGACATTTATTTCTCACAGTTCTAGAGGCAGAAAGTCTGAGATCAGGGTTCCAGCATGGTTGAATGAGGGCTGTCTTCTGGCTTTCAGACTTCTCACTGTGTCTTCACATGATAGAAGGTGCTAAGGAGTATGTTGAGATCTCTTTTATAAGAGCTTTAATCCTGTTCAAGAGGGCTCCACCCTCATGACCTAATCACTTCTAAAAGCCCCACCTCGTAATACTATTACATTGGGCATTAGGATTCAACATATGAATTTGAGAGGTATACATTCAGACTATTGTGTTCCTCTAGCTGATTAATTTCAACTGACCTGTCTTTGAGTTTGCTGATTCTTTCTTCTGCGTGACTGAGTCTGCTTTTGAAGTTCTCTATTGAATTTTTCAGTTCTGTCTTCAGCTCCAAGATTTCTATTTCATTCTTTTTGCAGTTTTTATTTCTTTATTAAACTTCTCATTTTGTTCATGCATTGTTTTCCTGATTTTGTTTACTTATCTATCCATGTTCTCTTTCACCTCATTGAGCTTCTTTAATATGATTATCTTGAATTCTTTGTCAAGCGATTCGTAGATCTCTATTCCTTTGGGGTTGATTACTATAGCTTTATTAGTTCCTTTGGTAGTGTCAGGTTTGCCAGATTCTTTATAATTCATGTAGCCTTGCATTGGTGTCTGTGCCTTTGAAGGAGCAAACACCTCTTCTAGTCTTTATAGACTGGTTTCGCAGGTAAAGACCTTCTATTGTTGGATCTCCAGGCTGAGGGATTGCCTTTGGGCTTGCAGTCGAGCAGGGTTGAAGCTAAGTCCCATGGCTGCTGCCAGGTCTGTAGTGAGGTCTGAAGTTTGCGGATCTGTTACCAGGAGCTCAGGCAGGTGTGGATTCTGTCTGGCATCTGGATGGATGGGATGGCTTCTAGGACCTTGGCCAGGAGGGCTGGCACTGGGACAAAAGTCATCTTCAAGTCTGTAGAGGGTAGGCCTGTTACCAGGTGTACAAGTGGGTATGGCTCTTGTTGGGTCCCCTGAAGAACACCGGAAAAGTCACTGGTCAGGTTGCTGGGCGGGTAGAATCAGCCCTGGACTACAGCTGAGAGGGGCTGGAACCGAATCACGGGGATGCTTCATGATCCACAGCTGGAGTAGAGGTCTTCAGGCCAGAGGCACAGACAGACGCGCCCCTTGCCAAGTAGGCAAGACCACTGCTGGACCATGGCTAAGAGGGACTGGAGCCAAGTTACAGGGCTGTTTCAAGATCCTCAGTTGGACCAGGAGCACAGACAGGCGTGACTCCCTCTGAGTCTCCGGGCAGGCAAGACTGCTACCAGAGCAAGGCTGTGAGGAGCTAGAGCCAGTATGGGGCCATGTCAAGATCAGCAGTCTAACTGAGGCCAGCAGGCCTACCTCTGAGGGCACAGCTAGGTGTGTCTCTCTCTGGGTCCCTGTGCAGACAGGATCACTGAAAGTGGCTGTGAAGAGCTGGAGCTAGGTCACAGGGCTGCTTCAAAATCTGCCAAACCAAGTTTGGCAGACCTATCTTTGGGGGGCATGGATGCATGTGTGTCTCCTTGCAGGTCACTGGGTGGGAAGGAGTATTCCCAGCTAATCAACAGACAAACCAGTGTCCACAGAACGTTGGAGGGCTGGACCAGGCTCTTCCTGGGCACACACCTTCTTCCACCCAGAACCTTCCTATTCATCACTGTTATGCTCCTTGCCAGTGGGTGACCCTTGCCTCATCATGCTGTTAAAAGAGATATATTCCAAGTTTACTCCTCTCCTTCCCTTCCCTTCCCTCCCTCCCTCCCTCCCTCCCTCCCTCCTTCCATCCCTCCCTCCTTTCCTTCCATCCCTCCCTCCTTTCCTTCCTTCCTTCCTCCCTTCCTCCCTCTCTCCTCCTTCCTTCCTTCCTTCCTTTTTCTTTTTCCCCATTACTAACCATCCCAAATCTGGTTTCTATGCTGTCTTCTGGATTCACCAGTTACCTAATGCTTTTTTTCTCTGCATCTAAAAAACACATCTAACTCTTTGCATTCCCATTTCTCCCTCTGCCCGAAGCATGCATTGAAGTCAGATTCAGAACCCTTCTATTCAAAGCCTATTGCTTTTTCGCTGATAGACTTGACCCATGATTCTAAGTGTGTTGTCATCTCCCAGTGATGGTTAGTCCCTGCCCTTTGCAGAGTGCTGAGGGCCAAAAGCTGTTAAGCAATGTAGACACATTATCGCATTGAAACCTCACCTACCCTAGGAGGTGGGTACTCTTATTAGTCCCTTTTTGCAGATGTGGAAAATAGACTCAGATAAGCCCAAGAGCACACAACTAGTAAGAGCCAGAGGTGGGGCTCAAATTCAGGGACTGAGACTGCAAAAGCCCAGCTCTAACCTCTGGGTTATTCCAGTCAGACCCTGTTAGAACAGGGATGAGCCCTTTCCTGTATTCTTGTATTTTTGCACTGCCGTATTCCATCAAGATCCATGTCAAGTTTGATTTCTATTACTTTTGTTTGTATTCTCTCTCCTAAATTGCTTTAATCTCTAAATCCTTGTTATTACATTCCTTCCTCTTACAACTCTGGTTTTTCTAAATATGCCTAATATCATGTCATAATTAAGGTCTTAACCCTAGTTCACATGCTCAAATCCTGAAAGCATCAAAGCAAAGTTGCCTGAGGCAGAAACAAAGAAATGAAAATGTATTATTAGCATTTCAGCAATGTATTGGGAGCTCCCACAAAGAACCAAAAGCTGTGTGGTGCATACAAAGACATCACCCTGTTCTCTAGATGGGGTCTGCAGATGACCCTGCTTTTAAAAAGGGATGTTGTGCTCTCATCGTGAATTTATCCAGAGGTCACTGCTGAGAGATGACTGCTCTTACAGATTGCTCCTGTCTGGGAGCCTTCTGTCGAGGGAATGTCAGGAGGTATTTTAAGCTCACAGCGGAGGTAGGTTTTTAGCCACAATTCTGTAGGCCTTCTCCCAGTGACAACTCTAAGAGCGTCCTCAGGAAAAGGTCACTGGTTAGCATGTCTTCTGCAGGCAAGTCTACAGGAAAGAATAAGCCTTGAAGTTTTCTCTAAAAGTCACCCAACCCCTGACCTAGTTGAAAACCCCATAGCTGCAGGCCTTGGGCCAAGGACTTGCAGAGCACCGGAGGCCATCTCCAGTAACACTCTTGGTAGAGGAAAGGTCTCAGCTGTCATGGAAGGCCCTTGGAGGGAGGTTGGGGAGGAGCCAATCCCCAGGCAAGATGACCTGTGCTCCCTTGGAATGGAATGCCCAAGGATATCTGTTAACCACCTTGACCTTGCTCAGCTCTCTCCATGCTGTATGAGCATGATTGCATTTGCGTCCATCACCATATTCATTCATCCTTCCTTCTTACCTTCCGGTAATCAATTTCATTTCATAAATATTTGTTGACTGTCTGATATAAACAAGCACTGTGCTAGGAACGTGAGGTACATGTGATGAACACAGTACTGTGGCTCCAGCCGTGGCTGAGAGAGAAAAACAACAAACAAGTGAATGTCTAAGTGGGCCATTATAATTAGAAGTATATTTACTAGGAAGTTAATAAAACATAAGGTTTGGAGTAAGTTTTGGGGTCTCTGGTTTGCACAGGCCTCTTCCAAGGCCCCAAGAGGCTGTGAGTATGAGGTGGGGGTGGGACACAGGCTAGCAATTTATGCATAAGCTCACATGTTTTTGTAAAGTTTGCAAAAGTAATATATTTTTGCATTCTCTTTCTTAAAGAAGGCTCTCCAAATGTATAACCTTCAGCCTGATTGCAATGTAAAGAGCTGTGCATAGATTACCACCTACACACAGAAGCAAAAACTGCATTCTGGCCTTTTCTGGAAAAGTAAATGTGAGACATGCCTGCAATTGCTGTAAACAAACCTGTTCTCATTTGCCTATTTTCTTTCACAATTGCTTCAGGTTTTCTTGTATGCAAATTAACATTGATAACACTCAGCCTGGGAACTCTTCTATCATTCAAAAGTGGAATTTGAAAGTAACCATGTGAGCAACTCATTGTGAACTGAACCTCTACCTCTGCAGGCCTTACCACAGAGAGAAAACAGGGAGGGTTAAAAAAGGTAAGGATGATTGGAAAGCAGCATTAATATTCTTCTGAGAACGAGGACCTGAATGGGGTCTTACATTGAAAGTATAGCTGCAAGAAAGCCATAGAATCGGGACCCTGCAAGGAGGCAGAGCTGACTCTGGAGTTATGGCTGCAGGGAATTATGGGAGATTTCAGCAGGACCAGCAGGCTGGCAGGCAGTGATCATCACAGCATAGATGGAGATATTCTCATCCGCTCTCCAGCATGGAAACTAGCTATGATCTGGAAACATGGGCTTGGAACTTTTGAACCCATTTTACTTAAACACTTTCTGAGGGAGCTTAGGTGAGTTGGGCAGAGGTGCTTCAGTAGTAAAGAGCTGCTTTCTACTAGAGAACCATCATTTCCCCAAGGGGAAAAAAAAAAAAGGGACCACAATAGGCGATGAGCAATGTTATGGGCTGAATCGTGTTCCATGCCCCCCAAATTCATATGTTGAAGTCCTAACTCCCCAGTACCTCAGAATGTGACTGAATTTGGAGATAGGGTCTTTAAAGAGGGTTAAGTGAGGTCATTAGGTGGACCCTAATCCAATAGTTTTGGTGTCCTTATAAGAAGAAGAGATTTGGACACAGCCGGGTACAGAGGGAAGGCAATGTGAAGATACAGGTAGAAGACAGCCAGCTACACACCTAGGAGAGAAGACTCAGAAGAAACCAACCTGCCAACAACTTGATCATGGACTTCTAGCCTCCAGCAAAGTGAGAAAATAAATTTCTGTTTTTTCAGTTCCCCAGTCTGTGGTACTCTGTTATGGCAGCCCTAGCAGACTCATACAGGCTGCAACTGCCTTCGACACTCACTCTGTCCATCCAGTGATACTGGAGCTCGAGTCCTGGATGAGTCCAGACAAGAGAGTTTCTTTCCTGGTACCTCTACTCTGTGTGTACACTGAACATTACAGTTTTTGTTTGTTTGTTTGTTTGTTTGTTTTTTAAATTTATCTTCTATTTCAGTATGGTACTCTTTTTTTTTTTTTTTTGCGGTACTTGGGCCTCTCCCTGCTGTGGCCTCTCCCGTTGCGGAGCACAGGCTCAGAGGCCATGGCTCACAGGACTAGCCGCTCCACGGCATGTGGGATCTTCCTGGACCGGGGCACAAACCCGTGTCCCCTGCATCGGCAGGCGGACTCTCAACCACTGCGCCACCAGGGAAGCCCTGGTACAATTACTTTTGAAAAACAGTTTGGCAGTTCCTTAAGATGTTAAACATAGAGTTATCGTATGTCCTTGCAATTCCACTTCTAGGTATATATAGCCAAGAGATAGGAAAACATGTCCATTCAAAAACTTGTACACTTATGTTTACAGCAGCACTATTCACAATGGCCAAAAAGTGGAACAACATGTCTATCAACTGGTGAATGGATAAATAAAATACAATATATCTATACAATGGTATATTATTTGGCAATCAAAAGTACTGAAGTACTGATTCATGCTACTATGCAACATGGATGAATCTTGAAAATACTATGCTAAGTACACGAACCCGCGTCCCCTGCATCGGCAGGCGGACTGTCAACCACTGCGCCACCAGGGAAGCCCGAACACTACAGTTTTGCCTTAAAATGGCAAAACCCCACAATTTACCAATATGACTTTTTGTGACAGTGAAACCAGTCAGTGCAAATACTTCATGCCAACAACATAGATTTCCTATTATGAACAGAGAAACTTGAGGACAGGAAGTTCCAAGGACTTGATTGATGGATAGACAGATGTATACTGTATATGAAATAAGTATATTTTCCCCATTTTGTTAATAATATGATTAAATCATGTAGAAATTTAGAAAACACAGAAAAATAGGAAGAAAAGCAGATAATGTACAGTCGCACCAGCCACATATAACTATAGTTAACAGCTTGGCATGTGTCTTTCCAGGAAGTAGGGAAAAAGAAAAACCTCTCTCAAAAATTCCAGTACCAAAAGAAAACAACTTTAGCATCTTGCTGTAATTCCTCACAGGTTCTTTTGCCTTGTGTTTGTTATAGAAGTTTGTGATTGTACAAAATACATTGATCTGAAAGCAGAGTGAATATTCTGGAAACTGATGGAATGAAAGACTCAAGCATTTGTACTACCTTTCCTATGTAAACTATAATTTAAGGTAAACAAACAGCTGAAGAGGAAAAGTTCTTTTTTATAGAAGCTTCCCTGCTAATAAATATAGATGGAATGACAGAACTAGAAAATCATCATTACATTAGGTTAGGCAAAGAATTCTTATATGGGAGATGAAAAGTACAAAACGTAAAAGAAAAAAATTGATCAGTTATAAACATTTGCTATTCCAAAGATACTTTAATAAAATGGAAATGTGAGCCCTAGACTGAGGGAAATTGTTTGTAAAATATATATCTGATAAAAGGACTAGTATCTAAAATATATAAAGAACTCTTATAACTCAATAAGACAATTAAAATGGAAAATAACTATACATGGAGTATAACCTTTAAAAATGTTGAATCACGGGCTTCCCTGGTGGCTCAGTGGTTGGGAGTCCGCCTGCCAATGCAGGGGACGC
>NW_006783436.1:298484-302738 GCF_000442215.2 Lipotes vexillifer | reverse complement strand
TACTAAAAAAAAAAAAAAAAAAAAAAAATGTTGAATCACTGTGTTGTATACCTGAAACATATGATATTGTAAATCAACTATACCACAATTAAAAATAAATTAATTAATTAAAATGCTTTAGATGGATGAAAACTTGGACACATCACTAAAGATTTAGACACATACACATACATGTGTATATGAAAAACAAATAAACACATAAAAATACTCAACATCATTAATAATTAGAGTCGTGAGACTTAAAATCATAATGTGATAACATTACATATCCACAATAATAACTAAAATCAAAAAGACTACAATACTGAATGTTAGCAAGGATGGCAAGCCATGGGAATTCTCAACCATGCTGCTCAGAATGTACAGCCACTTTATGAAGTAAATTGACCTTTTCTTATAAAATAAAATATATACCTACCAAATGACCCAGCAGTTCCTCTTCCAGGTATTTACTCAAGAGAAAATGAAAACACATGTCAGAGAGAGATTTGTATGCAAATTATTATAGTAGCTTTATTCCTAATAGCTCAAACTGTTAGCAATCTAAATGTCAATCATCAGATGAATAGAAAATAAATTGATATACCCATACAACAAAATACAGCTCAGCAATAAAAATAAATAAACTACTGATACACACAATAACATGGCTGAATCTTAACACGTTCTGCTAAGTGAAAGAAGCCAGACAGAAAAGACTACAATTATGATGGTATTTATATGAAATTCTACAAGAGGAAAACACTAGTGAAATAAAACAGATCAGTGATTTTTAGGGGCCAAGAGTGAGGAAAGTGGTTATTGATTGCAAAGAGGCCTAAGGAGAGTCTTTTTGGTGATAGGAATATTCTATGACTTGATCATGGAGCTGTATATATTTATATGCTTGGGGTACCATATATACTGTGGTGCTGGATATCCACATGTGATGTTGTATACTGTATACATTGGCCAACACTCATTGAACTGTGTGCTTTAAATGGTTGAAATCTGCTGTATGTATATTGTACTTCAAGAAAGCTGATCTGTCACACCACTTTTTGTAGCCTTACTAAAGGGATCAAACCCAAGTCTGTTCAAGTCTCCGGATCCAGCTGCCAGTTTTTAGGAAGCTTAGAGGAGAGAAGACGCTGAGCTGCACCATGAGTATACAATCAACACAACCCACACTCTGGGACACTCGGCAGGCCGCACAGCCCAGGTTCTTTAACAGGTACATTATAAGGAAAAGAAAACAGTAGAGAGGAAGCTTGTAGATTAAGAAAGACTTAGTGACAATTCAAGTTTTAAAAAATCGGGAAGGCTGAACTCTGGTGTCTTGGTTGATGAGACTATAAGAAACATCAGGAAGTGATTATTACAAAAATCAGGAGAGTGATTACATCTGGAGGGTATTATGCGCTGAATTGTGCCCTCTTCCTCCCCCACCAAATGCATATGTTGAAGTCCTAACACCCTGTACCTCCGAATGTGACTGCCGTTGGAAAAAGAGCCTTTAAAGAGGTAATTAAGGTTAAATAAGGTCTTTAAGGTCTTTAGGGTGGACCCTAATCCAATGTGTCCTTATAAGAAGAGGAGATTCGGGCACAGACACCCACATGCACAGGGGAAAGATCATGTGAGGGCACAGCAAGAAGGCAGCCATCTGCAAGCCAGGAAGAGAGGCCTTAGAGGGAACCAACTTTGCCAACACCTTGGTCTTCTAGCCTCCAGAACTGTGAGGGGATACATTTGTGCTGTTTAAGCCACTCATTCTGTGGCAGCCCTGGCAAACTAATCCAGAGGGAGACAAGTGCTTGTGGGTGGATGGACCACAGATGGGGTCACTGACAAAGTTCAATTTCTTATTCTAAGTGTTGGTTACAAGGGTGTCTGCCTTATAATAATTCCTAATCTCTGTGTTTGTTTTGTGCAGTTTTCTGTGCCTGTCTTTTATTTTATAATAAAAAAGTTGAAAACAAAAATGGAAACAAAGATTAGTTGGAAACAAAGATTATCTAGGCAACAGGTGAGGCTAGTTTGGACTGGGGTGGTGGTAGAGAATTTGGTGAAAAGTGGGCCGATTCCTGATACATTTTCTAGAATAGGAGGTTGCAGGAGAGATAGGGTCTAAAAGAACTTCCATGGAGGGTAGGAGGGTGAAGGTTTAGATGAACTGGCTGTGAGCTGGAAATTGTTAAAGCTGGGTGATGGGAACATGGGAGTTTATAACATTGTTCTATCTACTTTTATATATGCTTCAAATTTTTCATGCTAAAAAATAAAATGAGGGAAAATGACAGTAAGAAACCAAAAAAAAAAGTTGCTTTATCATTATTTTCCATAAGTTGTGCCTATTTAGTATTTCAGTTGTCACTTTTTATCTTAGTCTGTTTTTTCCACATGTATTTCTGCTCTTGTTTTGTAGAGTTTCTTTGCATCCCATTGAAGATCCTCAATGAGTTTTTAAAATGTTTCTCTGATTCTCATAAATCATTTTCGAAGATCTGACATCCCTCTGAGCCTTTAGGATAATCTTTTATTTTCTTCTTCAGTATTATTTTTATAGGCCTATGTGCCCTACTTTTTTTAGGTTTCATCTTCAAATGTGGGGAGCCCTGTCCACCCAGACTGTGTTTTCCAAAAGGACCAGGTAGGAGGACGGTCATTGGTTCCATTCCCTATTCACCTGGATACTGAATCTCCTTCTTAGAGCTGCAGTTCAAGGGCATGTTTGTTGAAGTGATTCGCAGGCCAGTTCCTGGTGTCTGTTATTTGGGCCTTTTTTAGAGCAGCCAGACCTATATCCCAACTAACACACTTGAATAATTACATGCCTTTTTGTTCTTATTTTAGCATCTTAGGCCTTGTAATCTCTTATAATCTGCACAATCCTTCCCTGATATGTACTTGGAGACCCCAGATAAGGAAATCTCTTTTTTTTTAACCCTGGTGGTGGCACACAATTCTGAAGTTGAGCAATAGGATGGGGCATTGTCCATTTCATCACATGATTGCAGGGCTCTTAGGTTGCTACTGTGTGTAGCCCATAAAATGCATCTAGGATAGGTAGCTCAGGATACTATGTCTCCGGCATCCCCCATGCAGGCAAAATCATGCCCCTCACCAGACATTTTAAAACTTGCTTGTAGACATTCTATCTCTTAAGCCTGTGCTTTACCCAGGAGCCTGGAGCCATGAGGATTTCCCCAGTCTGTTAAAAATAGTTGCACTGGTCCTAAGATTTTGACAACAGTCTAATCAAAACTTCAGTCCTCCCACGAGGTA
This sequence comes from Lipotes vexillifer, assembly GCF_000442215.2. Classification (NCBI taxonomy): domain Eukaryota; kingdom Metazoa; phylum Chordata; class Mammalia; order Artiodactyla; family Lipotidae; genus Lipotes; species Lipotes vexillifer. The sequence continues at coordinate 299,471 of NW_006783436.1, read as the reverse complement.
CTACGTCACATCTACCAGATTGGCTATAAGAAAATTAAAAAAAAAATGTTGGTGAGCATGTGGAGAAGTGGGAACCTTTGTGCATTGCTGGTGGGGAAAGTAAAATGGTGCACCTGCTGTGGGAACCAGTTTGGAGACTCCTCAAAAAGTTACATGTAGAATTACCATATGATTAGCAATTTTACTCCTAGGAATGTATACAAAAGAATTGAAAGCAGACACTCAAACAGATATTTGTACCCGCATGTCCATAGCAGCTTTATTAGTAATAGCCAAAAAGGTGGAAACAACCCAAGTGTCCATCAACAGATGAGTGGATAAACAAATGTGTGAACTGTATATGCACACAATGGAATACTAGTCAACCATGAAAAGGAATGAAATTTTGTTATATGCCACAATATGGGTGGGCCATTATGCTTAGTGAAATAAGCCAGATACAGAAGGACGAATACTGCATGATTCCACTTATACAAGGTATCTAGAATAGACAAAATCATAGAGACAGAAAGTAGAATAGAGGTTACCAGGAGCTAGTGGGGAAGGTGATGATGGGCAGTTACTGTTTAGTGGATACAGAGTTTATATTGGAGATGATGAAAAAGTTTCGGGTGTAGATAGTGGCAAAGGTTATATAACATTATGAGCGTATGAAATACCACTGAGCTGTATGCTTAAAATTGGTTAGTGATAAAAAATTATTAGGTATATTTTACCACAACAAAAGATATATCTCTTTAAAACAAACTTCAGTCCCTCACCCAGAAAATTTTATGGTGCCAATGACTGTCACAAACCCCTTCATTAGCAGAGTAGTGTTATCTTTAACATTATTGCCCCCAGAAACAGGGCACACAGATACACTTTGTTCAGTGCGTGACCTATATAACCTTACATGATGGCCCTGATCTCCTTCCCATATAAAAGTAGTGAAAAGCATGGCTTCATCCAATCTGATTTTTTTTGGGGGGGAGGGGGGAGGGGAGG
>NW_006783436.1:268058-298328 GCF_000442215.2 Lipotes vexillifer | reverse complement strand
AGGGGGAGGGGAGGGGAGGGGGAGGGGGAGGGGGAGGGATACATTTCTTGGTAAGATGGCACAGTCTTTCCTAAACTCAAGTAAAATATATACAAAGAGGCAGGAAAAGTTGAAATCTTACAACCCCCAAAATCAGAATTGGAATTTAATCTATTGTAAGAATCTACACAAAATCCTCATCTACAAGGCCAAGGGAACTGGACTGAAAAACACAATAGCAGACCACACCTTGAAGCAGAGAAAGCAGACCACTGTGGAACAGGGTCTGCATCTCGTACAACCACAGGGGGCACATTCACGTCATAGTCTACAAGACCAGGCTGCTGAGCCACGTGGCTAAATGTAGCAGCCACGTTGTGGAAAACACATACGAACGATCCCTACCTCCCCCTTAGCTCCCGGTTACGCTCAATTCAGAAACACAAATCCTATCCTCACCAGAAATGCCAGAGCCATCTCCCTTTTACTTGGATGCTTGTTTTTGAGACTGCCAGACAATCGTTTTCTTCCCCAGCCCATACAGCTCCTCCCTCTTCAGATACTGCAGTTCTCTAAAAGCAAATGAGCAGAAAGCAGGAGCTTGGAGGAGGGAAGGGAGGAAATAGGCTGTGACAATTGTATCTTTGGACCTGTAAGTTAAATGAAAAGTTAAAGCAAAATTCTATTTGGGGAGAAGAAAAAAGTGCCCCGAAGCATACTAGGGATTATAATTTTTGACCTACTGCATCTCTTCAATCTCTCAGGAGAGTTAAGTAGTGAGAGTGAGACAAAAATCCCATTTCAGCCTTGCAGAACCTCAAGAGATGAGAGTAGAGGTGATATTAAAAATATTTAACAACTGGTATGGCAAGGGCATGACTCATGCAGAAGGTATGATAGCCATTACCCAAAACAACTTTGCCAGTGATATTACAGTATAGTTTGGGCGAGAGCTTCTTAGGCACTCAGAACTGGTGTAGGAACTCTCTTCTGGTTGACATTCACAGTGCCCTGATTGATGGGAACTTGATCCAACTTACCTGAGTACCTATATTTCAGTCCTTGTTCTAGCCTACTCTTTAGCCTATATCTTGCCCCAGTGATTCCTTTCCTTGGTGTGACAGAGATGGCTTGTTATCACACAATCCATTCTTCCTTTCTTCTGTGGTTTAGAAGTAATAGAAGTTGGGAATCTAGTCATCCAGCTAAGGACTACATTTCCCAGCCTTCTTTGCAGCTATGTGTGGCCATGTGACTAGATCACCACCAATGGGGTGTGAGCCAAAGTTATGCCCTTAAAAAAAGGAGTGGACTGTGCCCCACTCTCATCTCATTCTACCATCTCAGTGCCTGGAGTGTGGACCTGGCTTGAAAGCCAAGATAGTCATCTTACCCAGAGGAAGGAATCCAGGGAAGGAAATGCAGAACAACTCTAGAAAGAACTTTGTTCTCTGAAGATTGTGGAGCTACTCTATCCTTCCCCAGTGGTTTCTTCTCTCACCCCATATACCACCATTACACCATCAACTGTTCAACTCTCCTGAAGTGCAGCAAGGGAACATCAACATATAAACTCTATACCAATCAGGTAGACACACACGACACTCTATTTGGCAAAGATGAACTTTCGCGTGCATATGGATCGCCTGAAAATCTTGTTAAAATACATAGTCTATTTCAGTAGATCTGAGCTGGAGCCTGAAATTCAACATTTCTAACAAGCTGTGATGCTGCCATTGCTGGTCCAACCACACTTTGAGAAGTGAGGGTCTAAAGCACTGATTCTGGTTACTGAGTGGCCCCTGCCCTCGCTCTACTTTCAGTCTCCACGGTTGTCCAGGTCTTTGAACCTGGTGCATCTACCCTTCCATTCCCCCTCCTGCCCAAGGCCTGTCAAACACAATGATCTTTTCTGATGTGGTGCCTGGTCTTATACTGGCTTTAAGGCCAGGCTCTCCTGCAGAGTGAAAGGCATGTCCAGATGTGTGGCCCCAGACAGTAGGTAGTCCTAGAGCAGGCAGGTAGCATCAGAGGAGTTACTCTCAGGTTAGAGTCGTTATTCAAATGCCCCTTTCTCCATGAGGTCTTCCCTTTCCTGGACATTTTCTCTAAATCTGCAACCCCACCCTGCATTCCTCGTGTTATTCCACCCCTCCCCCACCCTTAAAGACCTTATTACCATCTAACATACTACGTATTTTATGTGTTTATTTTATTTATTTTCTGTCTCCTCCCACTGGAATGTAAGCTACCACCTGTATTTCTTTAGAGGATGAATGACAGACAGGTGATGCTCAGTAAACAGAGAAATGGGGCTCAACAGAGATGGCTGCAGGGAGGATGGATGGGAGATGGAACTGCTGTCTTTGTGGAGTACCAGGCAGGGTGCCAATGCAGGTAGGTCCTCGGACACCTCAGATAACACAGTGATCTTGTATATAAGACCAGATCTCAAAAGATCCAGCTACTATCCCCCTGCCACTGCTGTTAATCCTTATTTGTGGAATCTCACTCATGACAGCCATCATCCACCTTGCAAAGCTGGAGGGTGGATATTACTGCTCCCGTTTGACAGATGAAGACAGAGGCTTAGAGAATGTAAATATTTATTCAAGAAACAGAGTTGGGGGCTTCCCTGGTGGCACAGTGGTTGAGAGTCCGCCTGCCGATGCAGGGGACACGGGTTCGTGCCCCGGTCCGGGAAGATCCCACGTGCCGCGGAGCGGCTAGGCCCGTGAGCCATGGCAGCTGAGCCTGCGCGTCTGGAGCCTGTGCTCCTCAACGGGAGAGGCCACAACAGTGAGAGGCCCGCGTACCGCAAAAAAAAAAAAAAAGAAAAAAAAAGAAACAGTTGGGATCTAAATCCAATTCTATTTAATTTCAAAGACATGAGGGTTTCGATGTGGGAGTTCTAGAGTAAAGCTGGGTCTGCCGGTGAAGGTCAAATGGCTCCAGTTTTCAGGGGAGAAAAGGATGAAGAGGCTGCGAGCAGGCAGGCAGTGCGTGTATCTTCCTGGGTTCTCTACCCCAGGGATCCTATTTTCATCTCTCTTCTGACTACTGGCCTTGGGCCCCTCTTCCCACCAACTCCTTCCTTGTGTGAAATAGATTATTCTAATGATGCCACCCACCTATCCACCTTCAACTCTTCACAACTCTGTCTCCCAGAAATGCCAGACCACCGGGCCCACAGTCCCCTCTCCTTCCACAGCCTCGCCCGGGAGGGACAGCAATGAAGCAGGGGCCAAGAAAGGACACACACCGCCACGCCTCACACTCACTGCCCAAAACATTAGGGGACACCCCTTAGTCCATAATCACTCCAGATGTCAGCAGACATGCGACGCAGCCAAAAGCATGGCCCGTGCTCTCCTGAGGAACATAATTTTGTCACCATTCACTTCCATTCAATTCCACGAGCATTGGCTGAGTGCCTGCCAGCGAGCCTGTTCAGGAGTCCCACCTCCGGGTTGTGGGGTGGGGGTGGGGGGGGCGATGGGAGGAGGGCATCCTTAAAGCTGAGGGAAGGATTTCTAGCTTCTGCTTTGCTTCCTGCTCCCAGGCGGTTATTAAAGCTGGCCCACGTCCTCAAACAGAACCCGCACCCACGACCTGGCCCTTCTGACCAGCGAGATCTGCCTCCATTATTAAAGCTTCCCTGCGATGACGGGGACGGGGACAGCCCCGGACAACTTCAGCCTCCCTCTTCCTGTGAGCGACACAAAATCATGCCCCGTATTTAGAAAGTGTCCTTCTCGGGCAAACTTCAGTGGCCTGTGAGACATAATCTCATTCATCCTCCCAACAGGCTGGAGAGGCTGAGAGGGCATGGGTATCCTTTGTCAACCCTGTTTGCCTCGTTTCTAGAGGAGAGAACTGAGACCCAGAGGAGTTAAGCTCCATCTGAGTCCGCGAGAGAGCCAGTAATAAAACCCAAGTTTCCTGACCTCTGCCCACCAGCTGCCCATTCATCCTTTCCTGATAGCCTGAGCACAAGGGGGATTTTTTTCTATTTCTACCCATGAGGACTTAACAAAAAGGTTAGTTTTGTGAATCTGTGCTTCTTTGCAGAGTAGAACAGGTGAGCCAGCCTAAATAAAAGACAGAAGAGAATTCAGGGTTTAAAATAAATGAGAAGCAAGGAGAAGACTGAGGGTGGGCAGGTGGATGAGTGCAGTGGGATGGGCTTCAAAGCTTCGAATTGCTGAGATCTCTGTGGATCTCAGGTAACACCTGAGAGCAGAGGCGTGTGCTCTACGGTGTGCGTGAAACACAATGAATGGTGGTCCATGACTCACACGCAAGGATTAATGCCTCATTTATTTTGCAGGCTTCATCGGTTTTTGAAATATTCAAAACAAAGGCAGATGGCTGTGGTTTATGGTTCTGCCTTCTCAGATATGGCTGCTCAGACGCCCAGGTTGTTGATAAATAAGGAACAGGGCATGGCTCTGAATAGAATGATAACAGCCAACACTTATCCATCACTTACTCTGAGGCAGATATAACTATTTATGTGCTTTATATTCAAGCCTCCCAACAATCCTATGAGGTCATATTATTATCCCCATTTTACTTTTGAGAAGATTGAGGCTTAAGGAATATGGCTAACGGGCCCTATATGCTTTGCCCTCTAACATTCCCAGAGCTGTTGAAATGGTTCTGCAAGGAAAGACTGACTAATTCATACAGCAAGGAGTTCCATGATGGACACTGGAATTTTTTATTCCCAATAATGCAAGTGAAATGGCGGGATGAATAGTCAATACAGTCACGGGTGTGGAAAACAAACTTATGGTTACCAAGAGATAAGGGGGAGGGATAAATTGGGAGATTGGGACTGACATGTACATACCACTATATATAAAATAGATAACTAATAATAACCTGCTGTATAGTACAGGGAACTCTACTCAATACTCTGTAATGACCTACATGGGCAAAGAATCTAAAAAACAAAAATAAAGTGGATATATGTATATGTATAACTGATTCACTTTAAAAAAGAAAAAAAGAGGGGGAGGTATCTTTGATTACAAAGAATTCAATTACAAAGACCTTCTTGAAGATATTCTATTCTAGAGATCTTTAAACAATCTTTTAACTTAGAAAGTAAATGGAAAAATGTGGATAGACGAGATCCTGAAGGAATGCTAATGGCTAATGAGAATATGAAAAATTGTTAAACCTCCAGTAATCAGGGAACCACAAATTAAAACAATAGCAGAATACCATTTTTCTCTGTAAAATTAGGAAAAAGAAAAGACAATATCCATTGATAGGGGAGATGCTGTTGATGCACATGTAAATTGGTAAAGACCACGGAAGACAGTTTGATGTTTTTCTCAAAATTAAATGTGAATACCACTTGGCTATCTGCTATGGGCTGATGTTTCTGTCTCCAAAATTGATATGTTGAAACTTCACCCCCAAGGTGATAATATTAGGCGATGGGACCTTTAGGAGGTAATTAGGTCATAAGGGCAAAATCCTTATGAATGGGATTAGTACCCTTTTAAAAAGAGACCCCAGAGAGCTAGATAGCCCCTTCCACCATGTGAGGTTATCACAAAAAGGTTTTTATGAGTAAGTGAGTCCTTACCAGAGACCAGATCTGTTGGTACCATGATCTTGGACTTTTAGCCTCCAGAACTGTGAGAAATAAATGTTTGTTGTTATCAACCACTCAGTTTATGATATTTTTGTTATAGCATACCCAAACAGACTAAGACACCAGCAGTTTCTCTTCTGGGTACCTATTCTATAGAAATACCCACCTCGTACTCAGAGATGGATAGAAAGGATGTTCATTGCAGCATTTTATTTAATAGTGAAAAATTAAGGGCAACCTAAATGCCCAATAGGGGAGTACGTTAGTCAGACTACACTAGCTTATGCTGTGGTTAAAAAAAAAATTAGTGGGTTAATGTAGCCAAAGGTAGGTTCTTACTCACTGCAAGGTTTGCTCTGCATCCAGGCAGTGCCTGGGGCCACTTCCCTTCATGCTGAGATGCAGCAGTCCAGGCTGCCTTGCCCTTGTGGCTCCACCATCTCAACAGGAGGCCTTCTCCATTGTCACAGGGGATGGAGTGCTGGAGGGCTGCACAGCTGCAATTAAATACTTCAGCCCAGCAGTGACACAGGGCACTTCCACTCTCAACCAGAGTTAGTCACGTGGCTGCAAGTAACTATAACGAGGAGCAAGTATAATCCATTCACACATTCAGCGGAGAAAAAAACTGGATGTGGTGAGCACTAAAAGTCTCCACCCCAGGGAGTGGCTAAATGGGATACCCATGCTGGGGAATATTATGCAGCCATTAAAAAGCATTAAGTGGACCTAGATTTAGCAATAAGGAAAGATCTTCAAGCTTCAAGACTTTAAAAAGCAAATGCCTTACATACACTACCAAACATAAGGTAGATAGCTAGTGGGAAGCAGCCGCATAGCACACAGAGATCAGCTAGGTGCTTTGTGACCGCCTGGAGGGGTGTGATAGGGAGGGTGGAAGGGAGGGAGACGCAAGAGGGAAGAGATATGGGAACATATGTATATGCATAACTGATTGTTATAAAGCAGAAACCAACACACCATTGTAAAGCAATTATACTCCAATAAAGATGTAAAAAAAAAAAAAAGCAAATGCCTTAAACAATTTGATCTCATTTATGTTAAAAAAAAAAGAAGTATGTTTGTATACATTTACATGTGTGCAAATGCATAGCAAAAAATCTATCTAGAAAGATACATCAAAGTAGTGACTAGTTCTGAGGAAAAGAGCTGGATTGGAGAAAGGACCCAGATGGAAAGTGTCTTTCAACTTTCACTGTTTATTTTTCTACACTGTTCATCTCTTTTACAGTGAGATTGTATTCGAATATTTATTATAGATTAAAATTGTTTTTATACTCCAAAAAAAGTAAACATATCCGAGAACCTCTTCTCTCTAGGAGCTCTGGAAAAAGCTTCCAGAAAGTGTTTTTCCCAAAATGCAAATATATCAGTTTGAGCCAATTAGTTACCTGTAGGTTGCTGCCATAGCCAGAGGCCCTTAGGCATAAAGGGTACTTTGAAAAATCATTGTCTTAGGTCTATTCCCTGGAAACAGATTCTGACACTGAGATTTCTTGGCAACTGTTTGATAGGGACTGTGCTCAGTCCCGTGAGGGATGACAGAAGCAAGATTGTGCAGTTACATGTGGTTCTGTCACGCAGTCACAATGCAGGCCTTAGTCAATCGTACTGGTGACTCAGGCCCTTCAGAATTATTCTGAATTAAGACCAAGTGTTCCCTCTCCACTTACCAGACATCCACCAGCCCCTCCCCATTGGGGCTGCCCAGGGTGGCAGTGTGACAGTGGCCAAGGGCATCCCAGGGAGGTATTGAGCTGAGATCTCTCAGCCACCAACACTTCCAGCAACTGGGGAAGTGAGGGGCCCCTCACCAAGGATCCCACTAGCAACACACACCTAACTTTACCTGGAACCGTGGTTTAACTAATAGCATAACAAGAGCTTGACCTGGGGGACAGGAATCTGGGTCTTTACCTAGAATAGTACCTAGCATTAGTAGACACTCGGTGAATATTTGTTGAATGAATGAACAGTGTCAGCCTTGGCCCAGGTTTTTAGAATCCTAAGGGGCCTATAAAGTGGTTCAGGGTCCAGGATCCCCTAAGGCTGAATCTCCATGCAATGCAGAAACAAATCAGGTTGATTCTGGGCCTCAGACTCTCTGGACCTCACCCCGTTGGTTCCCATTAATTGCAAAGGGGTAGAAGGGGTACCTGGAGGCTTCAGGGAGGCTGATAACCCAGACTGTGGATCATCCACGCTTTGAGTTTCTCCTCCTTCTCTTCCCTTCCATTTGCCCCACCTGATCCCTTCTCTGCACTTTCTTCTAAGGGCATCCAGATGAAGAGGGAGGAAATAAAGCTCTAGACAGATGATTTGCTGCTAGAGGGAGGCCCTGGAGAAAATATTACAGTCATAGAGGGGAGAGCTGGGGTGCCTAAAAGCACCTTGAAATACATTCTGTAATTGTTTCATAAGACCCCAACTGATTATTGGTTAGAATGGGTTGAAGCCCTTGGAATGTTCTAGAGCGGTGCTTCTCAAATTTCAATGTGCATACAAATATCTCACTGTCTTGGTAAGATGCAGATTCTGATTCAGAAGGTCTGGAGTAAGGCCCAAGATTCTGTGTGATGATGCCCATGCTACTGGTCCACGGCCCACACCTGGAGTAGCTGAGGCTTTAGAGAAAGAGATTATAGATTCGTCACTGATTTAGAGTCAACATTATACATCGCCACGTAGCACTTGGAGCCTGCTGGGCACTGTGCTAAGTGCTTTGAACCCTCTTCCTCACTCAGTTTTCAAAGAGCCCTCTAAATGGCTATTATTGAAGATAATTCCCATTTTACAGCAGGGAGAACTGAGGCCCAGAGTGATTAAACAACCAGCTAGCATGTGGTGAAGCCAGCCTTCCAACCCAGGTCCGTCAGAGCCCGGGTGCCGAGTTCCTAGCCACTCCATAGAAGAGCATAGCTTTGAGGCACCTTTTCCTGTGGTTATGTTTTCTCTAAGTCCTCGGCCGTGACCCTGGCTTGCTGAGAAGGGAAAGGCACCTGAGTCCTTTAACAGAAGCATCAAGACTTTACGTCTCATCCAGAGTGGGAGATGATGCTGCCTTCCCCAGCGGCTAATCTCCGCAGATCTGCCGCTGGTGCTTAGCTGCTCCGCCTGGTACCTCTAGCACCGAGCAGCATCCTGGAGCGGAAGGCACGGACCGTGCGGAGCCACCCCGCCGCTACTGGCCGCCAAGCCGAGTCAGCAGCGGGGGCGCAGCGCCAGAACCTGGGGGCGCCACCTCCGCAGCTTCGCGGCTCAGCTGCGGTCTCAGTTCACAAGCAGCCGCTGCGCCCGCCTTCCCCGAGCTCAGCTGAAATATTGCTTAGCTCAGCGTGGAAATGCAACCTAAATTCACCCCTTGGGCCAGGAGACACTTCCTCGCCAGATGCTCTTCCCCAACCAGAGCATGGGTAATGGGAGGTGACAGGCTGAGCGCGGGGACCTGGGGCGGGAGGTTGAGCCGCTGCCAGCTGAGCGCGCTTCTCCCAGAAAGGCCCGGACGGTGAAGGCGTGGAGCTGCGTTCCTGCACTTCTAGACGACGACAGTCGCGGTACAGGGCCACGGCTGCACGGGGCAGGGGGCGGGGAGGGGGAGCAAAGCAGGGATTTCGCTTATTTTCAAGCCCAAATGCTCCACTTTTTTTAGATTTGGGGGGTTCCTGTCGCTGTGGGTAGCTATTCCTTGGGGGTCTCAGCCTCATTATGAGTCCACTGTGGCAAATCTTGACAAAGCTATGGGAATTTTCCTGGGATTCAACACAAATTGGGGTGTCCAAAAATACACAGTTTCTAGGCAAAGTGTTTTCCCATTTAGCCCCCAGTCCACATGGCACCTTTGTGAGAATTAGAAGTACCTCTCCTGGAGCAACGCAACACATGGGAGCAAGACAGGCACGCGGAAGAGGACACAGCCAGACATAGGAGTTCTGGCTCGGTAAGCAGAGCATGGCCTGGCTGTCAGCATCCATTTGCCCCATTCAGTTGGTGCCCCTTGTTCAGTGAACGACACATACGACCATACCAGATGACCAATCTTCCTTTCCTCCTTCCTTCTTTCTTTCATCTATTGTTTATTGAATACGTCTTCTGTGTTCTCTGCTTGCTGGCTTTTCCCTCCACCCTCCCCACTGTGCAGCTAATGCAAATCTAAAGATAAATAAGATACGGTCCCTGACTTCAGGAGGCTTGCAGTCTAGTAGGGGAGGCGGCCATGTAAACAGATAAATCGCTAGGATTTTGATATTTAGGACTGAATAATGTATATGCGGCTACAGTAAGGGACTCAGGGACTTCCCTGGTGGCACAGTGGTTAAGACTCCACACTCCCAATGCAGGGGGCTGGGGTTCGATCCCTGGTGAGGGAACTAGATCCCGCATGCATGCCACAACTAAGAGTTCGCATGCCACAACTAAGGAGCCTGCGAGCCACAACTAAGGAGCCCACGTGCTGCAACTAAGACCTGGAGCAACCAAATAAATAAATAAATATTTTTAAAAATAATAATAAAGTCAGGGAATCAGGCTGACTCATACCAGGACTAAAAGCCTAGGAACTTATTTCCTCAAGACCAATGCATAGTGGTGGAAGGTCTTGGAAGTACAACTGGAAAACATTTGGTGTCTAGAATCCTGACTTCTCTCTAAGAGACATGGACAGTGTTAACAGAGAGGAAGCCTTTGCTTTGTGAACACCTTGATGGGTCTGCAACAGCATGTTTGGGAGAAGGCTGAATTGCTCTGCTATTTGGGAGAGGGGGATTTTAAACAGGTTGAGGACACTGGGGAATAGGGGAGGAGACAGAATGACAGAACTCTCCATGGAAGAGAGGCCAACAGAAAAAACTCATGAAGGATGAATTTTCAAGTTACATCTGCTGTGGCAGATGCTATTACAATCTTTACTATATAACCCTCCCCCTCAAAAATAAATACCACATCATTACAGTCCACTCATAATGTGGGACTGCCTGGGGTAAGGGAAGGAGACCAAGGAAGATTCTGGATCCTTTTAAGTTGTCATGAGGCAAAACCATAGGTGCTGGAGGCAAAGAAGACCATGAGAATATTAATCTACGAGCATTCACACAATTACTGGGAAATTTCTCAGAAATCAATTCTTCGATTTCTCAGGCCACGAAATTGGGGATTCAAGGCAATTTCAGGCAGCTCTTGAGGAGCAGCTGATATCTATCTAGGTTGGAGCAATAATGCTTTCAAACTTGATCGTCGTGTTGTCAACACAGAGTCATGTTCAAATGCGTCCAGCAGCCAGGAGGGTAAAGGGGTGAAGCGGACTGGGTGTGAGGCAGCAGGGAGTGGTGGAGACTGTGGTAAGAGGCAGCAGACTGGAAGCAGACAACGGCCACCCAGCTCCAGCCAAGTGTTGCCTTGCAAGAATGCAACCCCAGTGCTGTCAGATAGTCCACATTTTAAGAGAAAGCCAGAAATGTAGATGCTTGAGAAAAACCACAACTAAAAAAAAGTTAACTAATTCAGAAAATATTTTTACACTTCAGGGGGTCAAACAAATAATGTCTTAAGCTGTATATGGTTTCTAATTTAGAAGACAGAGAAATACAGAGGCAAGATCAATTTTGGGGGCCAGTAACTAAATGAATGGCATTAGTCAGTGAGCCATGATAGAAGGAGCTCTGGCCCAGAAATCCTAAATTCAGGGTTCCGGGCTCTGCTCTGCTACTAATTGTCTGTGTGGCCTCAGCAAAATAATTTACAAACTCCAAGCCTTAGTTTCTTTATCCGTGAAGTGAAGGCATTACATTTGATGCTCTTTTAGAGCCGGAATTCCCATTATTGAGGGGGCAGAATGAAAAATAAGCCCTGGGTGTGTTTCCAAAAGTATCGAATTCATTGACATTATTGTGTGTCTGCATGGGTGCATTGCATTGTTCATGGGATTCTTGCTTACTCTGAAAAAGTAAACATAAACTCCAAAAGCACCTTAATTATTTTGCCTGCCTGAGAACAATGTTTTCTAAGAAGTGGGGAAAGAGCCTCCACCATGGGGGTGGCGTTACTGACACTACCAGCAGGTGAGTTCCAGGGTCTGTCAGCGACGATAAGAATGCTGGTGTATTTCCTATTCAGACTGACATGGCTCCGAGGTCGAAACCTAACTGATGTTTGTTCAGTAATAGCAAGATATGTCACAGCACCTTTTGTCAGCTTAGAGTAAAACCCTGGGGAAAATATGTTGCAGACAGTTGCAGATGTTTGGAGATGAAAAGATGTTTCCCTGAAAATGCCTGAGGCGTGGTCCGCTGCTCTGCCTGTTGGCAAACCTCCTTTTACGGCACTAGGACCCTCCACTGGATCCCCCATCCCCGAGGCCGCTTGGGACAAGCAGAGTCGCAGCTAGTCCTTCGAGTTTTATCTGGAACCTCAGGACAGCCCCACCTTCTTCAGGGATTTGGGGGTGGGAAGGAGGTTGAGAAGCAGCAGCAGAGAACGGGTGGGTGAGAGAAGATTCAGAACCCTGAGATTTGAGTAATTTTAGGAGGCAGTGCTGTTTATGGAACATTTCATTCTTGATAGCTACTGTCACATTCTAGTCATTAGGCTGCATTTACTCGTGGGTTGTAGAAATTACTTCCCATGGGAAACTAAAGCAATTCCTTTTTTTCAAAGGGTGCTTTGTTTTCTAGGAGAAGAAACTAACACATATGATGGTGCAGCCAACTATAGCCTACGTGGCCTGCTAGGTCAGTCCTGGTTCAAGTTCATTACTCAGCATGACCAGATGAATAAGTAACCAAGAAATAATAATGATGATAATAATAATAGGTGCATTGCACCTGTTATGAAGGTGCACTTGTTGAGCACCTTCTGTTTTCCAAGCTCTGAGCTGAGCATTTACATATGTATTTCAATTAATCCCTAAAGATACCCTGGGCACTCTCATTAGCCCCATTTTACAGATGAGGAAACTGAGGCTCAAAGAAACTAAATACGTTCGCTCAAATTAACACAACTGGGGACTCAAACCTGATCTGTCTGACCCTGAAGGTCATTCTTGTCGCTACCCACCCCTGAATACACTACATTTGTCATTCCTGAAATAAAAACTCTCCCAGCAAATATTATAGGAATAAGGAGTGAATGAAACAAGCAGGAGGGCACAAAACAGACAGCGGCATCTCTGAAACTGGAGTCATCCATGTGGATTCCAGCTTTAATGTATTACATCCATTAGGTGGCACCTGCTTCCCCTTCTGTGCTCCAGGTGTGGGCATCCAGAGCTTCACATATCTGCAAAGTGAAATGAGATGGCACTGCTGTAGGGGGAAATGTGAGCTGCAGTTCCTGCTCCCTGCCTCCTTGGCCAGGCCAGCCCGAATCCCATCCTTGCCTTGTTGGCATTTATGTAAGGCCTCTAGCTGTAGTACCAATAGATTGTCCCCCACTGCCCTGGGTATTCTCATTTTGATTAGTTACAGTGAAGCCATAATAACTGGCTTCATTCTTACCCCTTCACACCTGATAAAACGCCAGGAGCTCCCTGGGCCCTTCCTGCCCTATGGTCTAGCATCAAACCAAGATCAATCCCACCTGAGCAATAATGATGAATTAAATCCTCTCATCCTTCATATCCCATTTTTCAGTTTGCAAAGAGTTTTCGAACACATTTCGCAGTGACATCATTAGCCAATGGGAGATGAGTGAAAAGTCTAATGTGTCCCCACCTGTAGCACACCAAGAGCTTCTCTCATTTCTCAGGAGACCAGGGCACGTGGAAAGGTTTGGGTTTGGGGGTCTGATGCTAGGAGCGAGGAGAGAGTGCCCAACCCCCAGCTCCTTTGATGTTAGGAAAGAGTTTATCAAAGAATAGAAGCCCAAGGCCTTAGTGCCACTGGTGACGTGGCATCTTCAGTTGGGTGTCTCCACTGAGGTGTCCCCTACCTTCAAGGTGGTTGAGGATTTAAGTTTATTCTTTGGAGGAGCCAGCAACCTGCATCACAGAGGGCACAGAGCAGGAGCCTCCCGGCCCTCTTGGTCCTGCCTGTCCCCTCCCGATGCTGGACCCCTCTCCATTTGCCAGTAGCTCTAGGGGACATGTTTTTCATTGGCCAACAGTCTCTCCCCAGGTTCAGCACATGGGACCCTTCCAGCCCCTGGATTCCAAGCCAGTTCCTAAATCGGACACTGTTTCATACTTACGTAAAAGAAGAGAAACTTTCTAATTTAAAACCATACAGAGTGTGACATATTGTTTAGCCAAGCACATTAGTGAGCTCCAAGCTTTGGAGCCGGCAAGAGAAGCCAGACTTAAGTTTGGAGATAGGGGCTGGAGGAGATGAATTGGTCCACAAAACGATTCCCAGAAAATCTTTTCATGCTACTGAAAGCCAAGAAGAGTGAGGGGCTTGAGGCATGAATTACAGTGGGAAACAGATGCCTGAGTTGGCAGAAATGGCCAAGGTGGTTCGCAGAAATGAAATTCCAATACTTAACTTTTAGTTTTCAGGGCTGTGCTGTGAAGTCCTTCTGACCCCCAGAGTCAGCAAGGTCTGAGTTATTCACATATGAGGGAAGTGAGTTGTTCTGCGCAAAAAGTAAGGAAAAAGAGGCGTTTCACGACTGGAAGCAGAGGAGAACCAAGGAGTGAGGTGTAAGGAGGGCAGAGTTTGAATGCAACCAAGTTTCTTTCCATGAAAAAATAATCCACAAGGAACTGCAGAACCCTTCTGGGCATGGGATGGGGGAGCATGAGATAGCAGAGTAATGGTGATACCTGGGGGACATTCACCAATCCTGTACAGAAGCCAGGGCAAGTGGCAAGTAGTATATCTCCATTTTTTTTTTTTTGGCTGCGTTGGGTCTCCGTTGCTGCACGCAGGCTTTCTCTAGTCACGGGGAGCAGGGGCCACTCCTTGTTGCAGTGCGTGGGCTGCTCATTGCGGTCGCTTCTCTTGTTGTGGAGCACGGGCCCTAGAGCTCGCGGGCTTCAGTAGTTGTGGTGTGCAAGCTCAGTAGTTGTGGCGCATGGGCTTAGTTGCTCCACAGCATGTGAGATCTTCCCGGACCGTGTCCCCTGCATTGGCAGGCGGACTCTTAACCACTGCACCACCAGGTAGTGTATCCCCATTTGACAGATGAGAAAACCAAGATCCAGATAAGTTACAATATCTGCCCAATGTCACACACCTAGCAAGTGGGGAAGTCCAGATTACGATGCTCCATGTGCTATTTCTAGTTGAAAAATTCCTCACTGTTATTTGCCAACTAAAAGGCAACCAGAAAAAAATAATCAGAATAATCTGATAATCAAAATAATCAAAAGTAAATAAACACCTTCTATATACTTTGTTATAACTCATTGCATCATCAGCCTTCTCCTCACTGTGTTATTCTGCTCTAAACGTCACCATCAGTGACACTTAGAGCAGAAGGAAGGGAAGGGTCACGTTCAATGCAAGAGCTGTCGCTGGGGCAGACCAGCTAGGTCGGACATCACAGCAGCGAACACTGAGGCGTGGGCAAGGGATGGGAGTCTTAGCGAAGCCAGTGGAGAATGTGCCCCAACCAGGCCCAAGCTGAGCTCCACAGGACAGGGAGTCCTTACAGACCCTGTGCTGTGCATGTCCGGGAGATGGGGGCAGAGATCCCCACCCCTCTGCATTTTCTTCCTCTGCAGAAATCCTACCAAGGTTCTTCCACTTCGGCACAGTGTTCCATCTGACAACCTGCCCAGGGAATGAAACCTTCTTTCTGCCTTGTGACCTTCTCGTCCATGGACTGTTTCCTTCACTCTGAAGACACGTGATTTGGGCAGTTTGCATAACCTTTCACACACCCCACTGCCCTTACCCCACCCCGGCCCTGGCTGAGCTCTTTGTGGGCACTTACTGGGTAATTGTTGGTTGGTTCCTTGATGTTTTTGCCACGAAACTTGTGATTCTCACATGATTCTGAATAAGAAACAGGCTGAACACACGTCATCTATTATTTGCAGGTGGCTTCGTGCATTTCTTCCAGTGCATGCTCTAGTAAGCAGTAATCCTGGTGCTTTCTCCTGATGGCTGCTGTCCCTGGAACTGTCCCTGATGGCTGCTGTCCCTGAGGCTGTCACCTAACGACTTCATTCCCAGAGGCTGTCCCTGATTGCCTCTGTCCCTAGGGCCACTTCCAGAACTCTGCCCAGTGCTGAGAAAGAGAAGAGCAGTGAAGCCATAGAATTCTAGGATAGAGAAGCAAAGGCCCTCTGCTGGGGTAGGACTCAGTGGTCAGCTGATCATACCTCTGTTTGTCTGGGATGCTCCCACTTAATTCTCTTGTAATTATTAATCTTTTCCAATCTCAAAATGTCCTGGTGTGGGTGATAAATTATATATGATCACCCAACTTTGGTGATCATCTAAAGTGATTTTTAAGCTTTCACTTAGCCTGGAGGACCTTTTCTTCAAACAGTTACTCCCAATGCCGATGTGTAAAACAGAAAAAAAGGGAAGCTGTTCTGGCTGAAGGGAGTGGGTGAAGGGAGGCTGAACCACCTGCATCTACCCAACACACACCACCCGCCTCCATCACTGTCCCACCCAGCTGCTGTGGCAGCCCTCCCCTCAGCCAATGGGAGTCTTGAAGCTCAAGGCATCACCTGTGAAACCCACTACTTGAATTTTAAGATGAGGGAACTGAGGCCAATGGACAGGTAAAGGGATTACGTAAGGCCAAACCACTAGGTAATGGAAGAGCCCAAGCTAGAAATTCATAGTGGTATCTCCACCATGCCAAGTCTCCTTCCAGTTTGCCAAATGGTCTTAAAACTAAGTGGTTATATTCCCAATTTTGTGCTAGCTTTTCATTATAAATTTTTTCATGATATGTATATATATTTACTATACTTTTCTATGTATATTTGCTATATATATATTTATATATGTATGTCAAGGATGTATCTCCTATAACATTTATGTGAAATTTCCATCATGGGGAGAGTGGTAGGGAGTTAAAAATCACCTAATTGATACTTGAGAAGGCCACAAGGCACAAGGGAATTGCTTTGTGCTAAGTTGACTCAGTGTGAATTGTGTATGTATTATTAAAGTAAACAGTGCTTGGGGACAAATGCCTTTTCTAGGGACTGTATCCTTGCAACCATTTGGATGGGCTTCATTAATCCCAAGAAGCAGACCTCAAAAAGTCAAACAGGAAGCGGGACTCCTGCTGTTGTATAAAATAAACACTCCCTCCCTCCCCCCAGCACTGAGCTCTCCTTTTGTCTGAGGGCTTCATTCAGAACAACAGTTGGCAAATCTAAACGGAAACAGTGCCCTATCTTGCAAGCACAGCTTCTCCAAGCCCCTCGTTGTTTAAAGAGCTGCCCACCTTCCCCTCTCCCTTCTGCTCCCACCTGCCAGCAGGCAGTTTCCACTTGAGCCCTGTACAGGAAAAGCCCTGTACTGAATGCAAATCAGAAAGCGATGTGACCATTTTATGGCCTAAGGAAGGCCCGCGGGAGGCCAACTCACATGGCAGGCAGCCTGCATGTGGCAGCTTCTGGGGGGAGGGCAGGTTGTATTCTTTTATTTTAACCTTGTTTTAGTTTGACCCAGGCACTGCCTGTTTCTCAGGGGAACAAGAGCCTCTAACTCTGGCCCACATGGATGAATTTGTCCACAGGCAGAAAGCAATCATTTCCCTCTCCTTGGGCAGAAGAGAAGCAGCCTGACAAGGTGGGCCTGAGCACGGGCTTGCCTCGCCCTTCTCACCAGTTGACTCAGAGTATTTGCATAGCTGGGATTCTGAGGAAACACTAAAGTCCGTCAGAGCACAGGCTCTGGGTAATCTATGCAAAGTATGTTTCCCTGTTCTGAGGCAGAGGGCACCAACGGGTTGACATTAGAAATAACATAGTAGGGGCTTCCCTGGTGGCGCAGTGGTTGAGAGTCCGCCTGCCAATGCAGGGGACACGGGTTCGTGCCCCGGTCCGGGAGGATCCCACATGCCGCGGACTGGCTGGGCCCGTGAGCCATGGCCACTGAGCCTGCACGTCTGGGAGAGGCCACAGCAGTGAGAGGCCAAAAAAAAAAAAAAAAAAAGAAACAACATAGTAGACATAAAATCTGATATTTCTTAAAACCTTACTCTGGGCTTGTTTCTCTAATTCAAGCCTCACAAAACCCCTTTTGGGTGGTAACTGTGATGATCCCATTTCAGAGAGGCAGAAACAGGATTTGATAAAGATGAAAGGACTTCCCCGGTCACTCAGCAAGGGAGTGGTAAAGGAGGGTTTGAACCTGTGAAGTCCAGCTCCAGAGCCTGCCTCTTACCAACCAGACCCAGGAAGCACCCAGGCTTGGGCTGAGGCTGCCCAAACCTCTGTGTGTTCACAGATCACAGGGGGCTCTTGTCAAAAATGCACGTTCTGATTCAGGAGTTCTGGGATGCGCCAGACACTCTGCATTTCTAAAAAGCTTCCAGGCAATGCCGATGCTGTCGCCGGACGGGAAGATTCTAGGGATGCTCTCAACAAACTTTCTCTATAAAGGGGCCGATGGGAAGCAGTTGAGGCTTTGTGGACCAGGGACAATCTCTGTTGCATATTCTTCTTTTTCTTTTTAATCTGGTAGAAGCTTTAGAATAGAACGTCATCCTCAGCTCTTGGCTCATGGGCTGCATTTGCCCGGGCAGCAGTGCACCGTTCCCTGACCTAGAGCAGAGCGGGTAGAGTGGCCAGGCACACAGCCTGTCATCTCCGGTCAGTGGGTATGAGCTGCAGTCTGGATCTTCAATTAGGTAGGGCCGTCGGGGCAGTAGGATCCCAGACAGCCTGCCTCCACAGGGACCACTTTTGGTGACAGAGAGGAAGGAGGCTGACCTACACCCGAAGGGATCTGTCGGGACAATGAGGGGTCTGGACTCCTGGGCGTGCAGAGAGGGCTGGAGCTTAGGGGTCTGCGGGCTCGGGGAACGGAGGGGTTGGGCATTGCTGCACACACTGCTGAGCCCTTTACCTCTGGCGAAGCAGGAGCAGAAGGTTATCAAAGGGGCTTCAGCGATGGGTGGAAGGATAAAGCCCTTCAACTCGGAGTCTAAGATCCTATGATGCCAACGTGCGAGGCTAACCTGATGCTGTTGTGAGATAATCTGCACACACATGATCTGATTCTCTTGGGGTTTATCAGCAACCACGACGCAGAGCAGCTGCTGAGTTCGCCCCTATTACCCCTTATCTCTTGGCCCAGCCAGGGAACTGGGGCTGAAATTGCCCCGCTGCCCTGGAGGAAAGGGGACATCGCCCCAAACTCCAGGCTCCAAAGTTGTGAGTGAGGAGCCTCTACTCAAGAGCCTTCTCCAGGCGCTGGGGACCCTCTTCCTTTTTCATCTTTCTGAGAACTTCAAAATGAGGTGAAGTCATCTTACTTCCAGGAATTCGTTCTCTAAAATAATTATGAATATGAATAAAGACTTTGCCCCTCCTCAGGTGCAAAGGGTGGAGTAATTCATAGCCTCTCAGTCCTTCAAGGCTTCTCTCTGGTTTTCTTTGATCTATTTCCCCTCCTGTCTTTCATTCCCCTTCCTTTGACATAGGCTGTTGTGTGTAAAGTGCATCTTTTTGTTTGCCCCGATTCTTGCAAAATGTGTATTGTTTTGTAGGCATATATATTTCACTTACTTAATCGCTCTTTGTACATAACTTATTCTGTTTCTGGCTCTTTCACACACCACCGTGTTTGAAAGATCCAACCTGTAGCTACATGTAACAGGATCTGTTTCTTCTAACGTCTGCATAAACTCGATTCTCCAGGGACGCTCACCCACGTTACCGCCAATTTCTTCTCATCACACACAGCACTGTGATGAAAACCTTATGCATCTTTCTTTACGGATATGGGTAAGAAATTCTGCTTGATTGCTCTCCAGGGGGGAAATCGCTGGGCTGTCGGGTATGTGAATACCTAATTTGACTTTATCTTGGCGGATGACTCTGGAGGAAAGCAGCACCAGCCCATCCTCCCACAGGCAGTAGAGCAGGGTCTTATCCCTTCATCTCTCCCAACACTTGCCATTAACGGCCTTCTCATTTTTCTAGTCTAATACTTATGAAGGGAGACCCCATTGTCACTTTAGTTTGTGCTTCTCTGGTGCCTCCTGAGTTTGAGCATTTCTGCATATGCTTATTGGTCTTTGGATTTTTTGTTTGTTTGTTGTTAACTGCCTGTTGCTGCTCTTCATCTACCTTCCCCATGCTACCGCTTACTTTCATCTCGATTTGCAGGAGTCCCTGGAACATTCTAGAATCTAGATATCAGTCATATGTGAGTTTCAGGCATTGCTGATATCTTCTCCCAGTCTGTTTGTGCCTTGCTCATGGTATCTTTTCTTGAACGGAAATCTTTAAAATGAATATAATTAAGTATATTAATTTTTTACCTCATGGTTTATACTTTTTTCCAGTTTTACACACAAAGTCCATCTATAATCCCAGGACACAAGATTTTATCTTATTGTGTGATTTTACATGTCACATTTAGGTCATCATATCACCTGGAGTTTACCCTTGAGCGCAGTCAGAGGAGAGGTACCAGTAATTTTTTCTTCTCAGCTTTCTCAATAGCGTCTCATCTACCCAACAAACCTCCCTTTTCTTTTTCATTTGTGGTGCCACTTTGTCACATATTAAGTCCCCATATGTCCCTAGGTCTATCCCTGAGCTGGTAGCAAAGATTTAGTATCCGTGATATTCACTGTAACATTATTTTTAATAAAAATGCAAACAACCCTGATGTGCAACAGTTGAGAATTGATGAAATCCATCACAGTGCATCTCTACAAGTAGACTTCCATGCAGGGGTTAAAACTGATATAACAAAAGGCTGCACAATGCCATGGATAGTTGTGTTTTACTGCTGACTGGAAACGGCAGATTCCAAAATAACATAGAGTGAGTGATCTTAAGTATGTAATAAACCACGTGTATACATGTCTATAATTGGTAAACACTCAAATAGTATTGGTGGTTCTTTATGGACAATAGGATTCTGATGACAGAGTAAAGGAGGGGGCCGAGTGAGAGAACATTAGAAAAACCTGGCTTACTGGTGGAGCCACATTCTCAGCTGCAAAGCCCTATAGCTGTCTAGCATCAGGGATAAGGAAAGTAGGTAGCTGGCTAGGGAGACCGGAACTTCTCCAACTTTAAGGTGCACATCAATTACCCAGGATCTTGTTAAACTGCAGATTCAGATTCAGTGGATGGGGAGGGACCTGAGATTCTGCATCTCTAACACGCTCCCAGAGGATGCTGAGGCTCCGGGACCTCACTTTGGGTAGCAAGACCCTCCAAAGCCAATTCAGTTCTGCTTCTGGACAAGGCGCTGAGCTGGACAAGGACCCAGCAGCCTTTGCAGGTTACTTAGACGACGTGACCAAGAGTGGAGAGTTTAGTTTACGTGCTGGTGTATGTTGTTTTGAAATTGTTGGTTTTGGAGGGGCCAGAACATGGAGGTGTGTATATAAGAATTGAAATATGACCTTGATCAGCAGTAAATATGGAGCAGCAGACATCCTCTTGCCCTTCCCCTTCCCCTTCCCACAGTTGGATTTAGCCACCAATCTCCTCTCAGCAGTAAGGCCTGAGGTTGAGATAGGAAAGCAGGTGAGAGCCATCTGGCCCCAGGCATGCAGCCAGTCTCACGGACAGGGCTCACCTGGATAAGGCGAGGATCACCCCTAAGTCCCCTCAGGAAAGTGTCCCCTGAATGGAGAATTTGAGGAGCACAAGCTTCAAGGCGAGGTCCCAATTATTGCTGAGAAAGAGTCAGGGACCTGTATCCACCCCAGATGGCTAGAAAGCCCCTCCTCCTTCGCTGCCCCCTCGGTCCTGCTGCTGCTTTCCAGCCCTGATAACCTGTTTTATAGGCGACCACAATTATATCTCCCTTACCAAACTGCTCCAAATAGCCAGTACAAGCAGATACTTTGTACTAGGCCCGGTGATTTTAACCGGCATTGTAGACAAAGGGAACTCACACAATAAATATCTGTTGGCTGATTGTCAGCTCAATGTACAGACTCTACAAAGCCTCCTACAACTTTTCCATTGTGTTCTTACTAGTGAGCATTTACAGCCCGGTCATCAGCATATACAAATCCCTGCTATCATGACTATTCAACTAAATTTCACATTTCATATGTGCCATGTACCAGGCACAGGTACTTTCACATTTGTTATATCACCTCATCCCTAGAACAATCCTGGAAGCTAGTTATTACAATGAAAGTATCAAGGTTCAGAGAGGTTAGGTAACTTGCCTAAAGGAACACAGGTTGTAAATGAGAAATCTCCAATGAGGGGAAGGAAGAAAAGAAGGTGACAAGTGGATTGTTGGATATGTTGAAGAGTTTGTCTTGAAAGGAGTTCTTGACTCAGAGTGAAGGCAAAGCTCTGAGGGGTAATGTGTTCCTGTGCTCCTAACTAGACTAGACCTCCAGTGATGTTTCCTAGGCTGTGGGACGCCCTGTTGGTTTCCTAAGTTATGGAAAGTCATGGCTACCTCCTCCTTGATAACAGATTCTGGTTTTGTTTAAGTGGCAATGCATATAGCCCCAGGGGATAATCATCATTGATCTAAGCTAGACATGGCAATCTCCTTCCTCTTTACCAGTGATTAATTGTGGGCATCAGACAAGACAGGAGATGAACAAGAAGATCTATGGGGACTTCTTGGAAAGTCTTCCTTTCTGGTAAGATAGAGATCCATAAAGAGAAAGTCCCTTTCCCACAGCCAACCTTCCTTCCTTCCTGCTTAGGCTAGTGTATTATGAAGATGTGGTACTTTGCACTTAGGCAGCCATCTTGTAACCATGAGGAGAAACGTAGCCTAACACACCGAGGATGGCAGAGCTACAGATGGAAAGAGACTGGGGTCCTTGATGATCTTGTCGAACAACCAAACAGCCCTGGAACCTCTACCTCCAGATTTCTTAAAATGTGAGATAATGAAGCACCTTTATAATTTAGCCTGACTTGTTGGTCAGATATTCTGTTACTTATAGGCAAAAGTGCCGTAATGATACAAGGGCCTTCACCCAGCTTCCTTTCTGGTTAGAGGCTAAGCATTTCCACACAAATCACTCTGTCTTAGATTGATGTCTCGGTCTAGAATTGCTCTTCATCTGGTCTCCTCAATATCCTCCTACCAGGGCTTCTTTGTGTTGGCAATTGGTTCAGTCTAGCATTGGCTACAAATCAGGGAAGAGTCTTCATTATTCTACAATGGGTAGTCAGTCTACTCTTGTACTTTTTTTCATCTTTGTAAAACTCAGCCCACCTCTTTACGGAAGGAGGACCAACATACTACATACTAGAGTATCCTGCTTTTGACAATATACTCACTTCTAGCAGTGTGTTTTATATTTTCATATTACTGATTAGTGCCCTTTCACTTCAGCTTGAGGAACTCTTTCAGCATTTCTCATAAAGCAGATCTAGTTGTGATGAGTTCCCTCAGCTTTTGTTTGCCTGGGAGGATCTTTACCTCTCTTTCATTTCTGAAGGACAAGTTTGCCTTGTGTGGTCCTTGGAGGGTGCTTCCAGGCTTTTCCACCACCTGAACGTTGCTGGGATCCTCACTGGTGCTTCCAAGTCCAGTGGCTAGGCAGTGGTGGCGGGCAGAGCTGCTGGTGTGCACACACTCAGCTGGGGAGGCCAGCTGCAGGAGCCTGTGTAATGGCAGGGGCTGGTTGCAGACACACACGTAGTGGTAAGAGCTAGGGCCAGCTGTGGGCGTACTAGTAGCTCTGGGGGCCCTGGCCGTCAGCATGCCCTTCTGCGGGTGCAGGGTCTTACCTGGGCACATGCATGGCAGCAGAGGCCAGAGACAGGAGTTGGGCAGGTGCAGAGCTACCAGGGCTGGCTTCAGGTCAGTGACAGAAGTCAAGGCCCGACCCAGGCCCACAAGCAGCTGTGCGAGCGGCTGGCTGTCAGCGTGTACTCCTGGGGCTTCAGGGTCTCAAGGGGGCATGTGCTTGGAGGTGGAGGGCAGTGGTGGGGTCAGGCTGGGGGTGTGCAGGTGCTGGAGGGACTAGCTCTGAGTGTGCACACAGCAGTGGGAGGCAACCGCAGGAGTCTGGACTGGTGTCTTACACTTGCCTAGCCACAGCGGGATAAGTGGGTAGGGACTCAAAGGGCTGGCAACTGTGAGTGCAAAAACCTGTGCTGGGAAAACCTCAGTGGCCAGATCTGCAGGGGTTACAGAGTGGCTGTGCAGGCCATCGATTTCTTCAGCGGCGAAAACTGCTGGTGTCCTTCGCCGTGCAGGCCACTGGAACCATGGCTGCTTCCACTGCGCGGCTGATACTCGTAATCCCTGCTCCTCTTCCTTGTTCCTGGTCATTTCCATACATCTGAGCTTTATGCCTCTGGGTGAAGGGATGAAACTGAAATGGGTCCTCGTGCAGGTTCCTGGAAGGCTAGGGAAGTTGGCTGCTCACCTCACTCTCTCTTTCCCAGTGATGAGAACTCTTTCTAGCTGGGAAGTTCATTACTGATGCTGAACAGTGCGGGCCTGAGAGATGGGGTGATGCAGGCAAGATGAAGCTGGTCTTCTGTCCCTTTTTGTGCAGTTATTCTCAGGTGTTTTGTTCTGCTGTGTCGCTGAAGTTCCTTAAGTGGAATCCCGAGCTCTCCCAAAGCTATTTTTGTTCATGGATACCTGTATAACTCGTGATCTTTGTAGGGGAACAGAGGCTGGGGTCTCCTACTCCACCATTTTGATCAGAAATGCCCTTAAATGGATATGCCTTGCATTCCATCTGATGTGGAGAGGCCTTGTGATGTAGCGGGAAAGATCAGAGACTCCAAGCCAGGCTCGCTGGATGTGAATCCAGGCAGTTGTGTGACCTTGGATACAAATTCAACATCTTAGTGTAGCTTTCCCTAGGAGCAGACCCGGAAATAGCCATTTGAGTGCAAGTAGTTTATTTGGAGGTGATTCTGGAAAATATGCATAGGGGAGCGGGAAAGTGAGGTGGGGAAGGGAAAAAGGTCAACAAGTGTTTGCTACTAAGCAACTTACCACTGTGAAGAGCTGGAGTGTAAGCCCTCCAGGGACACCGTGGCACACATGCCTCTGAGTTATCACACTCCAGGGGCCAGGGAGCCAGGGGAGTTATATACTGACTCCTGTCAGTCATTGGTTGAGGGCTGCTTTCAGGGGACAATAATTTCCCAGCACACCTGACATACTACATGTGGGCAGAGAAAGCTCTCAGAACAGTGACGGTAGCGGCTGGAACTTGGCCTGGCGAGGGCTGAAATGGTGAAGGCTGAAGGGATGCAGGGAGGATCCCACAGTATCTGTTACATTTACTTTTTTCATCTTTAAAGTGGGACAATGATAGTATCTACCTCCTAGGCTTATTGGGAGGTTTACGTAAGTTAACAGAGGAAAGTGCTCCGATCAGAGCCTGGCAGAGAGTAAGCACCACTCAAGTGTCAGCTGTTATCATTTGAAGTTCTTTGCCTCTCTGTGATGTAAAAGCGTCTTTCCTACCATACACCTCAAAAATGTTCAGTGAAGTTTGTTAAACTTATGAATGCTTAGGGAGAAGAGGGGCTTGTGGGACAAGAGGAGGGGCTCACATTCACCCCAGGTCCCTGCTGCACAGAGGTAGTCCACACGGAAGAACTGGTCACGGGGAGAGGGGGTCAAGGCTGTAAACCCCCAGCTGGCAGTTTGCTCGCACTCTGGAGGGCTATGGGTTTCTGCAGGGCATGGATTTGGGAATTCGAACGCAGCTCTTCTATATCTCAAAGGACACGGAGGCTGCAGCTGCCATCTGGGTTAGGTACTGGATTGTGAGCTTTCTGAAGGCAAGGGCTCTGCGTTCATTGCTGGATCCTCCCTGCTTCTCTCCTGGCTTGGGGTAGATGCTCGATAATTGAGTACTGAGTAGAAAAGCATGAAAAGAGCTCAGAAAAGCAGGAAGCGCTTGTTTTCCTCTACAATCTTGGGTGAGGGACAGCATGCCCGTATGCAACCCCTCCGCTAGGGGCCCACTTGTCTCCCCTGCCTCTCAGCCAACAGACCCAGGAAGTAACCTGTGCCTGACCCCGGTGTGGGTGAGCTCCCCGCTCTCCATGGCATCGCCTAGAATACAACAGACAAGTTGTATGAGTTTATACCAACACATACATTTTAAAATGGGCTCCCACTTCTTCCTGAAAGGAATGCAAAAACTCTGTTGGAACCGAAAACATTTTATAACTATGTATCGCCAGTTAGTGAGGGAACACTAAGTGCTCAGCAAATCTGATCTCATGAGTCCTCTTAACAGCCCCAGGGGAAGAACCTGGCAAGAGTACTTATCCTCCCTGGACTGAGGTTCAGGAGGCCAAGTGACATGTGCCAGAGCCACCAAGAGGGTGCTCCAGGGAGCCAGGGTAATGGCAAGGGAATGGAAAATTCAAGAGAGAAAGTACAAGGACTCCGTCTCGTACCGTGGACCAAGGGGTGTTGCAAGGGGGTGGCCCTGTCCATGCTCACCGCAGCATTACAGAGACAGCAAAACCTAGAAAGGGCCCAATGTCCCTTAGTACAGGACCTGATAGATGGATTACGGTACAAACAATGAGAGATACCATTTAGCCATTCAAGAGGATCTGTGTGTTCTGACATGGAAAGCTGTCCAAGCTATTTAAATGAAAAATGCAAGTTGTAAAATAATATATATGATATAATCTCTGATACTATAAAACAGATATTGTATAATATTAAGGGAAAAGTCTAAAAGAATGTATACCAAATTATATATGAAATATGATTATATATGTCTTTGTGTGTACATATTTTCAAGGAAGGTCTAGAAGAATGTGTAACAATGGTCATCAATACAGGTTGAATTAAAATTACTTTTACTTTCTTAATCACATTTGTTACATGTTGAATTTTTTTTGCAATGTGCATGTTTTTCTCAGGGAATCAAGTCAAAATTTTCTAAAAACCAGAAAAAAGGGAAATCCCTTATGTCACCTGGAAAGTATTAAAAATAGAAAATAAAACTATTAAAATGTGCTCACATTGTTTTCTTTCGTTAAGAAAAAGCACGAGGAATGTTTTCCTTGATGTGAAGAATTTTGGAAAAATTCCACTAGAGTTCCTATTTAGTTCCTACTGTGCAGTGAAATTTGGATCATATACTCTATTTTGTAAACATATGGCCCTGAATCTGCAAAACCAAAATACAGAACTGAAATCTTTCCTTTTCCTTGATGTTTTTTTCCATGAGATAGGCCTGACTGTTTAGCACACTGGATAACAAACTTTAACAGAATAGCAAACAACCCCACCCCAAGAAGGGATTCAAAATGTCAACAACTTGACATGTTCATGAGCTCTTAGACAATAGACATGAATTGTGTTATGTCATTGAACTTTAAAAACTCAGATCGTTGTGTTTCACAACAAAGCAAATGTACTTAGCACAACTGAACTGTACACTTGAAAATGGTTAAGGTGGTGAATTTGATGCTATGTGTTTCTTATTACAATAAAAATGCAAAAATCCCAAAAACCCAAACCAAAACTCAGTTGGCTGAGGTCTAAGATATAGTGTAGGGTAAAGAAAGGAGAGGGTGAGGTCAAGTATGGCTGGTTAAAGTTTCAGGTCTTGAAATCAGACCTTGGACAGGTTGCACTCCTTCCTTTGGTTCTTGTCCACGTGTCTGAGTGGCTATCACGTGCCAGGCACAAGAGAAGGTACAGATACAGTGACTAGCAGGGCGGGAGGCATACCTGCCCTGGTGCAGTGACTTAACCTCTCAGCCACAAGTGCCCACCTGAAAGTAGGAAAGAATAAGACATAGGCCCCCCATGCTTTGTTAGAGGCTGGGAATATACTACCAAGGCCAGAACCTGCCTGTAGGGACCCCAGAATCTCATGGGAGACAGACAATGGACCAATATCTGAATTCAGATCATCTTCCCCTTCGGGACAGGGTCAGTCCACAACCTGTTGCCCTTCCAGCTTCTCAGCCGCTTGTAAAGGACAAGAACAGGAAAGGCAAGGTTGGATGTCCTCATCCTCCCTTACCAGTGCGGTTGGATGAAATCCATATGGTTTACGATGAAAACCATGATGGTGGGCTTCCCTGGTGGCGCCGTGGTTGAGAGTCCGCCTGCCGATGCAGAGGACGCGGGTTCGTGCCCAGGTCCGCGAAAATCCCACGTGCCGTAGAGCGCCTGCGCCCGTGAGCCATGGCTGTTGAGCCTGCGCGTCCGGAGCCTGCGCTCCGCAGCGGGAGAGGCCACTACAGTGAGAGGCCCGCGTTCATCAAAAAAAAAACAAACAAAACATGATGGTCACATGGAATCTCCTGTGAGTTCACAGGGGAGGCCCATCGGGTACTGACGGTGGGAATGAAAGGAGCGGAGCGGGAGGGAGTTACAGTGCGTCAGGCACTACGCTGGGCATTTTTATTATCTCCACATGCCCTCATGACCACATGGAAGGCGGCCGTTTCCGGCATTGTTTTGAGTGCTTTGTCTGTATTGACTCGTTGAAGGCCCGCAATGACACTATGAGGGAGGCACTTTCATTATTCATTTTTTACAAATAAGGGAACTGAGGTGCGGGGACAATTAGCTAGCTAGTAAGTGGTGGAGTTGAGAGTATAACCCAGGCAATTAAAATGTAGAGCAGAGGAGCTTAACCATTATATCCTATCATTCTCCACACGTTACGGATAAGGAAACCACGGCTCGACGAGGTTAAGTGGTCTGTGCAAGAGCCCGTGCAGAGAGCTAGGTTTGGCATCAGCAATTTCTGACTTCAAAGCCTATACTCTGTAAACCATGACACTCGGTTGCAATGCCGCAGGCAGTGAAAATCTCCAGAATAACGAGGGCCAGCCTGAGGCCTGTGGCTGACGGGCAGAGCTGCGGAACCAGCCCTACTCTGCGGCTGGCTCCCCGGGCTGCAGGGATGGGGGCATAAGGCTCACTTGGCTTTCTGCTCAGGGCAGATGGACTCCTCCACCACCATCTGGGAGCGTCCTCACTCCTAGTACCCGCTCCTGTATGCTCATCTGGATATTCATGCATTCATTCAACGAATATTTATTGAACTATTTGTCAGGCCCTGTTCTAGGTGCTGGGGATCAAGTAGTGAGCCAAACCGTCAAAAATGGTTTTGTGGGCTTCCCTGGTGGTGCATTGGTTGAGAGTCCGCCTGCCGATGCAGGGGACGCGGGTTCGTGCCCCGGTCCGGGAGGATCCCACATGCCGCGGAGCGGCTGCGCCCGTGAGCCGTGGCCGCTGAGCCTGCGCGTCCGGAGCCTGTGCTCCGCAACGGGAGAGGCCACAGCAGTGAGAGGCCCGCGTACCGCAAAACAAAAAACAAAAAATGGTTTTGTACTTGGGCCCCAGAATCCGTGTTCTTGTTTCCTTCCTCTTCCCCACCCTTAGGTGCTAGGAATGAACTGCTCTGTAAGTCACTGACACGGTCCATCTGCAGGAGTCTGCTAGCCCATATGGTGCTTTGTGCACAGTAAAGTAAGGTGCCCCCTCTGGGTACATGGAGTATCACAGGCCCCCGGCAAGGAGAGTGGAAGGTGGGCTAGATTTCAGCCCCCATCAAACCTCTAGTCCAGGCATCTAGTCCAGCCCCCATCAAACCTCTAGTCCAGGCATCAAACCTCTAGTCCAGGCACAATGTATGGCAGGGCAGGTAGCAGCCCCCTCTCCGAGAGAAGTGTTCTTGATGCCCAAGGACAATGCTCTCAATTCCCACGCGACCCCATCTCCCACCTGCTTAGCCAGGTCCCCATCCACTCCAACTTATGTAAGCGGGGCCCTGTAGGCCTTCAGCTCTTCATTCATCACCCACTGCCAGACCCATCAGACGCACCTTGTCCACCTCCCTGGACCCCTTCCTCTTCCTCCTCCTACCTGTCAGCTGCTGGGATCTCTCGTTCCCAGTGTGCTCTGCACTACCCTGAACCCAGGGTCCAGCCATCCTGGATGTGCTTATCACACATCCAAGAGCCATTCTGACAATGGGGCCATTGTGAGGTGTGCCAACCCCTCACCTTTGTAAACAAAAGGCACTACACACCTGTTCAACAGCAGAATTGTATAAACACGTAACTATCAGGACGATGTCTTCATTCCCAACTTCATTCTGTTGTTGGATGGAGATGCTGTTTAATTACTAGAAAGTTGTTTAGGGGTAGCACTCAAAATATAGAAGAGATATATTCTTCAAAGGTGAAAAGTTATGGTTTTAAAAATCTATTTTTACGTAACCCATGATTGGATAATTCACCTGCTCAACCCCTATGTATCCTCAGGTCACTTCTTCCTGGTAGCTTTCTCAGATCGCCTCCCCTTCACCACCCCTGCCTCCTCTGTGTACCTTCCAGAGCACCAGATCTTGCCCATCTAACAATCATCATATGAATTGTAACTGCTCATTTGCTGCTGTGCCATTCCCCCAGTGGACCGTAGGTTCTGTGAGAACGAGAACTGAGTCTTATCCACCTTTATATCCTCAGCACCTAGCACAGAACCTAGCAAGAACTCAGTAAATGTTTGGGAACTAAATAAAAGGTATTTATTTGTATGGGAAAAAATTGGCTTCGATACCAAGCTAGACTTTTCCCCAATAATGGAAACCCTGCCTTATTCTGGAAAGAG
>NW_006783436.1:264046-268008 GCF_000442215.2 Lipotes vexillifer | reverse complement strand
ATCAAGAGTGAGTGAAACGGGAACCTACGGTCTGTCCCAAGACAAACCCTCATAAATCAGAAATTAGTATCCCATGGGGCAATTCCATTTGTTTGTTCGTGTATTCATTCATTTATTCATTCACTCACTCATCGTAGGCATTTATTGAACACTTTTTTGTTTCCAGGCACTGGGGATTCTATAGGGAAAAAGGTAGGCAAAGCTCCTGCCCTCATGGAGCTTATCCTCTAGTGGAAGTGGGAGGGCTTGGGACAGGGAGGGTGGGCACAGAGGGAAGACAGACCACAAGCTTTCCCTAGTTGGTAACGTAAACCACAGTGAAACATCGTTGCTTAGAATGCCTTTCATTCGCTCTAGCTAGTTCAGAAAGAGAAGCAAGTTCTTAATCTATGACTTACTAGTTAGTTTGGGCAAACTACGTGACCTTTCCAAGCCTCGGTTTCCTCACGGGGTGATGATGGTAACATCCCATCGTCATCCACCATCTTCATGGCTGGCTGAAAGCAGGACCAGTAAATGTCAGCAATGACCCCTCCTCACCAATGAAGCAGTTTGGGAGAAGGTCTCTGGACACCAATTCATATGCACTAAGATATGAAATAATAATATGAAAGCATTATTTTAATTCCTCACTTTCATTGGCTCACGCTAAGCTTTGCTAGGGGATAACTGGCTTAATTTAGCCCTCTGGGTTGTGCAATATTTGCGTTTGGTCTTTGAGTCCAGGCTCAGTTCCCAGAGGCCCCTGAGCAGATAAAGATGTTGTCCATAAGCTTTAAGCAGGAACGTAAGAACAGGCAGTGGTGTGAATATAGCACGAAAGACTCTGTTTGGGTTCTGGCCGTTGAAATTATAGCCCAAATGACTATCTTGGAAATCCTGGAGCTAATTTCCCTTTATTACTGAACTTGAAATTGCTAGGTTAAATAAAAGCAGATTTTAATCAACTGCATTATAAACAAAAGGCACAGATGGCAGGGAAAGATTGACTGATAACAGCAAAGTCCCCTAGAAACTCTGGAACACCCCTGGGGATGGGGACTGCTAAAGACTATGGCTCCCTGCTTTGTTTTACTCTTGCATTTATGAATTCCAGGAACTCCTTTCCTGGAAGTAAATAGCTGCCATCAACAGGATATTAGTGGGTGAATGTCCTTTGAAGCCACAGAGGAAAAAACTGTCAATTAAGGTCTGAATAGGTTAAGGGGGGGCAATTGGCTGTCCACAGGGTATGCAGCAGCCCCTCATCCTGCCGGGAAGGGACATCAGTGTTTAAATGAAGGAGGGGAGGGCTTCCCTGGTGGCGCAGTGGTTGAGAGTCCGCCTGCCGATGCAGGGGACGCGGGTTCGTGCCCCGGTCCGGGAGGATCCCACATGCCGCGGAGCGGCTGGGCCCGTAAGCCATGGCCGCTGAGCCTGTGCGTCCGGAGCCTGTGCTCTGCAACGGGAGAGGCCACAACAGTGAGAGGCCCACTTACCGCAAAAAAAAAAAAAAAAAAAATGAAGGAGGGGAACACAAGTGGAATAACAGAGGGGGCAATCAGAGAGAATGTTGAGGGCAGTTTAAATAAATCATTTACCAGGAGATTCTAAATTCGCCTCACTTCTCTTAATCCTTCTCTCATGCAAAGCACACACAGACACACACATGCCTTAGACTCAAATCTCAAACAACTTCCACATACTCCATGTTGAATCATGATTCCGTGTCACCCTAACACCGTGGCCACCGTCCTTTGGTTTTGACTCATGCAAGGCCAATCATATTCCTAAATCCTGACGCTAATCTTTAAGCAGAGTGGAATGGCCTCAGGTGAACCAAGAGAGCTCTTTCCCAGGAGTTTAAAGCTACAACTAAGAAAGTAAGTCATTTGTGTGTCGGAATGCCTGAGTACTTGAAGGCATACGTCGGATATTTCAAAGTCAGGAAGGTGGACCTAGGTGAAAATGAGCCCCAGATGAAAAGACCTAAATGAACGCTAGGGTTTGGATAAATTGGATCGTGTACACTATCCAAAAATGGATGGCTCAATAAAATCAAATATTCCAAAGGGCTTGTTTCCTGTAACTGCTGTTTATTAGAGAAAGGATAACACACAGTAGTCCCTGGTTCTCAAAGTGTGGCCCCAGGACCCTGGAGCAGGCGCCAAGACCTTTTCAGGGGATCTACAGAGTCAAAGCTGCTTTCATAATAATACTAGAGTACTGTTTTCTTTTTTCACTCTTATTTTCTTGTGAGTATACAGTGGAGTTTTCTGGAGGCTACATGGCATGTGATATCACAACAGACTGGATGAAGAAGCAAGTATGAGAATCCAGCTGTCTTCAGCCAGATATCAGAGATTTGCAAAAGCCGTAGAGCAATGTGACTTCCTCTCATTACATTTATTTTTAGTTCCTTAAAATAGTTATTTTCATAAAAATTGTATTTATGTTAACACACGTTTATTATTACTATTCCTCAATTGATTAATAAGTACTTTTAAGTTTTTCATTTTAAACTCCTAAAATAGCAAATACTCACAGACATATCAACACAAGTCAACACATATCAACCAAAGCTCTTCGGTGTCTGTAATAATTTTGAAGAGTGTGAAGGCGTCCTGAGACCAAACAATCTGAGAACCTCTGCATAGAAGACTTGAAAGTGTGGCAGTGCTTTTCTCCAGCATTAGAAACAATGTGTAATAAGCCCAAATATTTGTCTTTAATCACCATCAGCCAGACATGGCAAAGAAGGACATTTAAAAGGGAAATAGGAAAATACCATGGAGAAGGTTTCTTATATCCGAGGCTATGCTGCAAGCCCAGACAACACGCCCTTCACACAGGCAAAAGAGTGCCCTGGATCACAAACGATGGGCTCGGGGAAAGCCTGATTTCTGATGGCTCCTGGGGAATTGGAGATGACGCTGCATCAGGGCTCAGGCTAATAGCCTCTTTCTGCCTGGACGAGTCCTTTCCTGCTCAGGAGAGATGCACTGAGTGGGGAAGAAGAGAAGTTTCTCTTCCACAGACCTGGGGACATGCCTTTCCTGGGAGACACAGGCAAATACCAGGCCCTACACAACAGACCCCTAATTTAACAGCCTTGGACATCACTGGTAATCAGACCTGAACCCACTCGGTGTTTAAAAAATAAGTAATAATAATAGCAAGAGTTCTGCTGTAACCTTGCACATTTGCAGGGGAGCTCTCCCAGCTGTGGAGAGACACAGCACTGTGACTCCATAGGTCAGGTAGAAACCAGGTGCCGCACTGTACAGGGACAGGCTGAGCTCTCAGCTAATACCTTGGACCCTGGTCTGGTGCCAGCTGGATGGCACACAGAAATGGGACCCTGGTCCAGCCAGGGGCTTCTGGTTCCAGCTCAGTGTTTGGAGCCTGCAAATTTCTTTGGTCCTTTGCCCTGCCCCCAGCCCTTTCAAGGTGAGCCGCTGGAGCTTCCTTATTAGAGAAATAAAACAAATGTCCGATCGATACCTCAGGAAACCCCTCAAGAGGCGTAAAACGGACCAATAGCCTAGATTTGATTAGGCTTTTTTATTTCTCATAATGGTAACAAACTATTCACTTTGATGGTTTAGAAAAATAAAATGAAGATTTTTTTCAGGCATTGTGCACACTTGCATGTGGATTAGCCGACCCAGGAAATGACTGAGGGAGCGGGGAAATGGACTTGGGGCTAGTCATTTTGTTAATGAAGTAATTAATTGCTATATTTATGTTCCAGCTTCTTAGAAGAATTTAAGGTAGCTTATAAAAATACACAACAAAGTAATTGAAACGGAGGAAGTAAACAGATTACTTGTCAAATACCCTGAACTTCCAGATTTAATGAAAATTAAGGAAAAGGAAGACCGGGGGTTTTCAACGGAGGAAGGCATTTAGTTCCAACAATCGCCAACATTTCTGTGGAATCACGAAGCGGATCCAGAAACATTTGTGAAAATGGGAAAGAG
>NW_006783436.1:239843-263960 GCF_000442215.2 Lipotes vexillifer | reverse complement strand
GTGAAAATGGGAAAGAGTTAACCTACAATAAGTGAACATGTTTACACACATGACTGTCTAGATTTCTGTTGGAGTCTTAATAGTATAGTCTTGTAAAGATACCCTCATACACTTTAAACATTAATTTTAAATTCAAAGAAAATAAAATAAATAAATAGATGAGGCAATAGATGAGGCCAAGGAGATAATAATGTTAGAAAATAAGAGAAAACTAGGATTACGGTCAGTGGATAAACCAGTTGGAGATGGAAGGCTACAGTTTCACCTTGAGCTTTCCAGCACCCAACACAAGGAAAAAAACACAATAAGCCAAATATTTCTCGAGGTTCATTCAATAAAACCAGATCATCTTCAAGGGAGGATGTTCAGCTGTTTAATGTGAAGAATTTTTCCCTGAATTGATCGAATGGCCTTTGTTCCTGAATGATTGGAGGTGGTTTAACAACTTAGTAAACTTAGTAAAGCATGAAAATAATTATCCAGCCAACTGGTAGTCATCAGATTTGGATAAATGTTTTCCTTCTACTTTCTACCTGGCAATATTAGTAACACTAATCCTCTACCTCTAAATAAATTCTGGTGAAAAGGAAATGCCTCTGAGAAAAGGAAAAGAAAATATTTATTAGAACTAATATTGAGAACTTCAGAGCCATGAAAGTTAGAGTTCAAGTTCTGGCTCTGACTTGCTTGCTGTGCTATCCTAGGCATGTTACGTAATCTCTCCGAGTCTTGTTTCATCTTCTATAAAATGGTAACTATAATAATACCTACCTCATAGGGCGCTATGAGGATTAAGTAATGCATATAAAACATTTACCAGAGTGCCTTGTCTATAATAAGCACTCAATAAACATCAGATCACGACCAAAGAACTTCTGCTATACAAACTCATCAAATGTTTGCCATAACTCTGTTAATTATGTCATCTGTTAAGATGGAATTTATTATTATCTTATTCTGTAGACTGAGATAGAGATGTAATTTGCCTAACGTACACAGAAACATTTGGTGAAGTGAAGGATTATCTGTGATCCAAATAAATGAGCTACTCTGAAGGCCCTGTGATTCCACCATTATATATTTCTTCTTTTACATTAATCTGTTTTTAAATGTGAGTAATAAGCCATGAGCGGTAACACATTCAGAGTTTATGGTTTTATTGGGGAAAGGAGATGTGGGATGCTCACGATAGTCCACACATATAACTAGAATATAGTCATCTTATTGTGCTTTCATCGTATCTTTTAAATAATTAACTTCCATTAATGGCAAGGTTGATTGTTATTCATTTACAGAGGTGATATCCAATTTCTTTTTTCAATAAATATACTTGAGTTTTAGAGTTGGTTGAGTTGAAGAAGAAAGAAATGCCACTGGTGAATGGATATGGCAAAAATCACGGTGACCGTGTCTAGATATCTGTGGTTTGGAAACTGCTACACTGCCGGGTAAAGTATACACTACTCTTGGACCTGTCTTGTGAGGCCTTCTCTGCTATGGCCACTGCTTAAGCTTCCAGTGCCTTTTCTCAAAATTCCCTATACTCCAGTCACATAGAAGTACTTGCTATTTCCCTGGGTGGGGTTGGGGCACAGCTTTTGTTGTCTATATAATCTGGTTCTACTTATTGGAATGTTCTTTCCTTCCTCACCAACTCAACAAGTGAATTCCTTCAAGCCCACTCTGCAAAACCTTTCCAGACACCACTGGTGACAGCCCCGTTCAGCCATAACCAAAATAAGCAGAGTGAATTCCTCACTCATTTGTGCTGCTTGGTCTAAGGACAATCTCACCAGAGTATGACGTCTTCTAGGGAGAGTGCTCTGTGTGTGCTTATGAATAATGTATAGTCTCATTGTTAAGTGCAGGGTTTTATAAATATTTATAACATCAAGCTTGTAATTGTGTTTTTCAAGTCTTCTGTATCTTTTACAATTTGTGTACTCTTATTAATCTACTAGTATATAAAAATCTACAATTATTATGCTGTTTGTAAATTTCTCCTTATAATTTGACATGTTTGATTTCTATGTTTTCATGGCGTATTATTCAGTGCCTACAAGTTCACAATTGTGGCATCTTTTTGGTTGGTTGTAACCATATCCTGTGTACCTCTGTTTCCCAGTTAGCTGGATATTGAATCAAGAATGGAATTTGATGAAAATTAGTACTCCATTGGAGGTTCAGAAAGCCTGTGGTCAAGAAAAAAGAGAGCACGTCTGCTGGTGACAGAGCTCTATCCCCTTTAGAAGTTATAGGCTAGAGCCCAGGGCCACCCAGCTTTCCAAGGGCCTATGGAGGTGGGGAGCCTATAAAAAAGTAATGGCTCCCTAATATGTAAAGAAAAACTATAAAACCAAAATTTATAAGTATTTATTATCTTCAATGATAGTTAAATTTAATATTTATAAAATGTCATTATAAATTGAAAACAATCTATAGAGTAGATTTTCTTACGTTACCAGAATTCCCAAGGATAAACAATGATTTGCCAAAAAATCATAAGCAATTGTAAATTAAATGTTTTAAAACTAATAAGTAATTTGATAAGCAAAGTTATATTTTAAAATTTTAATATATTTGGGGCAAAAAGAAGTAGAAAATACATGGGACTATGAGAGTCCTAAGATGGCTCGGGTTAAGGGGATCTCAGAGACATCTTGAAGGAAATGAATTTAAATGGAGCCCTAAAGAATGGTTAGGTTTTTAACCAAAGCAGTCAAAGAGGAAGAGGGCATTTTGCACAGAGATAATAGCGATAGCACAGAGGCCAAAATGCACACTAAGATTTAAAGGACAGAGAGGAATTTCGTTGGGGGGAGGGGATGGGGGCTGAAACCCTCAAACCCTGAAAGGCCTTGAATGCCTTGACTGGAGGTTGAAAATTCTCTATTTGAAATGCGGGGAACAAAGGACAGCTCCAGATTTGGAGATGCCTCCCAGGATCATTACTCACTAGAAACATGCTCTAAGGTTTCTCTTCCCAGAGTGAATTTGTTTTC
This sequence comes from Lipotes vexillifer, assembly GCF_000442215.2. NCBI lineage: Eukaryota > Metazoa > Chordata > Mammalia > Artiodactyla > Lipotidae > Lipotes > Lipotes vexillifer. The sequence continues at coordinate 260,958 of NW_006783436.1, read as the reverse complement.
CTCTTGGTCTGGGCCATCTGGCTTCCGACAAGGAATACAGTAGTTACGAATAAAGAGGCCAAGAGGCCAGAATGTTCTATTGCTCCCCACTTCCCTCCCTGACAGGGCTGCCCCCCTAATGCCTGCACAACCATCCATTAACACACAGTTAATCCCCTGGCTTTTTCAAAGCCTGGACCTCCCACCTCTCCCACCCCTTGGCAATTAAAGTCCTGCCAGTTAAAAGGCCAGAGAGAACAGGTGTGTTTCACACTCGGTTTCACTTTCCTGCAAGGTGCCAGATGGGTAGCCCCAAAGACCACAGACGTCTTTATTCATTTAACAGTATCCGTTAGTAGCCAGCAGTATCTCGGCCTGTTGGTAACCTCAGTGGGAGCAGGAAGGGTAGGGAATCTCATTGCTCCTGCTAATTCCTCTACTTCAGGGCTTGGCTTAAGGGGGCGGAGCCCCCCCTGGGAAGGTAGCTTCCTGAGGGCACTGCTCTGCCCTAGGCATCCATCCATTCATTCAGTCAGTCAGTCAGTCAACACCATCCACTGAGCCAGGAGGAGCCACCACTCTGCTATTATGTGCGAGATTCAAAATGGGTAAGAGGGAATTCCCTGGTGGTCCAGTGGGTAAGACTCTGTGCTCCCAATGCAGGGGGCACGGGTTCGATCCCCGGTCAGGGAACTCGATCCTGCAGGCATGCTGCAACTAAAGATCCTGCATGCTGCAACCAAGATCCCATGTGCCACAACTAAGACCCAGAGGAGCCAAAATAAGTAAACAAATAAATAAATATTCAAAACGGGTAAGAAATGGTGAGAGATTACAGCCTAGTAGAGGAAGAAGTAAGCTTATGTAGTTCTTATTGTATGTCCAGTTTTGTTCTACACCCTGTACAAATATTAACTCATTTAATCCATATAACAACCTTATTAAGAAAATAGATATTACCATTATCCCTATTTTACAAATGTGAAAACAGGTATTAAAAGTTTAAGTAACTTTCCCAAGTTCACCCAGCTTGCCAACAGTTCAGAGATACTAAGTGATAGAAATGAACTTTGGATCAGGGAACTTACTCCAGGATCCATGTTCTTGACTGGATGGAGGCCTGTGAGAGACATATTTGGAAATTAATTGTGTGAAGCCCAGACCTCAGGTAGCCACAAGTGTACCCTAGCCCAACCGCAAATGATCGTCATTCCCCCAAAGTAAACCAAAGGCCCAAATCAGGGCTATCCTGGCTGCAGGGATGAATGGGGGCTGAGATCTATCCTGCCTCTGATCAAGGCTCAGCTGTATCAGCCAGGGGAGGAGAAGCCCTGTGGCAATTGTTTGCTTTTAAAGTGGCCCATTTTCTCGTTCATACAAAGACACCGTATGTGCCACCCCTTATGCTGCATGCAAACAGGCCTTAGATTGAAAGACCAGGCTAGGACCAAAAGCTTCTCTTGGGAGTTGAGATAATAAACCACTGTTGCCTAACAACTTCTCTGGCTTGAGCGGACCTCCTCCTCCAAGCCAGCTAATCCCAGCTTCATTACCGAGTTTAGGTTTCACTGTTCATCTGGCAGAAGAGCAATGCCCCAAACAAAGAGGAATGGCCAACTCTGAGGAAGGGGGCTTTGTCAGGAGTCACCGTAGGCAGACACCTGGGGAGGCAGCACCGCATCCTTAGGAAGGATAAACGAAGGCTTCTGAGTAAGGTGGGAAGGACTTACTGGGAAAGGTAAAGGCGACAAGGATCTAGGGGATGACAATCAAGTCTCCCCATGATTCTTTGAAGAGGTAATCAGAAAAAAAAAAGTTGTCAAAGCAGCAAAGTGTTATAGAGTAATAACAGTTCTCAACCCTCCTGGTCTGTTCAGGCTGCTGTAAAAGAATACCATAGACTGGGTGGTTTCATAAACAACAGACATTTATTTCTCACAATCTGGAGGCTGCGAAATCCAAGATCGAGGCACAGCAGATTGAGTGTCTGGGAGAGCCAGAATCATGGTTCACTGACAGCCAGATTGAGTGTCTGGGAGAGCCAAAATCATAGTTCTCTGACAGCCGTCTTCTCTCTGTGTCCTCACATGGTGGAAGAGGCAAGGGAGCTCTCTGGGGCCTGTTCTATGAGGGCACTAATGCCATTCGTGAGGGCTCCACCCTCGTGACCTAATCACCTCTCAAAGACCCCCACCTCCTAATACTATCACAGTGGGTATTAGGCTTCAACCTATGAATTTTCAGGGAAGGAGGGACACAAACATTCAGTTTATAGCAGACCCAAAGTCTGTTTTTAATACTAGTATCATGTAACTCTTCCTTTATTACATTGAAATGAAATGTATGGCTAATATAACCACCCTCATACATAATTTTTTTTAAAAAATCAGTGTAATATGAGGGTAATAAAAGGAGAGTAATTTGTAAAAAACTAACATATATTTCAGTCACAAATGCTTAGGCATGACCACACCAAGATGTAATGATGTCTGTCAGGGCTGTATCTTCACAAAGAAGCACTATGAATGCATGATCACAGACGCTGACAAATTCAGCTGAGATGTGTTGGCAACTTGTATACCATGAGGGTATTACCACTGGTGACATAATCTTTGAAAATGGTGAAATTACATGGGACTGTCCTATGCATTGCCAGTGGTGCTCCAGTGGTCAGAAGCACAGGCGCCAGCCTGGACTTGCGATTGGTGTCTGAAGTCTTGTGGGTCCGAGCGCTTCACCTATGGGGTCTGTGCCCTCTGGGCAGTAAGTGTCAGTGAAATGCATGACACCAAGAACTAAAGAATTGTTTGGTGTGTCAGCACTGCATCAGCAGTGGTGTGAGGAGGGGTATAGAGAGGAAATAGTAGTTTATTTAAACATGAGAATACAGGCATACCTCGTTTTATTGCACTTCTTTTTATTGTACTTTATAAATAGTACATGTTTTACAAATTGAAGGTTTGTGGCAGTCCCCGGTTGATCAAGTCTATTGGCGCCATTTTTCCAACAGCATTATCTTATAAAGTATGTACTTGGGTTTTTTAATTTTAATTAATTATTTTGGCCACGCCACACAGCTTGTGGGATCTTAGTTCCCTGACCAAGGATCCAGCCCATGCCCCCTGCAGTAGAAATGTGGAGTCCTAACTACCGGACTTCCGGGGAATTCCTGTACTTGTTTCTTTAGACACAATGATATTGCACTCTCATTGGACTACAGTACAGTATAAATATAATTTTTATAGGCACTGGGAAACCAAAAAACTCATGTGACATTTTACTGTGATAGTCGCTTTATTGCAGTGATCTAGAACTGAGCACACAATACCTCAGAGGTTTGCCGTAATAAATTACAGTAAAGAATAAAAAAGCACAAGATAAGTAGACAAAGATATGTTTAATTTGTACTTGCTGTTTAACTGCATGGAGGAAATAGAGCTCCTAGTTTCCACTGGCCAAGGTTCCTCAACTCTCCCACCATGTCACAAGGAACGAGATCTCTAGTACTTTGTCACATGTGCAACACTCACATGATACACACACAGATATACTCATGTAGCTTTTATACACTGAGGGCTTCCACAGTTCTGTGTCAAGAGCAATTAAAAGCCTCTGGGCTACAGAGTTGTGACGTAGCTGCCCTGGGGGGACAGGAAAGCAGAAACACAACTGGCTCAGAAGGAAGAAAAATATTCTGTCTCCCTTGCACCTTGGGAGGCTTGGGACAGAAGATGGTGAGGGAAGAATATGGGTTCATAGTAGAAGAAAAGTTCCAGCCCCCCTAAGAGGTCTTTCCAGGTGCCTTCTCCACTCCCAGGTAGAAGTGACCACTCCTCTTTTTGCCACACATTATCCAGAGCAGTGTCCAGATGCTTTGTTACACTTCTTTTTTCATATGTCTGGATCTTCATACAAAGTTATGAGGCATTTGGAGGCAAAGGCTGTGTTTTTGTTTTTGTTTTTTTCTTTATTTTAACCCCAGAATTTTGATGAGAACCTGGAATGAGGAGAGTAGGTATCCAACAGAATTTTATTGAATGAATAGAAGGAAGGAAGGAATGGAGAGAGGGAAGGAGAGAGCCAGATGAGACACTTCTCTGTAGCCTGTCTCAACCCCCCTAGGTTTTCCAACACACAAAAAAGAGGTTTACCAGCAGCAGCAGTCTGACTAATGAGCTCAGAGGCAAGAAGAAAGAAAGGATGATGGACAGATGATGACAGATAGATAGACAAATAGACAGATAGATAGATAGACAGATAGATGATATGGTCCATTCAGTTGCTATTGTTAGAGATGCTCTCAGCAGTGAATAAGTCTCTCATTCTGCAATTAGAAGTAAAAGGGTTTAAAATGCAAATTCCTGTATAAAATACACATGGACGGGCTTCGCTGGTGGCGGAGTGGTTGAGAGTCCGCCTGCCGATGCAGGGGACACGGGTTCGTGCCCCGGTCCGGGAAGATCCCATATGCTGCGGAGCGGCTGGGCCCGTGAGCCATGGCCACTGAGCCTGCGTGTCCGGAGCCTGTGCTCCGCAACGGGAGAGGCCACAACGGTGAGAGACCCGCGTACCGCAAAAAAAAAAAATGCACATGGACATGACAGAGTTTTAAGCAAGGTGTAAAGGATGATATTGGATTCTTTCCTATTTTGAAAGAACGTTGGACAGTCTGTTGGTGGGAGAGGATGCGTCTGAGGAGGCAGATGATCTCAAAAAGGGAGGGCCAAACTCTGCAAAGTTCATCCTCCTCTGTGCCCACAGGTGCTGGCTGCCAGCCCGGCTGGTCGTGCTATGCCACCCTGAGGGCCCCTTTCCATGCCTACCTCTGCAGGCTGCTGCTCCCAGCAGAAAATAAACTGTTCGTGAGGCGTTTTAAAGCAGTTACTTAAAAAGACAGCATCACGTGACCCTGGGAAGGCTGCGTAAACCCCAGCATGTAGGAATCTTGAGATAAGCTTTCCATTTTACTGAGCACTGCTCAACCGCTTCCTAGAAGATTGTGTTTGAGCCCTGTAATTAAAGAGGGAAGAGGAGGACTGGAAGAGGTTCCAAGAAGAATTGTGAGGATATTAAAGGGTAGGAAACAATAAAGCTTACGGGGGGGAAAAAAAGAAGTTGAAAGAACTGGGATTATTTAGACTGAAGGACAGAGGGTCAAGGAGCAGAATAACAATGATCCTCAAACACACTCATTCTGGTGTCTGAGAACAGGGCTAATTCCTCCCTGTTAAAATAACCATTTGGGGCCCAGCTGCTCTCTCTGTACGGACTTGCTAGCAAAGAAGACAGAACTCAACAAAAGAAAGAGTTGAGTGGTCAGGCGGTCACATGATGCCTGACTGGCCTGGATCTTGGTCATGTGCCCTTGGCAGGGCCTAGGGACCCAGGGTGAGCATGAAGCCTGGGAGGAAGTGCAATTCTTTCTGGACAGTATAAAAGCCCAACAGCATTAGTAACAACCTTACTGTGGGACTTCCCTGGTGGCGCAGTGGTTAAGAATCCGCCTGCCAGTGCACGGGACATGGGTTCAAGGCCTTGTCTGGGAAGATCCCACATGCTGCGGAGCAACTAAACCCATGCGCCACAACTACGGAAGCCCGCGCTCCTAGAGCCCGTGCTCTGCAATGAGAGAAGCCACCGCAATGAGAAGCCCGCGCACCTCAACGAAGAGTAGCCCCCGCTCGCCGCAACTAGAGAAAGCCCGTGTGCAGCAACGAAGACCCAACGCAGCCAAAAATAAATACATAAATAAATACATAAATAAATAAAAACCTCAGTGTGAGCTTAAGAAATAATCCCCCCCCCAAACCAGGTTTATTTATCTGTTAAAAAAGTTTATTTTCCCAATGTAAAAATAATATACACTGTTAAAGGAAACCAGTTGCTTCCTAAATAAAAGCAAGCCCAGATCTTCAGAATTGTCAACTGAAGGAGAACTCGTGTGTGTGTGTGTGTGTGTGTGTGTGTGTGTGTGTGTGTGACAGAGAGACAGAGAGAGAAGTGGAGGTGTAAGTGCAGTAGGGGGTTGGAGGGTAGCTAGGACATTAAAATGATGCTTTCCTAAGGTCTTGGGACCTTATCATCTGGAAACTTGATTTACACACAATCCATGTTTACAAAGTCATGGTTTCCTGGTCTTCAACCTGAGACCCCTGCAGAGATGCCTTCCTGTGTGTATCCTGCTCCAGCTATTGGGAGTGAGGAAGTTGCCAGCCCCTGTAATAACATCAAGCCTCCATCCTACCGATGGCGTTAAATAGAGAGTCTCAGGATGGGAGTCGGCCATCCATCCCTTCCCAGATCTCTTTCCCAATTCTCCCACCATTCCAACCTTAGAGAACCAGGAATCAACTCTATCAAAGAAGCAGACAAATACCAAAATTACTGAGGAATAAAAGTGGGGAAACCTTCCCTGGCCCACAATACACAGACATCCATAATAGCATGTGTGTATATGATTTTGCAATTTTTTCACCTATTTTAATTAAGTTATTCTAATTGCAATGGTTTGTACAGTACGGAATCCATTTTTATAAATATGTATGTATATGCATACTTACGTTAAAAAGACTGGGAGGAATTAAACCAATATACAACTATGGTTATCTCTAGATGTGGGATTATAACTTATTTCATTTGTGATGTTGTCATTATTCGTATCCTCCAAATGGATGAATGTATTTCACTTTCATAAAAAGAAGGAAGACATTATTGCACAACTATAACATAACCCTTTCCCGTATCATTATGAACTCTGTGACCACACCATTTCTAATGGCTTTTTGGTCAAGGAGGTGTTCAATATTTCACTTAATCATTCCTCCCCCCACTGCCGAAGTTAGACTGTTTCAAATAAAAGGACATATTCTCAGTAGGATCATTTGCATAAGGTAGATTCCCAAAGGTGAAGTTACCAACTTAAATGGTTTGAATACTGTTAAATATACCCACTTTCTCTAATGACAAACAGGCTCTGCTTCTGATTCCCAGTTTTTAAGCTCTTATATATATATATATTTTTATCTTCTGCTGGATTTGGGGCTCGCGTGCTCTTGTTGTCCCTGCCTTCCTGTGCTATTGAGCCCTGTAGTCCTTCTGTCTTCATTTCTCTCCCCAGTTCCCTTGCAGATGCCTTGAGGCACCCAGTGCTATGGTTTTTCCGTGGGCATGCTTCCTTCCAGCTCCTGCCGAGGAGATGACACTATTATTAGCTTCCAAACTTCCATTTCCATCTTCTTGAAATTTAGGACACAAGAAAGAAGTAACAAGCGTGCTAAAGTGTCAGGACCGTGGCATCTGCCCTGAGGGGTTGTCACAAACAATAAATGCCTACTCTGCTAACATCATGAATAGCCTCAAAAAAATTAATAAACCTAGGGTCATTTACACACTTTTGATGATATTCCTTTGATGCCTTGAATACAGCATATTGTTTCCCATGCCTATCTAGATAGGCAGCCATGAAAGACGGTGGGTTATTTTTAAGTTTCTGCATTGCATGTGATTTACAGACTTACAGACGTAAACACTCTGCTTCTTGTGTTCACGTGTTGCCTGAAAAAATCAGCCAAACTGCTCCAATGTGAATGTAAGCATTAGGACCCTGACAAATAGATTTCCCACTGCTGAACATTCATGATCTGGGCCAGGGGGTCCCTGACTTTTTCAGAGTTGTGTTATTGTTCATTTTATGTAATAACACCCATTCTTTGCATTCCCCATCTTCATCTCACAGCCTATCGTGCCTTTATTACTTTGGTCACATTCATAGAATTTCAGAGCTATTAAAGGCTTTTTAAAAATTGAGATGAAATTCGTACGACATGAACTTAACCATCGTAAAAAGAACAATTCAGTGACATTTAGTGCGTTCACAATATGCAATGTATATTGCGATGCAATCACCACCCCATCTAGCTCCAAACTTTTTTTTTTTTCTTTGCAGTACGCGGGCCTCTCACTGTTGTGGTCTCTCCCATTGCGGAGCACAGGCTCTGGACGCACAGGCTCAGCGGCCATGGCTCACGGGCCCAGCCGCTCCGCGGCATGTGGGATCTTCCCGGACCGGGGCACGAACCCGTGTCCACTGCATCGGCAGGCGGACTCTCAACCACTGCGCCACCAGGGAAGCCCTCCAAACATTTTTATCACCCCAAAGGAAACCCTATACTTATTAAGCTGTTATTCCACCTTATTTCCTTCCCCAAGCTCCTGGCACTTACCAATGTGCTTTCTGTCTTTATGCATTTGACTCTTTTGGATAATTCATATAAATGGAATTATGCAATATGTGACCTTTGTCATGATTTTTTCACTTAACATAATATTTTTGAGGTTCATCCATGTATCAGTACTTCATTCCTTTTCATGGTTGAATAATATTCCATTGTATACATATACCACAATTTGTTTGTCCATTGCATACATGTACCCTTATTTGCTGTTAAGGGATGAATATCCTTTGGTAGATATTTGGGTTGCTTCCACCTTCTGACTGCTGTGATTAATGCTGCTATGAACATGTGTGTACACATAGTCGAGTACCTGTTTTTAATTCTTTGGGCTATATACCTAGGAGTAGAATTGCTGGGTCATATGATGATTCTCTGTTTAACTTTTTGAGGAACGGCCAAAGTGTTTTCCACAGGAGCAGAACCACTTTACATTCCTACCAGATGTACAAGAGTTCCAATTTCTCCACATTCTCGCTAACATTTGCTTTCCTTTTTCAGATTATTATTATTATAGCCATCCTAGTAGATGTGAAGTGGTATCTCATTGTGGGGTTTTTGGTTTTTTTTTTTTTTTGGCTGTGTTCAGTCTTCATTGCTGCGTGTGAGCTTTCTCTAGTTGCGGAGAGCGGGGTCTACTCTTTGATGTGTGCGGGCTTCTCATTGCGGTGGCTTCTCTTGTTGCGAGCACGGGCTCTTGACACACGGGCTTCAGTAGTTGAGGAGCGCGGGCTCAGTAGTTGCGGCTCACGGGGTCTAGAGCGCAGGCTCAGTAGTTGTGGTGCAAGGGCTTAGTTGCTCCGTGGCATGTGGGATCTTCCTGGACCAGGGCTCAAACCCGTGTACCCTGCATTGGCAGGCGGATTCTTAACCACTGCGCCACCAGGGAAGTCCCTCTCATTGTGGTTTTTCTTTTTTTTTAACATCTTTATTGGAGTATAATTGTTTTACAGTGGTGTGTTCGTTTCTGCTTTATAACAAAGTGAATCAGTTATACATATACATATGTCCCCATATCTCTTCCCTCTTGCATCTCCCTCCCTCCCACCCTCCCTATCCCACCCCTCTAGGTGGTCACAAAGCACCGAGATGATCTCCCTGTGCTATGCAGCTGCTTCCCACTAGCTATCTATTTTACGTTTGGTAGTGTATATATGTCCATGTCACTCTCTCACTTTGTCACAGCTTACCCTTCCCCCTCCCCATATCCTCAAGTCCATTCTCTAGTAGGTCTGTGTCTTTATTCCTGCCTTGCCCCTAGGTTCTTCATGACCTTTTTTTTTTCTTAGATTCCATATATATGTGTTAGCATACAATATTTCTTTTTCTCTTTCTGACTTACTTCACTCTGTATGACAGGCTCTAGGTCACTAGAGTCACCTCACTACAAATAACTCAGTTTCGTTTCTTTTTATGGCTGAGTAATATTCCATTGTATATATGTGCCACATCTTCTTTATCCATTCATCTGTTGATGGACACTTAGGTTGCTTCCATGTCCTGGCTATTGTAAATAGAGCCGCAATGAACATTTCGGTACATGACTCTTTTTGAATTCTGGTTTTCTCAGTGTATATGCCTTGTAGTGGGATTGCTGGGTCATATGGTAGTTCTAATTTTAGTTTTTTGAGGAACCTCCATACTGTTCTCTATAGTGGCTGTATCAATTTACATTCCCACCAACAGTGTAAGAGTGTTCTGTTTTCTCCACACCCTCTCCAGCATTTATTGTTTCTAGATTTTTTGATGATGGCCATTCTGACCGGTGTAAGATGATATCTCATTGTGGTTTTGATTTGCATTTCCTTAATGACTAATCACATTGAGGATCTTTTCATGTGCTTATTGGCCAATTGTATATCTTCTTTGAAGTAATGGCCATCCAAGTCCTTTGTCCATTTTTGATTTGGATTATTTATTTGTTGTTGAGTTCTCAGGGGATCTCAGTGGGACTCAGGTCCAGCTGCCTACAGTAGTGTCTAGCTCAATAATATCTTTGTGTTGTCTTCCCTCTCCCTGGGACACCATTTCCAGTCCCCTACTCTTATTTACTGGGATCATTTCCCAAAATAAATTTTCTTCATGAAAGCCCTTGTCTACTTTCTGGAGGAAATCCAGGCTAGGTCATGCCTCAGGATAGGCACTGTTATTATCCCCATTTTACAGATGAGGAAACAGAGGTTCAGATAGTTTAGAAAACTTCTCTTTGGTGCATAGCTGGTAAATGGCAAAGCAAAGAATTATGCCTCTCTGATTTCAGATTACTGTTACACTCTCTTCTCTCCAATTCTGATTGGTATTTATGTCCTTCTCATTGTCCCACCATCCCAGGAGCCAAGTCTCTACAAACTCATCCCAAGTCCAAAGATGTCTCTTTGTGTCCAGCTCCACCAGACTCTTCTACCTTCTGCAGGATGTAATTCCCAACTTCAGAAGGACCAAATCCAAATGTCTCCTCATGTTGCCTGGTAACATTACTAATGGCTAACATTTATCAAGCTCTGCCTAGGTACAAAGCTCTGTTCCAAGTCTATTACATATATCAGCTCACTTAATTCTCACCACAACCCTATGAAGTAGGCACTGCTATTATTCCACCTTACCAGTGAGGAAACTGAGGCACATGGAAGGTAAGTAACTTGCCAAAGACACACCCTTTTAAGAAAGGGATCCCGTCTTATCAGGCTGGCAGTGTGACTAGAGCCTGTGCTCTTAGCTATTGCCTTCAGGAGAACGCAGATGATTGAAGTTGGCTGACTAAAGTAAATAGTGGGTATCGTGGCAAACTGGGGAGCACATGCTACTAGGAGGGGAGTGGGGATGAGGAAGCAATAAGCTACTCTGCTGCAGTTGATGGTTGCCTTGAGGCAATTCCAGTCTTCTAATTCTTTACGGAATCCAAAAATTCAGATTTTTAGATAACATCTTCTAATTTGTTTAAGACTATTGACTTATTCATATTTAAATTACTTTGTTTGGGATTTCCCTGATGGCACAGTGGTTGGGAATCTGCCTGCCAGTGACACGGGGACACGGATTTGAGCCCTGGTCCGGGAAGATCCCACATGCCGCGGAGCAACTAAGTCCATGCGCCACAACTACTGAGCCTGCGTGCCTAGAGCCCATACTCCACAACAAGAGAAGCCACTGCAATGAGAAACCCACGCACTGCAGCGAGGAGTGGCCCCCGCGTGAAGGCCTGCACGCAACAACAAAGACCCAACGCAGACAAAAATTAATTAATTAATTAATTAATTTTTAAAATACTGTTTTTAAAAATTAATTAATTAATTAATTTAATTACCCTGTTCAAGCTAAACCAAATAGGTATATTAATCAGATTTAACCTTCTAGGTCCCAGTTTGCAAACTCTGCTTAGCCATTTGAAATTTGGCACTTTGAGTTCGTCTTTTCACAAAATGTAGTATCATTGTCACAGAGGACTGGCAATGCAGTCCCTAACTTCTGGAAAAGAAAAGATTAATCAGGAAGAGTGATCTAGTGGGATCACTTTAATTGTCATAAACCACCTAGAACAACTGCTTCTATTATAAGCAGCCAACTGAATATTGCATTTTGATGGAATATTTGGTCACAGAGACTGATGCTGGCTTATGCACCTCTAAGTTTTTAGTAGTGGAACAAAGATCAAGTATTCTATACTAGTTATAAATCTAGTCTCTATATTGTATATTTTATAATACAGTATTTTATTCTGATTGATAAAGGCAATATAGAAAATGTGAAAAATACGAAAAACGCTTAAGAATATAATAATCATTCATAATCCTGCTCAGAGAAAATATCAACATTTATGTATGTTTCCTTCCAGTCTTTTTTTTTTTCTAGAAATAGAATAATTCTTATACATAGGTCTTAAAGGAATTTGAGGCTCTTAAAGAATTTGAATATAGTATGATATAGACTCAAACTGAAGACGTTCAATTCTGCCTGGTTCAAAGCCGCTTAAAGTGATTTTCATGTTTTCACATTATTGTAGTATAAGCATTTTCAGATTGTTTGAAGTGGCATATTTTTTCCTGTCTTCTTCCTTGCTTTTCAGCTTTCTAACATTGCTTTTTTAGCATTAAATTAACTTTTCATACATATTTTTAAGTTATAATAAATTTTGTGAGCTTCTTTCGAGGATTTCTTGACAACCATAAGTTATACTTGTGCTTATGCAAAATAAAACTAATTCAGAAAGAGTCCAGGACTGGGAATCCCACCCACGGGCTATAATAAAAGTGTTTGAGACACAGTGGGGAGGGGAGCAGGGGTGGGATGAATTGGGAGATTGGGATTGACATATGTGCACTGCCATGTGTAAAACAGATAGCTAGTGGGAACCTGCTGTATAGCGCAGGGAGCTCAGCTTCGTGCTCTGCGGTGACCTAGATGGGTGGGACTGGGGGGGGCGGGTGTTGGGAGGGAGGCCCAAGACGGAGGAGATATATGTATACATATAGCTGATTCACTTCATTGCACGACAGAAACTAACACAACATTGTAAAGCAACTATACCCCAATTTTTTTTAAGTTTCAAAAAAAAAAGTGTTTGATTGAAGATTTCTTCTAGTGCGTAAAAGCACTGGAAGAAAGTACAACACTTTATGAAGCTATATTCATCCTCTCCAGCCACCTGGATATCACAAGTATTGATGAGGCAATAACTAATCTACTAAATAAGAACTTAGCAGTCTAAGATCCCATACAGCTTTGCATTAAATGCTGGTCTTGTTACCCTAATCCTTTTCCTTCTTTCTCCTTCCTAACAGACTTTTGGTGGTCCAGTGGTTAGGACTTTGAGCTTCCACTGAAGGGGGCACCGGTTCGATCCCTGGTCCAGGAAGATCCCACAAGCCCTTGTGGCACAGCCAAAAAAAAAAAAAAAAAAAAGACTGTAATTTTTGATCAGACACCCACCTGATCAAATGATCCTATTTATTCTAAGTCAATCTCCTGTTGACTGCTATTGATCTAGGGATAGGTGTGAGACCTACAGTGGCCCAATCAGATGGAAGGGAAGATTTTATTCCAGGCTCTCCTGCTGTACCCAAACAAGGGAACAAGTACTTGGCCCAGAAGGCCACTAGCAATGAAACTGCACCCAAGAGTTAAATCGCCTTAGGCTAAAGCTGAAGCAGACGACAGCAGCGGAAACAGGTACAGAGTCTATGTCCTTGGGATTACATGGAGCCTCCGGGCATACGGCATCTGAGGCCTGTCCAACTGTGGACTCCCAGTTCTGCAAGATGACACCTTTCCTTTTTGTTTTACTCAATTTTGCATCAGTATTTTTCTGTTACTCTCAGCCAAAAGCATCCTAACTGGTACAAGCTCTATAAAGCTCAGTTTGTTTCCAAGCTTCAAGATGCTACTATTGGTTCTATATTACCCAGAATTTAGATGAACCAAAACTGCTCTATATTTTTTCTATTGGTGTAAAAAAGCAAATCGTGATAGAGGGCATACTAAGAACTTAATTTTAAGAAATTCACCACCAACAGGGTGAATTTTACAGCAGGGTAAACTATAGCTCAATAAACCTGACTTTAAAAAACAAAATAGGGCTTCCCTGGTGGCGCAGTGGTTGAGAGTCTGCCTGCCGATTCAGGGGACACGGGTTCGTGCCCCGGTCCGGGAAGATCCCACATGCCACGGAGCGGCTGGGCCCGTGAGCAATGGCCGCTGAGCCTGCGCGTCCGGAGCCTGTGCTCCGCAACGGGAGAGGCCACAACAGTGAGAGGCCCGCGTACCGCAAAAAAAAAAAAAAAAAAAAAAAGTTTTAAAATATCACCACCAACTAAGATTTCTATCAGTTACGTGTATGTTTAACTACTCAATAATGGCGTCATGCTCTTTATCTTTCAGTTCTGCCATCCTTGGTATGCTTGATTCAGCCTCTGGGGTTGGGACAAGACCTATACTCCCCAAAGCAAGGGAAATTGAGCAAACGAAAGCCTCTACTAGCTAGGGTGACTGGGGGGGGAAGGAATGACTTTCATGTAGGCAATGAAGGGTGTTTACCACAGTCAATCTGGAGTTTATTGTGCATTCACTCCAATAAATCTTCTATGCCTACATCTTCAGTAACGTTGAATATAATTATGTTATGACTATTATTGCCATGAAGCAAAAATTTCAAAACACATATTGGAAATTAAGGAAGTTATGCACTTAAAAGAGGAAAGGTGTAAAATCATGGAGTCCCAGAAAATCATATGGATTTTTTTATTACATATCAAAGAGCTGACACATACCAAGCTTAGAGTCATCTAAAATCCTGAGGTCTTTTTCAGTGAAGCTTATTATTAATTCATGACTCTTTCAAATCTTTGTTTAACCATTTCGAAGGTCCTAATGTCTCTTAATGAGATGAATTAGTTAATTAATTAATTAGCATTTGTGACCCCTTAAATTACCCAGAGCACAGACAAAATGTTATTTATTTAGATTAGTTTATATAAACTAAGAATAAACCTGCAAGGAACATGGCCAAACCTCAAAAACATGATGCTGAGTGAAAGAAGTCTGACACAAGAGAGTATGTTCTGTATGAATCTAATCTTTGAAGTTCAAGGACAGACAAAATTAATTTATGATGACGGCAATCAGAACAGTTGTGAGGCAGGAGAGACTGCGGAGGTACAAAGGAGCTTTCTGTAAAGATGGAAATATTTTGTGTTTTATCTTGTGTGGTGGTTAATGGTTGTATATAATCACTGAAAGTCATCAAACTGGACATTGAGATCTCTGCATTTTAATTGATATTAATAATATTTCAATAAAAGCATTAAAAATAAAAAATAAATGTGCAGACTCAGGAACTACCTGAACAGCCATCAAGAGGTGACACAAATCATGACACATATATACACTGAAATAATACTCAGCTTTAAGAAGAATGAGGCAGATCCATGAGCACTGAAATAGGATGATCTCCAAGGTAAGTCTTTAAGTTAAAAAAAAAAGTAAGATCTGGGCTGTTATGTAGAATCTATGGTCATTTTTGTATGTTTGTACATGTTAGAATTAACTCTGGAGAGACACGTGCGGCACCAGGAGCAGTGGTTGTCTCTAGGGAGAGAGGCAGTAGGGTGAAGGTGAGTATTGGGAGTGAAAGAGGGTATGGGGAGACCGAGTTTTCACTGTACATATATTTTTGGATGGAAAAAATCAACATTAATTGGGAGTACAGTTTGGTTATAATTACATGGGCTTAAATTACTGACACTGAGCATTGTTGGCTGTTACAATAACCCTTAAATAGTAGCAGCCAGATGTAAGACAGATGCGCTGGCATTTTCTGTTGGGTTGTGTTCATGTCAGCCCTGCCATGGAAATTTTTTGTTTGTTTGTTTGTTTGTTTGCGGTACGCAGGCCTCTCACTGTTGTGGCCTCTCCCCTTGTGGAGCACAGGCTCCGGACGCACAGGCCCAGCGGCCATGGCTCACTGGCCCAGCCGCTCCGTGGCATGTGGGATCTTCCCGGACCGGGGCACGAGCCCGTGTCCCCTGCATCGGCAGGCAGACTCTCAACCACTGCGCCACCAGGGAAGCCCTTTTTTTTTTAAACATCTTTATTGGAGTATAACTGCTTTGCAATGGTGTGTTAGTTTCTGCTGTATAACAAAGTGAATCAGCTATACATATACATTTATCCCCATATCTCCTCCCTCCTGCGTCTCCCTCCCACACTCCCTATCCCACCCCTCTAGGTGGTCACAAAGCACCGAGCTGATCTCCCTGTGCCATGCAGCTGCTTTGCCATGGAAATTTTAATTGCTACTATGTCCAGAGCTGAAGGAATCTTTTCTTCGTCATTTGCCGGGTGGTGTGAATATCATTTCAGGTAAAAGTTACTGGCCTCCTGGTGATCCCTCCTGGGGTCATTTTCTCGGGTGAACAGCTGACCTTGATTGTTGCTGCTGGATCAGGGTATGTGTTCATAAGGACTCACTTCATTGTATATTTTTGAACTGTTAAAATCTGTTACCATGTGCATCTATATTGCCAACTTAAATAAATTAAATCGAAAAGAGTAAAGATACAGAACAAGAATTAAAAACGGGCCAAAACTACTTGCAGTAATTCAGATGATCTATATATTCACTATCCCATGATGAACCATAATGGAAAAGAATGTGAAAAAGAATGTGTCTATATATGTATAACTGAATCACTTTGCTGCACAGCAGAAATTAACACAATGCTGTAAAACAACTATACTTCAAGTAAAAAAAAAAAAGATGATCCAGACACTAACATGGAGTGAATCTTATCCACTGGGCCTGCCAATCAGCCTTCCTGCGGACTGATACACCACTATCTAACTGCACCTCTCAAGTGGCACGTATTGCATCATCCTTGAGATCTTGATTCACTTTCTCTAAGCATAAGGTTTATCTTCTTGGCTAGATTGTAAGTAACCTTGAGAGTAGGTACCTAGCCTTATACTTTGTAGGGGATGGGGGGAGAACCTACCCATCCCTCACAAACAGCTGGCAGCTAGATAAATATTTAATCATTAAAGTAAGTAATAAGTGTGAAGGCTCTGTTTATCTCAACACCTAAAGTCATTGCTAATTATCACGTGAGACTGTAATGACCCCAAAGAGGTTCTAACCAGCTGAGATATTTTTTGATTTTTGCTTTTATATTTCAATATTATATTGATGTGACTCACTTAAAAAATATATTGTCCCCAAAATTTGTAAGTAAAATATGTGTAACTCAAATCCCATTTTAAAGTGTTCTGGGAGCTTATTATTTAAAATGGTTTACCTTGCTGGGGTTTTAAAAATAGATATAATACTCCCATCAGTAACATTGTAATATTTTTGTGAAATGAATAATCACAGTATAACTGATCTATTTCCTAAATTTAAAAGTCTAGGTCATATATTTCCTACGGCAAGCCTCCACTGTGCTTGGATTAACACCAAAATGACTTTTTTCCTGGGTCATAAAAGTAAATCCTAAATTACTCTCCCTTTTTATTTTTATTATTGAATGAGGGTGAACGCAATTATTAAAGGGGAAAGGAGACAGGATAATAAAAGACAAAGGCATGACCTAGAATATTGGAAAAACGGAGACCCAGAAGCTTTGGATGACGATGAGGGGAAGAGAAGGATTATCCCTGGGAGAAAAGAGGTCACTTACTCAGGAAGCAGTGGATGCAGGTGGCCTGGGTGGGGAGGACTGCGGCAGGGAGGCAAGGAAAGATCTGCAAGGAACAAGCTCCTGAATCTAAAGAAGGTTGAAATAAGAGGGAACTGGTGGGAAGTTTGAGAGTCGCGCTAGGTCAGGGCTGAGCTAATTGTTTGTTTCTGAATATTGAAAGGCAATCTTGAGCTTGAGGTTTTCTCAAATAGGGCACATCTTTATGTAGAAAACCACAGTGGTCTCATGGAGGTGGAGAGCCCAGTACAGTCTCTGCCCAGAACAAATATAACACTGCTGTGAAGTTCACCACCTAGGAGTCGGCTCTTTGGTGACTTTTTTTTTTTTTTTTTTAAGAAGATGTTGGGGGTAGGAGTTTATTAATTTATTTATTTATCTTTGCTGTGTTGGGTCTTCGCCTCTGTGTGAGGGCCCTCCCCAGCCGTGGCAAGCGGGGGCCACTCTTCATCGCAGTGTGCGGGCCTCTCACTGTTGTGGCCTCTCTTGCTGCGGAGCACAGGCTCCAGACGCGCAGGTTTCATTAGTTGTGGCTCACGGGCCCAGCCGCTCCGCAGCATGTGGGATCCTCCCAGACCAGGGCTTGAACCCGTGTCCCCTGCGTTAGCAGGCAGACTCTCAACCACTGCGCCACCAGGGAAGCCCTGTTTTGTTTTTAAAGGCAGGTTTCTGCTTGTTTCCTGTTTGTTTACTGCTCGTGTGCCTTGGAGAACTGTTCTGACGCGCAGGGACAAACCATTTTCTGGACCCCTGTGACTGCTCACAAGGAGATAGCTTCCCCAAGATGGGACTCATCTCCCCCTCACAAAGCCAGCCCCCCTCCATCTTGCTCTGTGGTACTGATGCAGGGTCAGGGGATGGGGAGAGGCCGGGTCACTACTACTTATTTACTTTGTTCATTGTCTTTCCTCAATGGTCTGTCTGCCCCATGTGGGCAGGATTGCTCTCTGTCTTGTACACTACGGCACACTCCGCAGCACCTAACACAGTGCCTGGTTCAGAGTGCACACTTGAAATATTTGTTGAAGAAACAAATGAATTGGTTGCAGGCCTACCTTCTCGCGCTCAGGTAGGGGATGGCAGGTTTCAGGGAATGAGAAGAGGGAGAGTATCAAGTATATGCTGGGTTCTTTACATAAGATATCTATCTCAATGTTGGGAGTTGGCTTCTGAGCCAATTTCGTCATTCAGCGGTCACGGTTCTTCTGGTAAGAATTAGCTGCCTCTGGCCGTTGAAGTGGGTAAAAGTCATCAGTTCCCTCTTCTCTAACCTCCCCGCCAATAAGGTGGTATGTTTCAACGAAAGCGTGTCCTAGACCAGCCTTTTGTTAAAGTATAAACATTGATTGGCAGGCAGGCACAGAAACAGCCATACGCCCTGTTCTTGTAAGTGCAGAGAAGTCCTATTCCTCATCCGCAGCCTTCTGACTGCACCTTGCGTGGGATGCTCACTTGTAGCCTGTCCATAGGATTCTGACTGTTGGATTAGCCAACCTTCCAAATGCATCTCAGGACAGAGCCCTCTGTTAACAGAGAGGCGGACGCAAGAGCAAACAGCTCAGGGTGGAGGTGCAGCTCTGAAAGTACGAGGATTCTTACTCTTCCTTCAGGTAAGGGCAGTGGGGCTTGCTAAAACTTTCTAGCCAAACTCATATCTTAAACAACACTCATGTCACCAATGGAAAAAAAATGTGGTACATCCGTATACCAGTTCCTGAACCTTCTGTTGTGTATTTTCTTAATGATACTTGAAATTCTTAAACTGCCACCTCTGCGGTGGGCACTCCTAATTAGATTAATTCATTAGATTAATTTAAATGCTAAATCACCACCCCCTTTTCCCTTGCTTCCTTCCCCTGTGCACACACATTTGCAGGGAAGATTAATTTACAGGTACACATAGCTTTAGTCCGAGGTACCGCAGGTTACCACATGGACCATGCAATTCCCGAAAATTTTCTGGAGTGAAAGTAAGAACAGCAAATGCTTATAAAGTGCTTATTACACGCTCAGGATCTGTACATATCTGACCTTCACAACAATTCCGCTATGATTACCCTGATTTTACAGACAAGGAAGCTGAGGCCCAGAGAAGAAGGAACACCTCCCAGCTCATGCTGCTGAGATGCGATCAGGGCCAAGGTCAAACTCACTGTGGAGTTTCAGAGCCCATGCTCTTAACCACTATATTCTGCTGCATCTCCTTCTGATAACAAGAATTATTGGAATATTACCGGTGTTCAGAGTCCCCAACGTTTCTTTATCCCTTTTATGCTGTGAAAGAAAACGTGTTAGCTGACAACTGCTATAGAAGTTTCAGGCACGGAGCTAGTTTGAGCAAATTCGTGCATGGGCGCCGACTCTGGAGTGTAAAACTATCCTATAGATCACGTTCTTTTTCATCCCGAATGAAAGTTTGATTTCTGAGCCTCCAAAGAAGAAATAATGTTCAGGCAATTCCTTCACTATATTTTAAAATAAAAAATATCGATGAAAACCTCAGCTAAATTTCATACCTAAAATGTTAATATTTGGTATATTTGGAAAGTAACAACTCTGAGGCAGCTTTTTGCTTTTTCATGCTGAAATTAGCTACCAGGAAACATCACTAAGACTCTTCAAGTGACTCACAACTGCTGAGGAGATAAGAACGTGGGCTTTGGATTCAGAGAGACTGGGTTGGAAGCCCAGCTCCATCACTAAATGTACGTCTTTGTGCATCTTCACCTCTAAGCCTCAGCTCCTTATTTATGAGATGGGAGTAATGTGCGTATGTGTGCCTAGCCCATAACAGACCATAAAGCATAGCAATCATTATCAGAAGGTTAATCATTCAGGGGGATTAGCATTTAGTTGAGGCTCGGGAGGACAAACAGCCTCCAAGTCAAAAAAGAAAGGAGGATTGCCCTGACTTTTCAAATTGCGCTCCCTGGAAAGCCACTCACCACCTTGCTTAGAGTCTAAATATTTTGAGAACTCTGGTGATTGGTGTATATATATATATATATATATATATATATATATATATATATAATCACTCAGCTTGGCTGGGTTGGTTGCCCTTGCTTGGGGCAAGCTCTATGTAACCTGCTTTATGTAATAATACAGGATGAGCCAAACTCAGGCTGTTCTCTTTGGCTGACCCTCCCATCTCATGTGAAGATGGCATTTGAAATAGCTAAAGGGCTGCTTTGTGGATGTAAGGGCAGAACTAGAACCAGGAGATAGGAATTTTCCCAGCATAGATATGAACTCAATGGAATGTGAAATAGTTATCTCCCTGTCCCTGGAAGCAATCAAGGAAGCTTACTAATTACAAGCTTTGTGGAAAGAATATTCTTTCTTTAGACAGAACATGGGACCGAACAGTAAAGATAAGAAGAGTAATACAAATCATGGCTTTCATACATTGAAGTGCTAGATGCTTCACATATTTTAATTTATTTAATTCTCATAGGAATCTTTTCCATCTTTTATAGTAGTAGCCCTTTTGCATATCACTAAACCAAAGTTCAGAAAGGTTAAATTAGTTAACAAATCTCTCACAGCTTGAATAATTAACACTGGGATTTGAATCCAGAAGTATGCTATTATTTTATAGTTTCAGATGTCTAAAACCTGCTTGTTATAAGGTCATCCATGAGAACAATGAAGCTGTGTATTGAAGATAGAAAATTGACATCTGAAGGGGTGAATGACGGGTATCATCTAATACCAGCC